>NC_053170.1:5601361-5968861 GCF_016835505.1 Polypterus senegalus | reverse complement strand
GATAGATAGATAGATAGATAGATAGATAGATAGATAGATAGATACGAAAGGCACTCTATAATAGATAGATAGATAGATAGATAGATAGATAGATAGATAGATAGATAGATAGAGTTTGATTATAATATATTGATTTTCCTTTACAACTATTTATCTAGCTGTACACTACCTTTCCATCCATCCATCCATTTTCCCACCCGCTGAACTGAACTACCTTTTCTACTGTGTCATATAAGGCACTTCAGATTGATTGATTATATATTGCTTTTTCCATCCATCTATTATATAGTGTCTTTCAGATATATACTTCTATTATATATTGCCTGTTGGAAAGGCATCATATAATAGTTATGAAATGTACCATATAACCTGTATATATGAAAGGTGCTATATGATAAATATTTAGGAAAGTGCACTATATGGTAGATCAGGTGGTATACAGGTAGATAATACCTATAGATTATCAATACCTATAATATTGGTAAGGCACTATATTCGAGATGCAATATATGCACAGAAGCACTAAAAACAGACACATAGATATAAAAGCCATCCATCCATTTTCCAACCCGCTGATTCCAAACACAGGGTCATGGGGGTCTGCTGGAGCCAATCCCAGCTAACACAGGGCACAAGGCAGGAACCAATCCTGGGCAGGGTGCCAACCCACCGCAGATAGATATGAAAGCTCCTAAACAAATGGAGATCCTGAGCAGTGGTCATATTGTCACATTTACAGAGCACAGTCAAAGTCTTACTTGTGGATAGAAACTAAACAAGATCAGTAGATTGATACGCAGTACAGAAGATAGATATGAAAGGCACTATATAATGTGACAGATAGACAGATATTGTAGAACAAAATGAACAGGGCCATGCATGATAACCCCATTTTACAGGTGAAAAAACGGCAAATAAAAAGCACACAAGAGTGCAAAAGGCAAATGGCTCAAGCCACCTTAGTAACAACAATGTAAGCACTCATGGAGGTCTGCACTCTTGAGATGTGGGTCTGATAGCAAACTCCCACTTTAGGTGGTCTCTGGATCAGGGGCCGTGGTGGGGGGTGAGGGGTGTTAGTGATGCCACTCATCCTCTAGCTGAGGACCCTCTGAGTTGCAGTTGAAGGGAAGAAGGTGTTAACAGCAGCGCCCCCTCTTGACTGGGGCTAGTATTGCTCCCCTAAGTGCTCATGTTTGGCAATAAACAGATAGCAAAGACACCTAATGGACGTGAAGAGCACTGCGTGAGGTAGAGCGTTGAGTAAGCGAGGATTTTCAGATTCCATAAGTCAAAGTATGAATGGTCATATCAAATACCTTTACTTATTAACATGAAGAAGAATGATTTTGATTTTTAAGGAGGTGGAAGGCAATGTCAACAGCCTTTCATAATCACAAAGTCAGAGGTTAAAGGACAAGGACCACAGCAGCAGGGCCTTCCTTTTCAATAACTTCATGAATATTTCAGGTTCTCGTCCGGCCGGCCCTCTGCCCACTCTAAATGTCTGGGGGGCTCCGAGGGTCCGTGATCCCAGATCAGATGTAACTGTTTGTGTGCCTTCGGTGGATCCAATTAGACTGATGTGCTTCACAAAACCCTCGCGGCGAGAAGATGATCTTTGGGCCTTTTGTTGTGGTGGTGGTGGTTGTTGTTGTTGTGCTCGAATGTTCCAATACCTCATCCTCCGCTATGACTTCATTTGACAAATAAGCGCTGCCTAAAGTCTGCAGGACCCTGCCAGATGGCTGATGATCCACAGGTATTGTTGCAATAACAAAGCTAATGCAAGCAGCATCCTTGCTCAGCTGTACTTCTGCCTAAACATTAAAGCTCGGGTTCTTGTAGGGAGCTCATGCAGTAAATTGTGATTACGTTAAAATAATCTGTCAGAAAATGTAAAAGGAATGGGTCATATTCCTTACAAAAGCTTCATGGAACTAAATTCCATAGTCTAAGCTCATATCTCCAATGCTTAAGACCGATTTCTCTATTAGCTGTACATTCTACACACTCTTAACAAACAAGGTGCCAAAGGAGTGATGCCATCGCGGAACCATTTCTGGTTCTTGAAGGACACGTCCACATGAAGGTTCCAGAGAGACCCGTTAAATTGATTTAGATCTGTAACCAGCTCCGTAAGCAACCATGGGTGGATGATAACAGATTTGTGGGTTACCACCAGGACTCTGTCTGCATGCAATCGCATCATCCGAGTTGAGGTTTTCCTGATCTGCCATTGCCTGTTAGGTGGCCTACTAGACATGAAATATTTCTGATTTGTCCACATATCAGTTACATTTTCCCAAAGAGTCAACGTGACATGCGAAGAACCCATCCCAGAAGGAAATGTCTCTAGGTCAATCAGATCAAAGGGAAACTGACCAATCAGATTGCTCTGAAGTGCTGGACACACCCACACACACACACACACACACACACTCTCATAGACCTTAGCGTTTTCTTATATAGAAGATCTCATCATTTATTTCAGTGAGAGCAAACACAACGTGAAATTAGAAATGAAATGCAAACTGTCACTTTCACTCGTCAAATTTGAAAGGGCGGGCTCAAGCGAAATTCTCTGACTGGATTGGTGAATTGTCAAAAATGTAATTGTGTCCATGACATTCTTCCCTAAATGCTTGACAACCCTGGAGTCCTTCATTTACACATCACCCTACATTACCACATCACTTGACTTGTCTGCACTCCAATTGTAAAAACAAAATCTGCTGGAATGGCAAACGCAATGCATAAGTCTCTGTTATATGCCATCAGGTGTGGGATTTGTAAAAGCCGTGTTACTGTTTGTCATGCACCATCTGTTGGAATTGAAAATACTATGCATATGTCTGTGTGATATGCCATTTGGGACCGGATTCGTAAAAGCAGTGCTGATGTTTGGGATGAGCCACCTGCTGGAACGGCAAACGCAAAGCACATGTCTCTGTTACATGCAATTTGGTGGAAGGTTTGCAAAACAGTGCTAATGTTTGTGATGCGCGACCTGTTGGAATTGAAAATGCTATGCATGTGTTTCTGTTACATGCCATTTGGTGGGGGGGAGGGGGAGTGAGGGGATTTGTAAAAGCAGTGGTAAAGTTTGTGTTGCACCATCTGTTGGAATAGAAAATGCAACGCATAGACAATATTTCTGTTAAATCGCAATTGGCATGAGTAATGTTAGTGTTTAGGTGCGTCATTTGTTGGAATGCCAAATGCAATGCATTATTTAATACAGAGACACAGACTCATTAAGGTGGATAAAAACATTATTAATTCAAAAAAAAGAACACTTCACATTGTTCCACACAGGTGGCTAGTACAAATATTACACTTCATCTAGATACTCATACACTGCCTGCGCTCCAATAGCAACATCTCAGACATTTGTAACGCACCCCCCACGTTAAGAATCAACTCCTTGATCATCACCAGTCAGGCTTTGACAGGAGGCCATCAAACCGAGAAGTCTCTACTCACGGTTGACAACAGGCATGTCATCTGTCCCCATCCTTCTCTGTGTGGTATATGGGTCTGCGGCTGAGGAAAAGATGGCTGATTTTAAATAAATAATTGGAGGCCCTCGTGCAGGGCAGTGGAGCAGCTGCTCAGAAGACGGCTCGCCTCCGGGTTGGTACGAGGGGGTGAGCCGACTGTGCATTGCCATGCCAGCCGGCACCTGCGGACGATCAGATTATCTCATTATTATTATTATTATTATTATTATTATTATTATTGTTTCATATTGCACCTGCTACTGCTCCCCAGCACATAAAAGAGGATTGCGTGGGATTGGCAGGGATGGACAGCAAAGGACATCATAGTGGAGGTAGAAAGAAAGAAAGAAAGAAAGAAAGAAAGAAAGAAAAATGGGAGAGAGCCGGTGCAGATGTGAGTAAGAGGGAGAGTAAACCAGGAGGCTGGCACCGGTGAGAAGAGCAGCCCCTCCAGGGAGTAGGTGGCCACCACTTGTCGAGGAGGATCGCTCCAGTAGAAGTCACCATAGAAGTCTGGGAAGGCAGCGGGAGTCAGCGAGGCTCGGACGGGGAGCCCCCCCATGACCTTTGGGGAGCCGAGCCTAAGGTCCGGAGCGGGGCACCTTGTTACAGCCATGTAGTGGCAGGCACCCGCACCCGTAGAAGGATGGTAGACGCCTCCTGTTGGATAGTTGCCTCCTCGGCTGCAAAGTCAAGCTGAGGAGATGTTCTTTTAATAAGGAGTGCACCGGGCTCACGTTTTTAAATGACACTTAATGGGATCGTTTTTAACCTCCACAGCTGTTTTTGTTTTATGAATTATTTATTTATTGAGCATTCTGGGCAGGACAATTTTGGAACGCTCTTTGGATTTGTTTGGTTTGTAATAAAAGCTCTGAGCACTGCTCCTCCTCCCCCTTGCTGTATGTGGTGTCCTCATTTGTTCAGCTCATCCCATTGGAAACATTATGGTTTGTGGCGGGTTCAAGAGCCTCCCAGTGGGAGCCAGGAGCCACACCATCACACTCTACCTTCAACTCGGTCAATCACCCGATCCTTTTTGCCAGCCTCTCTGCCTTTGGGATCATTGGCACTGACCTCAGGTGGCTGGACAGATCCTACCAGGGCTGTCGTAATGCATGGGCACACTGGGCAGTTGCTTGGGGGCTCCATGAGCATATAGGATGCCCCATGCTAATCTATGTATGTTGTGACTTGCTGAGTGGTTATGTAGGTTGGTGTCCCAATGCACTGCTTTGCCCGGGGGGCATATAATGCTGTTAAGGATCCTACTGCATGTCCTGGCATGGAAAGATGCCTAGGGTGCATCAGGCAGCCACAGGGTTGCCTCAAGAACTGGTGCTGGGTCCTCTCCTCTTCTCTCTATACACCATCTCACTGGGCCCTCTCATCATGTCCCCCATTGTTCCTACCAGTGACATGCTGATGATGTGCAGCTGTACCCGTCATTATCCCCACAGGACCCTGCAGGTCTCGCTGCTATGACAGCCTGAAGGAACACCACCTCCAGCTCAACCAGGCAGAAATGGACCTTCTTGTTACCCCGGCTCGTCTGTCTCATCAGCACCCCGCCACTGTTCAGCTTGGCTCATTAAGTATCGCTTATACCCACCAAATCAGTGGTGACAGATGGCCAGCTGTCCTGCAGTGACCACATTGCAGATTCACTCTACACAACATCAACAAGATCAGACTCCATGCAGCACAACTCCCGGCCCAGGCCTTAGTCTAGTCACGACTGGACCAGTGCAACTCTCTCTGCTGGCACGTGCCACCAAGGCACTACAGACAACTCAAAAGGCAATGCAATGTCTGGTGTTCAACCAGCCTAGGCGGACACATGTGACTCCGTCTTTACAGAGCACTACATTGGCTCCATGTAGCAGCACATGCTACTTTCAAGTCCTTGATGCTTGCCTAGAGAATAGTCAACGGGTCTGCACCTAGAGATACAGTAAGAGGCGCTTGTGAGGTCTTAGGGTCCTTCCTGACCACTCGTCTGCTGATGAATGGTGGCTGGTGATGCCCACTCTGTGTGTGGCACCAAGTATGAATCCAGTCTGTCCTCATGTGCAGCTCCCCGCTGGTGGACCGAGCTGCCAACACCATGGTGGTGATTGAAAAGCCCCCACCTCACACTTTCAGTAGTAAGAAAAGTGCTATATAAATGTAAAGAATGAATTATTATTCTTATTATTATTCTTATTCTTCTTCTTATTCTTATTATTATTATGAGGCAGGTTAGGGTGATAAAGGATAAAGATGGAAACATACTCACAAGAAAGGAGAGGGTGTGAGCAGATGGAAAGAGGACTTTGTGAGAGGCTGATGAATGAAAAGAACGAGAGAGAGAAGAGTTTGGATGATGTGGAGATAGTGAATCAGGAAGTGCAACGGATTAGCAAGGAGGAAGATGGAACAGTGATGAAGAGGATGAAGAATGAAAAGGCCGTTGGTCCAGATGACATACCCATGGAAGCATGCAGGTGTTTAGGAGAGATGGCAGTGGAGTTTCTAACCAGATTGTTTAATGGAATCTTGGAAAGTGAGAGGATACCTGATGAGTGGAGAAGAAGTGTACTGGTGGGCCGATATTTAAGAATAAGGGGGATGTACAGGACTGCAGTAACTACAGGAGGATAACATTGATGAGCCACAGCATGAAGTTATGAGAAAGAGTAGTGGGAGCTCAGTTAAGAAGGGAGGTGATGATTAGTGAGCAGCAGGATGGTTTCATGCCAGGAAAGAGCACCGCAGATGTGATGTTTGCTCTGAGGATGTTGATGGAGAAGTTTAGAGAAGAACAGAAGGAGTTGCATTGTGTCTTTGTGGACCTGGAGAAAGTAAATGACAGGGTAACTGAGAGGAGCTGTGGTTTCGTATGAGGAAGTCAGGAGTGGCCGAGAAGTACGTACGAGGGGTACAGGATATGTACGAGGGACGTGTGACCGTGGTGAGGTCTGCGATAGGAGTGACGGAGGTGGGATTACATCAGGGATCGGCTCTGAGCCCTTTCTTATCACCAATGGTGATGGACAGGTTGGCAGATGAGATCAGACAGGAGTCTCCATGGACTGTGATGTTTGCTGATGACATTGTGATCTGTAGCGATAGTAGGGAGCAGGTTGAGGAGACCCTGGAGAGGTGGAGATATGAGAGGAGAGGAATGAAGATCAATAGGACCACCAAGACAGAATACATGTGTGTGAATGAGAGGGAGGTCAGTGGAATGGTGAGGATGAAGAGAGGAGAGGTGGTGAAGGTGGAGGAGTTTAAATACTTGGGATCAACAGTACAGAGTAATGGGGACGGTGGAAGAGAAGTGAAGAAGAGAGTGCAGGCAGGGTGGAGTGGGTGGAGAAGAGTGTCAAGAGGGATTTGTGACAGACGGGTATCATCAAGAGTGACAGGGAAGGTCTACAGGACGGTAGTGAGACCAGCTATGTTATATGGGCTGGTGACGGTGGCACAGGAGGCAGAGCTGGAGGTGGCAGAGATAAAGATGCTAAGATTTGCATTGGGTGTGAAGAGGATGGACAGGATTAGAAATGAGGACATTAGAGGGTCAGCTCAGGTGGGACGGTGGGGAGACAAAGTCAGAGAGGCGAGAAGGTGTTGGTTTGGACATGTGCAGATGAGAGACGAGGGGCATATTGGGAGAAGGGTACTAAGGATAGAGCTGACAGGGAAGAAGGAGAGGAGGAAGGCCTAAGCGAAGGTTTATGGATGTCGTGAGAGAGGACATGGAGGTGATGGGTGTGATAGAGCAAGATGACGAGGACAAGAAGATATGGAAGAAGATGATCCATTGTGGTGACCCCTAATGGGAGCAGCAACTGAAAGAAGAAGAAGAAGATTATTATGAGGTTCTTTCCTCAGGGAGCCATTGCTTGACCAAGCACCATTTCATCCTGGGACGGGTTCTTTGCATTGTGGTAAATCAGCCTTTGACACGGACAGACACACAGAGTCACAAAGAGCACACACTTTAATTTTCTTTTTCCTTGTGCCCACAAATCACCACCAATAAACTCCATTTCTTCCTCTCCCTCTTTCTTTTTCTCGTTTTCTTCTGCTGCCTTCACTCCTTCACACAAGCTCTGTCCTCCACCTCCTGGCTCCAGCTCCTTGAATGGAGTGTGGTGGCCTCTTCTACATTGCACCCAGATGTGCTCCAGGTGCCCCCTGATGTTCCTGCAGCACTTCCCGGCGTGGTGTGTCCATGGCTTTGGAACTGTCCAGGTGCCCCCTGGTTGTGGTGGTGGTCAGAGGCCCCGATGCAATCCAAGGGGGATGCCATCTTGCATCCTGGGGAAGGTATTGCCTCTCTCCTGGTCCTTCTGTTCTCCAGGCGTCCTGGTGGGGCAGGGTCCCTGGTCATCTGTCACAGCATATAAAGTTGGTACTTTGTGCTTTGAAAAACTTCGGAAAAATGTAGAACAAAAATATATCTTTATTGCATGGTGGGTTGCAGGAAACCAACAGATTAAGAAAATCCAGAATTAGCCTCCATTACTGGAAGCATGCAGCAAGGGACCTTTAAAAATCAGGAGCCATGGGGGTATCACCCCTGTTACCTCTTATTAATGTTCATTTACTGTATGGCGCCTGTTACAGACCTAAAGAAATAAAAGGTTCTTCCTGGAACCTTCATGCGGATGAGTCTTTTGGGAACCAAACATGGTTCACCTGTGGCATCGCTCAGCGGGACCACTCTGGCACCTTCATTTTGTAGGGTGTACCCAGAACTGAGATAAGAAGGACGTCACTTGTGGAGAATGACGAAGGACAAGGACATTGTTGAGCCCATTGTTGTGTCCATCATTAAGGTCGTCCCATACGCTATTGAAAACCCTACGACCATTACATAGAAACCAAACCACGTGTAGAAAACGACAGGAAACAGCCATTTGAAATACATCTGAAGAAACTCCCGTCACACATGGGCGATTAGGAGGCAGTCAAAGAGCCTAAAGGTGAGTAAAACATCGCGAGATAAGGGGTTGTCACGTGGTACTTACCTGAACTCTTTTCTCTCATCAACAAAAAACAAGAAGAAATCTAACACCACAACTTCCGGGTTTCCAAAATGGCCTCCATGACGTCACTTCCGGCCACCTTTGATGACGTCACTTCCGGCACCCACAAAACATCTCACTTCCGGTTCCTGTTGCCACATCACCACCTTGCCAACCGTTTCCTGTCACATGTTTTTCTCTTGCTATATAACCGCCATTCTGAAAACAGTTCATTGTTCATTGTGCTTTTTCAAAGACTCTGAATCAATTCTTTTCTTATTGTCTGATGACAATATACGGGGACGGTCCCCAAATCTTTATTTCGTATTTTGTGAAGTTTATTGGATCACACTCCTTAACACAAACAATTCCCCAAAACATCAACATGTACACATAAAGAATCTTAAAACTGTCCTTTGTCACAATTTAGACCCATCAGTAAGAAAGAACACAGAAAACCATAAAGAGTTGGGCCACACGGACGCAAACCCCATTAATTCAAACAAAACGCGAGTTATAAACACGTTAGTAGAAAACAAAAATGCCAGACGCGAGTCTCCAAAACAGACAACTCAAGATGAAGGAGCTCACTGGGATAAAGACTTCTGACAGGAAGAGGCGGGTCCAAGAAGCTAGCCACAGGAAGTGATGTCAAGGGTACTGAAGCTGTCAATCTTCCTCTCTGCTTGGGGATGAGTCAACAGCGCCCTCTTGTGTTCAGGTGTGAAATTACAATTATCTGTGTCTTTAATCTGTGTCCCCGAATGTACATGCGTGTGACAGGCTAAATAATAAATAACAAGAATATTAAAAGTTACTGCAGAGAGAGAAATAAGAATCAGTAGACTTTTGGGTGAGGCTGCTGGTGGTCAGTTTATCGATTCCTTGATCTGCATCATCCAGAGGTGGACCTATTTTTCAGGGCCCCTAATCCTTTAGACCCCCCCACCACACACACACACACTTTCATAATACACATTACTTCAATTATTGGGGTATACTGTATGAGAAGGGTTTTTATAAAATAATGATAATAATACAGTGTAACAGGTAAAACAATTTTAATTACAGTCTGAGGTGTAGTGATTCCATTTTTATAGAATTTGTAGGGCTTTGTCTAGGAACAACCCCATTGAAAAAGATAATGATAACAATAATAACAGTTTATAGAGCGCCTTTCTCATTACTCAAAGTGCTTTACGTAGTGAGAAGGGGAGCCACCACTAATGTGCAGCACCCACCTGGATAATGGGACGGCAGCCATTCTTGTGCCAACACTCCCACCAGACATTAGTTATTGTGTGGTGAAGGGGTTAGAGAGGGGTGTTAGCCAATTAGACAGACCTCTTTTCTCGCCATACAGTTCAAACATTAGGACTCCCAAAATGATGGTTTGCGATTGGCGCGACCTCCGATCCTGATCGAGATCAAGTAGGTGTGGAGGAAAAATGTAAAAGGTTGAAGTGCGCATGCGTTGTTCGTTTCGCCCACGGTACTTGCCAATCAGCGCAGCTTACAACCTCCCGAGATGCACTTCAACACCGAGACCGCCGGTGTGGAGGCTCCACATCCTCCCAGCATCACTACAGGTGTTTCTAACCCTCCAGTATACCCGAACACGAATTCAAATAGCAAATAAGACCAATAAACATAAAGCTGCGCACAGTGTTGTATCGCGCACTAATTTGGGGTAAACGTAATGTCAATTTATTTATATAGCACATTTAAAACAACATAGTAATGCTGTGGCCAAAGTGCTTTACAATAATGGAATAAAAGAAAAACAAAAACAATCTACATAAAACAAATAGTAATAAAATATATGAACATAAATTAAGATACATAATAAATAGAAGTAATGTTATATAATCGCAAAGAGGAAACCATCAGTATTACTGAAGGTCACGGAATGCAAGTGAAAAGAGTGAGTTAAGTGATATAAAAAAATGACATTAACAAAAAAGTGATGTTATCAATGGCAACGTGGCGCATTAAAACTTTAGAATGTGGGTGGTCTACCATTTTTTTTTTTTTTTTAAAGAATTGAAAGCTGCCCCAGAAATACGCGTTTAAGCGCATGGAGGGAATCAGTCTGCGAGTCGCGGAGGATGATCATCTACCTGGAACAATCAAGAGCTGTCAACAGCCGTAAGAAACTAATGAGAGCTCGTCAGGTCGAATAAGCGAATTACGTGTGAGGTGGGCGAAGGAGCCCACTGGGCAGCTTTCACGTTTCGCTTCTTCTCATTTACGCTCACGGGCTGCAGGTATTCATCCCAAAAACGTCCGCTCTTCAATCCGTCGGAGCCACGACGCTAATCCTTAGCAGGTGCTCATTTCCAAGCCTTTTTTTTAAATAAATCAACTGCGTCCAACCTGCTTGCAGAAGGAAGAATTATCGAGTGGTTAGTGCTGAACAGATTAAAGAAAGAAAAATAACAATAATGATAATAATAATAATAATAAATAAACGCGCTGTTTAGAAGCTCATTTCAATGATATTTAATTGGCGCCTAATTATTGACTAATTAAGGTGCTATCTGTGGTCAATCGTCTTAGAACAACTTTCTTTGTTCTGCCACACGCTGTATAATTAAGTACTTTATCGAGAAGTTATTAATTAGACAAAAATGTATGAGGCAAGGAAGAAGCGGGATTTCTTGCAAGGCAACTCTCTTCGTTCCTTCATTAAAGTTGCAACCGCGCCAATAACAACACTGTTTTTTTTTTTCTTTCTCTCTCCTTCTCTTTTAATGGAGGTCGTTATGATCGTTTGGCATGGGGCTGGCAGTCAGCAATTTATCAAAAATGATTTCATACTTCACATGACAGAAGCTTGGAATGCGCGAGGACAGGTAGACGGTGACGCTTCATTAACTTCAAGCGTTCTGGAGTGGAAAGCCCATCAAATCCGCAAGTAAAAGCGCGCACCTTCCCCGGCTTTCCCCCCTCTGTTTTGTCTTTGGCTGACTGTCACCGGCTGTCACTCAGCGATCTGGAACGGAAACCTCGTTCTGCCGCGCAGCAGGCGCTCGTGTCAACATCGGCTTAGGTAGACGTCTCCTTTTCTCGCCCATGCGTCTGTGTTTGGCTACGGATTAGCGCCGACTGCGTGGGTGTGAGTCTGAGTTTGATCATCTTGTTCTGTTTTTCCTGGGCCTAATGTTGTTTTAAAAATGAAGAGAAGGACTACTACAGCCTGGGAACAAAGAAAGAGAGAGAAAAAAGAGAGATCGGGCCACCGGGCTACTTATTGATTAAAACAATCTGGGCGAGCACTGGCCGTTAAATCGTATTCACCTGCACGTACGAGACTTTAAATCGAAGATCCGTTAAGTCTTGCTCGCTACTGCAATGCTGTTTCATGGTTCTGTGTGTGAAGAAAAATGAACTTTTGTGCAAAACTGATCCTTAACAGGCTTCCAGCTGTGTCCCCATCATGTTCTTGTTGAAGAACTGCTTTTAAAATAGCACCTGGGATCCTCTTTGCATCATTTTTAAACACTTCCATCAGGTCATCTCTTAATCTCTGTTTGGCCAAACTGCAATGGTTCAACTGCTCAATCTCCTCACAGCTTTCTGCTCACTCTTGTCAAGTGTCTCAGAGGGACTAGGATAAGAATGTGTCTTACCTCAGACTGGGACGTGAGAAATAGTTACGAAGCATCCGACTCCCAGCCAGAGTAGGGTGTAGGAGGCTACATGTCTGAGAATGTCTGAGAATAGGAGGCTGTATGTCTGAGTATGTCTGAGAATAAAAGTCACAACTCGACAGCGCCTCTTGTCACAAAATGTCATTCATGATAACATTTTGTAGTTTCTCTCTCTCTCTCTCTCTATATATATATATATATATATATATTCCAAACATAATTTACCTTATTAAAATCAAAGTGCCTGTGTCATTCCAACAGATGGTGCATTTCAAACATTTGCCTCAATAAAATGGTGTATAAACAACATTGATGACTTCCATATCAAATAGCATATAACAGAAGCCTATGAATTATTTTGTCATGTTTGTTTGTTACAAACATTTGTAGCAATAAAACGCACTGTGTTTCTCATTCCAACAGATGGTGCATTACAAATATTAACACAGATTTTAAGAAATCCTATACTAAATGGCATATTACAGGAACATATGAATTTGATTTGTCATTCCAATAGATGGCACATTACAATCATCGGTAGTAATAAAATGTATTGCATCCATCATTACAACAGATGGTGCATCACAAACATTTCTATTAATAAAATGCATTCTGTTTGTAATTCCAGCAGATGGCACATCACAAATATTAACACTGATTTTATGAAATTATGTGCCAAATGGCATATAACAGGAACATGCATTGTATTTGTCATTCCAACAGATGCAACATCACAAACATTTTTATTAATAAGATTTGTTGCATGTCATTCCTACAGATGGTGCATCAAAAACGTGTAATAATAAATTGCCTTGCATTTGTCATTCCTACAGCTGGTGCATCACAAACATGTGTAGTAATAAATTGCTTTGTATTTGTCATTCCTACAGATGCAACATCACAATCATTTGTATTAATAAGATTTGTTGCATCTTATTCCAACAGATTGTGCATCACAAATATTAGCACTGATTTTACAAATCCCATACCAAATGGTGTATAACAGAAACATATGCATTGTACTTTTAATTCCAACAGATTGTGCATCACAAACATTTGTCATAATGCATTTTATTCTAAAAATGTTTGGAATGCACCATCTGTTGGAAAGGAATATGCAATGCATTTAATTTCTACATGCGTTACAAAATACATTCCAATAGATGGTGCACTGCAAGCGTTAACATGGAGGTCTACGTTGATTGCTTATGGGTAAGCCCAGCTTGTACTTTGTAACCTAACATCCTGTTAGTCTTCATAATTGTTTCTGTCCAGTCTGGACGTGGATAGTGATGAGTCCGCTACGACTCCTAGGTCCTTTTCATTAGGTGTCCTTTCAAGTTTCAAACCTTCAACTCTGTATTAAAATTGAGCATTTCTGTCCTATGAGCAGTACCACATTAAATTTCATCTGCCACAATTCTGCCCGAGCCTTTAGTCCAGTCATGCACCTCTGTAATAATTCAGCTGATTCCAGAGTATCTGCCCTTTCCTCCTGTTTTGCTGTCATCTTCATCCTTAACCAGCTTATTGATTACATTTTTGTCAGATCATTTATGTTCAACGGTTGCAGCAAATATTCAGGCCCCTTCACCTTCTGCACACTTTATAGTGTTGCAGATTTCATTTATAAAGGACAGACCTGCCACTTTTGCCCTTCCATCTAAACACTCAGTAACCAAGAATGAAGAGTGCAAATGTTTTCAGTAGGTTTACAAAGTGTTTAAAAATCAAAAACTGAAGCCTCTCATTCCTATCAGTACTCCAATCCTTCATTTGACACTTTGTAGAAGCCCCTTTGGTCACACGTCTTCTCTCACCCCTGAATTTGGCAGTTTATTTTCTTTCATAATAATAATAATTAATAATTCTTTGCATTCATATAGCGCTCTTCTCACTACTCAAAGTGCTCAGCAATTGCAGGTTAAGGGTCCAACAGAGCAGAGATCCTTCCAGACTCCAATAGCTTGGACGGGAAGTGTCTGTGATCTGCCATCTTGAGGCCTCTACACACATGTTGTTTGGGGTCTAAGCCTGGGCTTTGGCTGGGACACTCAAGGACCCTCAGAAACTTGTCCCAAAGCCACTGCGCCATTGTCTTCTCTGTATGCTTTGGTCCATTAGACTGTCACGCCGGTCTGAGGTTATGTGTGCGGTGGAGCAGATTTCCTTCAGGGACCTCTCAGTATTTGACTGATGTCGTCCTTGTCTCACTTCTGACCAGTGTCCCTGCCCAGGCTCTCCCAGGGCCATCAGTCACCATAGTGATAGCATCAGGTGAGCAGTGCCTGGTCTTTGCCAGACATTGTATTGGGAATTCTGCCCAAACATTGTCACCAATGGTTCTCAGTACTGTGGTGGGCTGGTGGGGATTTGTTTCCTGCCTTGCGCCCTGTGTTGGCTGGGATTGGCTCCAGCAGACCCCCGTAACCCTGTAGTTAGGATATAGCGGGTTGGATAATGGATGGATGGTTCTCAGTAGTTTTCCTTTGGGAATTCTGTCTCATCAGACCAGACAGTCTTAATCCTTGTGCTGTCAGATTCCTTTAAATACCAATATGGCCACTGACATTTGTCTAGCCGCTCTACCATGAACACCTAATTGATGGAGAGTTGCTGAGATAGTCATACGTCTGACAGAATCTTGTGTCTTAGCAGTGACCACCTGAAGCTCCGTCCTTGGAAACCCCCCTGATCAAGGACCTTCCTGCTTGGTTACTCAGTTTGGCCAGACAGCCAACTTTAGGAAGAATCTCGATGATTTCGGATGACACCATCACTGTGCTCCTGTGAACACTCAGCGTTTTACAGATGGTTCTGTCCCCCTTGTCTTGGTCTTTGTCTCACCACATTTTGATGGCAGGGGGTCTACAGAGAGCTCCTTGGACTTTATGCTTTGTTTTGTTTTTTCTCTCTGAGCTGCAGTGTGAATTGTGTGATTTTTTTCTCTGATCACTGGTAGGCGTGTGTGCCTTTCTGAATGATATCAGATCAGTTCAGTTTACCGCAGGTGGGCTCCAGTGAAGTTCCCAACGTATCTCAAAAGAGATTCAAAGCACCTGAGCGCAAGGTGGAGTGCCACAGCAAACGGTCCAAATAGAATTTTCATCTTTTGATTTTTTAATGAATTTGTAAACATTCCCCAAATCCTGTTTTTGCTTTGACGTTTTGGAGTATTTAAGTGTTGTTTGATGAGTGAAAATTTTAATGCAAACGATTAAGCAGAAAGCTGCAACAAAACAAAATTCGGGAAAGCGGTGTAGGGGTCTGATTTCTTCCCGAATACGTTATATTAAAAGAGAATGGGTGGAGGCGAATGTAACAAAAGCCTTTTGGTGAACGAGAGAATAGCAAAGCCCAAGTGGGCAGGCAGTGGCGCGGTGGTTAAGGCTGTGGACTTCAAATCCTGATGTGACCCTAAGCGAGTCACTTCACCCGCCGCTGTTCCAACTTGGAAAAAAAAAACAAAAAACAAAAGAAAAGAAATGCAATCAGTTGTATCTTAAACTTTGTAAGTCGCTTTGGATGAAAGCGTCGGACAAATAAATACATGTGAATGTAAGTCCGCTTGCAAGATCCGCTTATCAACTCTATGGCAACTTTTACAGAGTCCGCTTAAAAACAAAGCGACAGTTTGGCAGTGACTTGTCCTTCTGTGCGAGGAGTGCACCACGTGACACGATCACACCTGATTGATTGTTTAAACGTTTCTTGTTGTTTTGCAGTGTTTCAAGCTGAAATTACCAAAAGGGAGCACCCACCCCCCGACACAACCCCTCCACCTTACCAACACTACCATCCATTATCCAATCCACTATATCCTAACTACAGGGTCACGGGGGTCTGCTGGAGCCAATCCAGCCAACACAGGGCGCAAAGCAAGAAACAAACCCTGGGCAGGGCGCCAGGCCACCGCAGACCAACACCACTACCCTCAATGAAACGACCGATGGTCCACGGGCCACCCCGAAACAAACCCAGGAAAACGCGCCATTCCGCACGCAGTCACGCAGACACCACACGTACACGCGGGCCACTTTAGTGCCACCAGTCCACCTAACCTGCGTGTCTTTGGACTGCGGGAGGAGACTGGAGCGCCCGGAGGAAAGCCACGTCGACACAGAAAGGACATGTGAGCACAACGCAGGGAGGACCTGACACGGAAACCCTCGTCTTCTTCTCTGTAATGTATTTATTGATTGACTTATTTTAATTTGAATTAGAAGAAGATAACATTCCGTACAATTAAGTCAAACTTAACAAAGAAAAATTTAACTAGCCCCCCAAATAAAACCCGTTGTCCTTATAAGGCGAAAGGAGCTATTCCACGTGCAAATAACTTGTGACGAGGCGTGGAACGTGCGCAAACGACCCCCCTCGGTGTCCATAAAGCGCACTTTCAGTACTCTTAGACTTCGAAAAGAATGGGCTGGGGATGGAGGGTTGCTGCCATCGGTGACCAAAAGGCGCGACCCTCGCTGTCCATTGCACGGACGTAACGGAAAGGTCTGGAATTTGCACCGCTTGGATTACATCAATGGCGCTCCTCTGTGTCCATATGGTGAGCTTTCAGTATTACTATAGACTTCAAGGATGGTGGGGGAGAGGGGGATTGTCCCACCCGGTGTCCAGAGTGCGCGCTCCTTCATTTACTGAAACAACGACCCTGTCCGGAGCGCGTAACGCCTGCGTTTCATAAAGCGGCGCCCCTCAGTGTTCATTAAGCGCGCTTTCAATTTTACTGGATTTCAAAGAGGAGGGTAGGGGTTGGTGGGCTTTGCCCCCACACCCCCCCTCCCACACCCACCACCCACCCCTTATTGTCCGGAGCGCCCTTGACGGTTTGGTGTAAAGGTCCAGAGCGCGTGCCCCTTGAGTTGGGTGACGGCGCCCTATAGACTGCAGCCTAGGCCATCGAATGGATTAGTTATAAATCAATTAATTTGTAACTCATTCATTATTTGATGCAGTGTTGGGGTCCACACGTTAAACGTTGTTTTCACGAGATCATAAGTGACCTTTGGAGGGCGACTTTGCCTTTTTTTAAAGAAATCTCGGGCCACCGCAGTTTGAACGTCGGGTGTTTTAGTTTTCAATTCCTCGCCACCCACACCGAGAGTCGCGAGAGGTTTAAATCTTGTGAGATCTTTGAAATGAATTCTGACTCACATTAACAGAAATGCAGACTGTCATGAACCTTCCACACTCTATTGTTCTCTAGTTGGACTTTATTAGGTCGTGTGGTTCCCCCTATACAACAACAACTACAACATTTATTGATATAGCACATTTTCATACAAAAAAAATGTAGCTCAAAGTGCTTTACAAAATGAAGAATAGTAAAATAGAAGACACAATAAAAAATAAAAATATGTCAACATTAATTAACATAGAATAAGTAAGGTCCGATGGCCAGGGTGGACAGAAAAAAACAAAAAAAAAAATTCAGAGGCTGGAGAAAAAAAATAAAATCTGTAGGGATTCCAGACCAAGAGACCGCCCAGTCCCCTCTGATATATATAGTGCTTTGCGTGGTTCTCGTTCTGTGGCGGACTGTATGCGGACAAAGCAGAACGTTTTAATGTATGGTGGGCTAAGGATGCCGAGAGACCAGGATAAGCTGAACGTTGCCCGTGTTATTTATTGCATGCAGTGAGAATCCCGTCAGGAAGCCATTAGTATCCCATCACAAATGTGTTAATTCAATTCAGTTTATCTTATTTGTGTATCGCGCTCTTCCTTGAGCGCAGGCGCAAAACGCTCTGACAAGTTCTCAGGTAAAATGCAAGCTTAGATGTAACAAATTAATAAAGACAGATTTAGCACACAAAAAGGCACACGTTTGTTTAAACACGCAGGAAAACAACAAAATAGAAACTGAATAATAAAATACTTAAAAAAAAAAGGGAAGCCAACAAAACCTGCCAATTACTGAATTGTTGAACTATGGCTCTATTATTTATGGGACCGGTTAATTATTTTTCAATAGAACCCTTATTTGGATCAGTTGTTCTAGGTAACCTAAAATATTCCCCCCGTGTAGCATCGAATCACTGTGGTACCTTTTATTTTTAAGAGTGATGTTACCGAATGTGCGTGGGTGACTTTACCCGGCGATGACATGGCGCTCCTACCATTTTCAGTTTCCGCCTCGCGTCTGGTGCTGCCTCCGCAGGCTCCGGCTGTCGCCACCCTAAATTGATCCATTTACTTATTTAGCTGACGCCTTTATCCAAGGCGACTTATACCATTTATGATACAATTGGTTGCATTTTTTTTTGTTGTTTGTTTGTTTTCCAATTCGAGCACAGGCAGGTCCACTTGCTCAGGGTCAAGCAGTGTTAGAATTTGAACCAACGACCTCAGGGGTTGAAGTCCAAAGCCTTATCCACTACACCACGGATGCAAATGATGACGCGCTTTATTTTTGCATAATAACTTTGAAGGATAGCATTACCCGAAAGCCTTTGTGAAGGAAAAAATGTATATAGCGCCTTTCACAGTTAGTGTGACTACTAATGTGATTTTGCTTAACATCTCAAACCCTGTTGAATCCTATGAGTGAAAATGTTTTTGTGAAAGTACCCTGCGATGGCCTGGGACCTCCTCCAACCCCTCAGCGCCCCTCAGTTTGATTACGGATTGGTGACCGTTATGTTTTGTTAAGCATCCTACTAAATGGGGTGTAATAAATTTAATTGGCGATTTTAAACTGCCCTCTGGGAGTGAGAATGTGAGCGTGCGCGTGCTTTTATATGAGTGTGCGTGCGCGCTGCACAATACAAGGCACTGGCGTCAGGTCCATTTTCGGTTCCCGATGGAATCAGGAGCGGGCATGAAGTGGAAACGTGGGGATAGAAAGTGAATGGTTGGGTAAGACAATAAATAGCCTGGAGACACCGCCCTGGATAAGCGGGTGACGAATACGAGGCTGAAGTCAGCTGTATATTATACACGCAGCTCGGCAAGAATCTAAAAAATCCTATTTTTTAAAAGAATTTAACTTTACAGTTTTCATTGCTTGACAAAGAACTGTTTAATTCTGGGAAGGGTTTTTTTTTTATATGAAATTGGTTCTTTGGGCTTTGAAAATGTTCTTAACATGTGAACACAAAGTCGGTTAATCAATTAGGCGACTTTAGCGGTCGCCTTCATCTGAGGGGCTCCATTTATGAAATTTAAAGGGAACGCGCTCCAGACCCATGACAAAGCAAAAACACACCAACCCCGTTCCCCCCAAAAGCAGGGCTCGTAGATGTAGAAGTATGACAATAATTTCCAAAGGAGCGCCGCTTGTGTTTCTGAAGGCGCGCGCGCTCCGGACACCGAGAGGGACTAACCCAGTGGTCACCCCACCCAGTAGTCAAACTATGATGATGAGTGGGCGCCGTTAACGAAAGTAAAGCCAAGGACAAAATAAAAAAAAAAGAAAGAAACGGTAATCCAACTCGGATGATACTGAGTGGGCGCCGTTAACCACTGGGTGCCGTTTATGAAAGTTGATTCGTATTCCAAGGGACTCTTGATTTTTTTTTTCAATTAATGGCTTGATTTTAATTCATGTAAATTGCCACATTTGTTGCAGAACCTTTTGTCTTGCTGTTAATACTTAACTGGTTTTCACGAGCTTTGCCAATAATCAACCCAAAAAAAAAAAAAACACCTAAGGGTAAAGTAGCTGCGAATAAGTAGAGAGTAATTTAAGAAAACGGATGGATGGATGGATGATCGTTGTGCACAAAGAGCGCAAAGCACCAGAACGAGAGATGTTTGCAGGTTCAGGTCGCTCGTTGTCGTTTTACGTCGGGGGTTTAGGACGACCCCCAGATTGCGCGTCGCCTTTGATTCTTTTTTATTAGTTCTGGACTTTTTCTTTTTTGTTTAAGATCGAGTTGAAATCTTTCAGACGTGAGTGGAGCCATACGTCCAGACATATAAAATACATGCCCGCCGTGTTTTTGTTTAATTGTGGGCCCGTGCAGTTTCCTAGAGACACGAGCGCAACTGTGCGGAGGAGACATCACCTCATCCTGGCCGCCAAAGCCTTGGACCACAGAAACTCCAATATGTCGGGGGTTGGGGTTGGTGACATCAAAAGCGAATCCCGCCGAGGAGGTCACCTGATGTCACACATTGCCTTCTGCGACCCAAAGTCAAATATTCATTCATTCATTCGTTTTTTTTTTTTTCCCTTTTAAACTACAAGGCAGATCAAATGTCCTGAGAAGGGCATAAAATGCCATGCAACAGAGAGGGGATGAGTACAGGGAGTCAGGTCAGGTTGTAGGCATTTTTTAATGTCTGTGCTGCGTTAATAATAATAATAATAATAATAATAATAATAATAATAATAATAATACATTTTATTTCTGTAGCGCCTTTCCCATGCTCAAGGCGCTTCGTCCTGTTTACTATCATGTATGTGTGTGTTAGTAAATGTTGTCCCCGTAAGTTAAACAGGAGAAGGACGATGAAGAAAGACTGCAACCCCGTGACTGGAATTTCCTGTTTAATCATCCAATGACATCCGAGACACTCAGTTTTAAACGAGATTATGTAGAGCCTGGGGACTCTGAGGTGTGCTCTCCCATCTCTGGGACTGAAGTCACCGAGGTGGTCAAAAAACTCCTTGGTGGCAGGGCCCCAGGGGTGGATGAGATACGCCCGGAGTTCCTTAAGAAACTGGATGTTGTAGGACTGTCTTGGTTGACACGTCTCTGCAACATCGCATGGACATCGGGGACAGTGCCTCTGGATTGGCAGACCGGGGTGGTGGTCCCCCTCTTTAAAAAGGGGGACCGGAGGGTGTGTTCCAACTATAGAGGGATCACACTCCTCAGCCTCCCTGGAAAAGTCTATTCGGGGGTTCTGGAGAGGCGGGTCCATTGGATAGTCAAACCTCGGATTCAGGAGGAACAGTGTGATTTTCGTCCTGGTCGCGGAACATTGGACCAGCTGTACACCCTTAGCAGGGTCCTGGAGGGTGCATGGGAGTTTGCCCGACCAGTCTACATGTGTTTTGTGGACTTGGAAAAGGCTTTCAACCGTGTCCCACGGGGAATCCTGTGGGGGGTGCTCCAGGAGTATGGGGTACCAGACCCCCTGATAAGAGCATTTCGGTCCCTGTACAACCGGTGTCAGAGTTTGGTCCGCATTGCCGTCAGTAAGTCGAGCCCGTTTCCAGTGAGAGTTGGACTCCACCAGGGCTGCCCTTTGTCACCGATTCTGTTCCTAACTTTTATGGACAGAATTTCTAGGCGCAGCCAGGGTGTTGAAGGGGTCCGGTTTGGTGGACTCAGGATTGGGTCACTGCTTTTTGCAGATGATGTTGTCCTGTTTGCTTCATCAGGCCGTGATCTTCAGCTCTCTCTGGATCGGTTCGAAGCTGAGAGTGAAGCGGCTGGGATGAGAATCGACACCTCCAAATCCGAGACCATGGTCCTCAGTCGGAAAAGGGTGGACTGCCCTCTCAGGGTTGGTGGAGAGATCCTGCCCCAAGTGAAGGAGTTCAAGTATCTCGGGGTCTTGTTCACGAGTGAGGGAAGAATGGAGCGTGAGATCGACAGGCGGATCGGTGCGGCGTCTTCAGTGATGCGGGCTCTGCATCGGTCTGTCGTGGTGAAAAAGGAGCTGAGCCGTAAGACAAAGCTCTCAATTTACCAGTTGATCTACGTTCCTACCCTCACCTATGGTCATGAGCTATGGGTAGTGACCGAAAGAACGAGATCGCGAATACAAGCGGCTGAAATAAGTTTCCTCCGCAGGGTGTCTGGGCTTTCCCTTTAAGATCGGGTGAGAAGCTCAGTCATCCGGGAGGGGCTCAGAGTAGAGCATCGAGAGGAGTCAGATGAGGGGGCTCGGGCATCTGATCAGGGTGCCTCCTCAACGCCTCCCTGGTGAGGTGTTCCGGGCACGTCCAACCGGGAGGAGGCCCCGGGGAAGACCCAGGACACGCTGGAGGGACTATGTCTCCCGGCTGGCCTGGGAGCATGGGATTCTCCGGAAGAACTGGAAGAAGTGGCGGGGAGAGGGAAGTCTGGGCCTCTCTGCTTAAGCTGCTGCCCCCGCGACCCGACCTCGGATAAGCGGAAGAGGATGGATGGATATATATGAATTATGTATAGGAACAAATAATTTATATATATATATATATATAGTCATGCAGGAGCACATGGGGAGCACCTTAAGGACCAGACGCGCAACGCGACAAGTTGTGCCAGGGGACAATGGCAGGGTACTAACCTTTCAATCTCTCTTTCTGTAGAAAAGACGAAGCACCGCCGCCATAATCCTCCCTGGACAACTCCTCAAAACGCAACACTTCCGGGTCCCTTTCTCTCCTCTGGTCCCCATCTGATGACGTCAACCAACCATCCATCCACCACCACATTTTCCCAGCATCCCACGCTGTTAATTTCCAGTCCGACTCCTTAAAATGTCCATTTACCAGCCCTTCAATGTCTGATGATTTCTATGAAATATTTGACCCATTTTTTGTTATAATATACAGGGCCACAAACCCAAAGTTGATGACAGTGTCTTTGTTTTATTAATAAATATATATATATATATATATATATATATATATATATATATATATATATATATATATATATATATATAGTGGACGCTAGAGGCACCGTTGAACCCACCAGACAGACATCCCAGACACACCTGTAAAAACACCAAGAAGATTCTTTAATAATAATTCTTCAATAAAGTGCACAAAGCACTCCACAATTCTCAATAATAAATCAATACAACAATCAATAATAAACCATAACCAATCCTCCACTCCCAGCAGCTCCGTCACACTTCCTCCCAACTCGGCTCCCTCTGCTGGGTTTCCCAAAGTCCTTTTAAAGTCCATGAACTGGAAGTATTCCTTCTCCGTGTCAGACGCCTTCTTCAGGTATCCCAGAAGTACTGCAGGTTTCTGTCCTCGTGACTCCGAAGTACGTCCGCGTTAGCGTCATATAATAGTCCCCTGGTTCTTGGTGAGCTCCCCCTGGCGGCATGCACAGCACCCAACAGGACTGAGGAGATGGACTCCATGTCCCATACTGCCCTGCGGGAATCCGAGGAACCATTTCCATCCAGGGGAGCTGCCATTTAGTGTCCCGGGGTATGTAAAGCTCCAAAAAGGCTTGTTTCTTCAGTTGAGAGATGTCCCGGCCGGGCTGAAACGCCAGCCGTCCATCACAATATATATAAACATCTACTGGTGTTTTTGGGATGGTGGTGAATTGTGTGCACATATACAGTTAGGTCCATAAATATTTGGACAGAGACAACTTTTTTCTCATTTTGGTTCTGTACATTACCACAATGAATTTTAAATGAAACAACTCAGATGCAGTTGAAGTGCAGACTTTCAGCTTTAATTCAGTGGGTTGAACAAAACGATTGCATAAAAATGTGAGGCAACTAAAGTATTTTTTAACACAATCCCTTCATTTCAGGGGCTCAAAAGTAATCGGACAATTGACTCAAAGGCTATTTCATGGCAGGTGTGTTCAAGTCCGTCGTTATGTCTTATCAATTAAGCAGATAAAAGGCCTGGAGTTGATCTGAGGTGTGGTGCTTGCATGTGGAAGATTTTGCTGTGAACAGACAACATGCGGTCAAAGGAGCTCTCCATGCAGGTGACAGAAGCCATCCTTAAGCTGCGAAAACAGAAAAAACCCATCTGAGAAATGGCTACAATATTACGAGTGGCAAAATCTACAGTTTGGTACATCCTGAGAAAGAAAGCAGGCACTGGTGAACTGAGCAACGCAAAAAGACCTGGACGTCCACGGAAGACAACAGCGCTGGATGATCGCAGAATCATTTCCATGGTGAAGAGAAACCCCTTCACAACAGCCAGCCAAGTGAACAACACTCTCCAGGGCTTGGTGCGTATCGATATCCAAGTCTACCATAAAGAGAAGACTGCATGAAAGTAAATACAGAGGGTGCACTGCAAGGTGCCAGCCACTCATAAGCCTCAAGAATAGAAAGGCTAGATTGGACTTTGCTAAAGAACATCTAAAAAAGCCAGCACAGTTCTGGACAAACATTCTTTGGACAGATGAAACCAAGATCAACCTCTACCAGAATGATGAAGGCAAGAAAAAAGGATGGAGAAGGTGTGGAACAGCTCATTGTCCAAAGCATAGCACATCATCTGTAAAACACAGTGGAGTCAGGCAGTGTGATGGCTGCCAGTGGCACTGGGACACTCGTGTTTATTGATGATGTGACACAGGACAGAAATGAATTCTGAGGTGTTCAGAGACATACTGTCTGCTCAAATCCAGCTAAATGACGTCAAATTGATTGGGCGGCGTTTCATGATACAGATGGACAATGACCCAAAACATACAGCCAAAGCAACCCAGGAGTTTATTAAAGCAAAGAAGTGGAAAATTCTTGAATGGCCAAGTCAGTCACCTGATCTTCACCCAATTGAGTGTGCAGTTCACTTGTTGATGACGAAACTTCGGACAGAAAGGCCCACAAACAAACAGCAACTGAAAGTAAAGGCCTGGCAGAGCATTAAAAAGGAGGAAACCAGCATCTGGTGATGTCCAGGAGTTCAAGACTTCAGGCTGGCATTGCCAGCAAAGGGTTTTCAGCCAAGTATTAGAAATGAACATTTTATTTCCAGTTATTTAATTTGTCCAATTACTTTTGAGCCCCTGAAATGAAGGGATTGTGTTAAAAAATGCTTTAGTTGCCTCACATTTTTATGCAATCGTTTTGTTCAACCCACTGAATTAAAGCTGAAAGTCTGCACTTCAACTGCATCTGAGTTGTTTCATTTAAAATTCATTGTGGTGATTAATGTACAGAACCAAAATGAGAAAAAAGTTGTCTCTGTCCAAATATTGATGGACCGAACTGTATATATTTGTTGCGCTACAATATAAGGGTTATTTAGGGTAGAGGGTGTGCATGTGTAAGAGATTGTATTCTTTTCTTTTTATTTTATGTAATATATTCATTATGTGATGATAGATTTTGACTATTAGTTTTTAAGGGGGTATACGAAAAATGTATTAGGGTGTGATATTGGCCTATCCTGTTATCATCTGCCGGACAGATTAGTGGTAGCAATTGTCTCGTGTCAGTTCACGGAACGAATTGTTACAAAAGTCCAACTTACCAGAACATCTCTAGAGAGACCTGATAACAGATGTCCACCAACAGTCTCCATCCCTGCTGACAGGATCTCCAAAGAAGAAAACCCCCAAATTCCGGGTAGGAGATTCTCGTTGCTTCAAACCCAAGAAGACTCCCAGCTGGAACCCCTGCCATAACCAACTAAGGGTCCGAATCCTTGTGTCAGTGTGATAGTTCAGGGGTTCTTTTGCAAAAATTCTTGTCATGTTGTCATTCTGGGGTACTGACTGTTGCTTGTTGGAGGGAAGAAAAATGAATTTGAATGACTTTAGCACAAGACAGCAACACAAATAAAATGTCCAGCAAGTGAAGGGGTCCGAATACCTTCTGATGGCACTATACGCTCACTGGCCTCTTTATTAGGTACACCTTGCTACTACCCTTTTGCCTTCAGTCCTGCCGTAACTCTTCATGGCATCGATTCAACAAGGTGCTGGAAAAACTCCTAAGGGATTCTGTGTCCATATTGACATGATAGCCTCACGCAGTTGCTGCACATCTATGATGTGAATCTCCAGTTCCACCGCATCCCAAATGTGCTCTACTGGTGACCGTGGAGGCCGTTTGAGTCCAGGGAACTTATTGTCATATTCAAGAAACCAGTCTGAGAGGGTCTGAGCTTTGTGACATGGCAGGGAGGAGCCATCAGAAGATGGCGATCATAAAGGGATGGACACGATCAGAACAATACTACAGGTAGGCTGTGACATTTAAATGATGCTCAACTGGTACTAAGGGATCCCAAGTGTGTCAAGAAAATATCACAGGCAGCATTACACCACCAGCACCAGCCTGAACCACTGATACAAGGCAGGATGGAGCCATGCTTTCATGTTGTTGACCCGACCATCTGAATGTCACAGCAGAACTCGAGACTCCTCACACCAGGTGATGTTTTTCCAGTCTTCTGTTGCCCAATTTTGGTGAGCCCGTATGAATTGTAGCCTCAGTTGCCTGTTCTTAGCTGACAGGAGTGGCACCCGGTGGGGTGTCCTGCTGCTGTAGTCGACCTGCTTCAAGGTTTCACATGTTGTGTGTTCAGAGATGCTCTTCTGCACACCTCGGTTGTAACAAGTGCTTATTTGAGTTACTATTGTCTTTCTTTCTATCAGCTTGTACCAGTCTGGCCATTCTCCTCTGACCTCTGGCATCCACAAGGCACTTCCACTTACTGGCTATGTTCCATTTTTCAGACCATTCTCTGTAAACCCCAGAGATGGTTTGTGCATGAAATTCCCAATAGATCAGCAGATCAGCCCGCCTGGCACTAACAACCATGTCAGGTTCAAAGTCACTTCAATCACTTTTTCTTCTTGCCCATTCTGATGCTCGGTTTGACCTTCAGCAGCTTGTCTTGACAAGGTGCACTGAGCTGCTGCCATGTGATTGGCTGATTTGCATTGAGAAGCTGTTGAGCAGGTGTACCTAATAATGTGGCCAGTGTATATAAGGAGTTATGGAGTCGTCCTTGGTGGCACGGTGGCGCAGTGGGTAGCGCTGCTGCCTCGCAGTAAGGAAATCCAGGTTCGCTTCCCAAGTCCTCCCTGCGTGGAGTTTGCATGTTCTCCCAGTATTTGCATGGGTTTCCTCCCACAGTCCAAAGACATGCAGGTTAGTTGCATTGGCGATCCTGAATTCTCTTTAGCGTGTGTGTGTGCCCTGCGGTGGGCTGGCATCTTGCCTGGGGTGTGTTTCCTGCATTGCGCCCTATGTTGGCTGGGATTGGCTCCAGCAGACCCCCATGACCCTGTGTTAGGATATAGCGGGTTGGAAAACGACTGACTGGCTGACTGATTCGTCAAGCCAAAGACACGTGATGTCACATCGGACTGTGTGACCCATAAAGAGTGTGTCTTAAGACATATTGCGGTAAAAGCGTATCCCTGCAGAACTCACTCTGAAAGGCGCTATAAAATTTAGACGCTCCAGAGGAGATTATATCCTATCTACGCCGCTCGTTCCTCAATCCTGTCTCACTGACTGGCTTTTTTTTTTTTTTTGTGCCATCATACAAATGAAGCGCTGCCAGCAAAAAATGTAACCTGGGATTGCCAAATGCAAAGCCGCTGCTGGATTAATCAAGATGAGGGAGTAAGAAGCTCTCCGTGACTCTGTTGACACTAATTAGTTGAGCCAATTAAGACCTGATACTACGGAATTATATCAGATAGCTCCGCAGGGCTGCGCCATTCAACAGAAGCCGTAAACTGAGAAGGAGCTTTGACAAGGCCGTCCATGAAGTTCATGTCTGCACTTATTAATTTGCTACTTTAGCTTATCAGCTGTCATACAATCTGATCCCGATGTCGCAGGGCGCCCTATCAGTTTACCAGCCGTTGTTATTTTTTTTATTTTTTCGGGGGGGTACCTGCAGCCTCATCTTAAGATCTTAAGTGCAGAGGCAAAGCCACTTACTGACTTCACACGCTTTATTTGCTTTAGCATTTGCTGGAGAGGCGCCACTCCACACAAATTACCCAGGAAGTCAGCACTTTGTAACTCGGCGAGTGCGACTGCCCTGAAAAGAAACATCGGCGCATCCAACCGGAAGAACGACCTGCGCTATCATTTACACTTCGGAGAAGACGGACGGGTCCGGTCCAGGACTCGCGGGGTTATGGTCTTATAAGGAGATGACCGTTATGTCGCGACAGCCCTCACCGTGAATTTAAAGCGTGCGTGTTGTCTTCTTGTGCGAATGACGTACAAAATGCCCTGCCCACTGCACCCAAGTGAGGAAACCCGCGCCCTTTTGGGAATAATAATAATAATACATTCTATTTATATAGCGCCTTTCCAATGCACAGAATTTAAGAAAGAACGGCAGGGTATACAGTACTATATATAGCATTGTACAAACCATATAAATAAAGAGGATTAAGACAGTAAATTTAGAGAAAGCCTAACAGACAACATAATTGGTGATATAGCACACACACACAGGTTACATGAGCATCTTTCGATCTCTTGGGTATATATAGCGGATATCTTCGGGGCTCGGCCATGAAGAGTAATACCACTTCACGAACAGAGATGGCGCTGTTGCTAACTTCCTCTTCTTTATTCCCCCAGTGACTCCTGGCCCCACCTCCGCCTCACCCGGTAGCCCCGCCCCTTTCCGATCTGAGCGCATTCATGTTCTGGTCAGTCAAATCAAGCGGCCATCACGTGAGCAGAGGGAGCACCAGATTGTTGCTGGACTACTTTTAATTCTCGAGAGGGCATTTTCCCAATATTTGTTATGTGACAGTTCTTTGCTTTTTTCATTTTGAAATGGCTAACCCTAAAAGTAGGAGAGTTGGGCTGGGTGACCCAAAACTTAAATCTGCGTTTGCATTTTCTTAACACATGGGACATCGATAGTCATCACATGAGGATGGACAGAGACAAATGGGACCCAACAACAGTTATTGGTGTAAAAGTGCAAAGTGTGTTTTATTCATTCAAAGGCAAAATGTTTAACAAGTGCAATGCAGATCAGAAGTTCTCAATCAATAACCATCTATATAATCATCATATAATCAAACCAAGAATAAAAACAAACTAAAAATTGTCTCTCTTTGTCAAATTGCCAGTGTTGCCATATCACTTTCACTCACTGCCCCTGCTAGCTTATATGGTGACAGGGGACCTCAGTGTCCAGCCTTAAAGCCCCTCAACAATCTAAACAGTGCCCCTCAGTCTCCGGTGTGTTAAGTCAATACTATGAGACATTGAGGAGGGAGGCACAGTCAATACTTTGAGACACCAGGTGTGGAGTATGGTGGGTCCCACTCAGTGTCCCAGGGCTCGGGCTAAGAATTAGCTTGCAAAATCCCTGCATCATTCTTCCTCTAATGGTGGGAGGCTGCGTTCCCTCTGCCTTATCTACAGTCACGGACCAGGCCCTCATACTTGGTGAGTTTTTTCTCGAAAGCCTCATCCATTTAGTCTTTCCATGGAACCACCACAACCAGCATGATAACTTGTTTGGTAGCTTCTGAGTGGAGGACAATATCTGGCCTCAAGGCCATGACTGCAATATGCTGAAGGAACCTTCAGCTGTCTCACCGGCTTCACCATCAGCTACCACTCCCTTGTAGAGGCACTTGAAGCCAGTAGTGAAAACAAAGATTCCTGCAGATCTTTAAAGATAAATGGATAGATAGAGAGAAAGAAAGAACTCTGGGGGATTTGTTCAGCTTTAATGAGGGCAGTAACCTGTTAAGAAGGACAAACCTGTTTGCTCCACTTAATCCCCTCGTTGATGGCTTCTGTCACAAACTGCAAGACTTGGCATCTTCTCTCTCGTAGTGCCTTGGAGCAACTCTCAGAATATGCCTCACGGCTCCATGTTTGGAGCAGAGTGGGCAAACTGGTGTCTCTGCTTTTGGTCCATATATGGAAGTTAGACAAACTGGTGAGAACATCGCACACAACATGCATGAGGAACTGAATCCGCTGAGGGTCTATCTATCTATCTATCTATCTATCTATCTATCTATCTATCTATCTATCTATCATATAGTGCCTTTCACATCTATTTCTCTTCTATCTATCTAATATTTTGCCCTTCATATCTATTTATTTATCTATCTTTCTATTTATTTATCTATCTATCTAATATAGTGCGTTTCATATGTCTATCTGTCTATTTATCTATCTATGTCTCATGTAGTGCCTTTCACATCTATCTATTATATAGCGCCTTTCACGTCTATCGATCTATAAAGATCAGTTAAATTTTGCAACATTTTCATGCAACATTCATTTCTCTTCAAAAGCGTACATCATATAGTATATACCGATATATCATTTTCTTCATCTTTATTAGAAAAATACAACAGTGATACTCTCATGTTAAAAACAACAAATTATTGCATTGGTAAAGTTTTATGTTAGCAGTTGACAAGCCACACATGAGGCGTAATGTCAGTGCAGCTGTCTTGCATTAAAGAGGCTGTGAGCCCACATCTGGGGTCCTCCCTGTGTGAAATTTTGTTAAAAGAGTTCATTTTCATTTAAGGAAAGTTCCATCATGCACTTATAGCAAGTGCTTTGAGCTATCAATGGAGGGTTGGGCTACCATTGGCGACCGGGAGGTACTTACTTAGTCTATCTTTCTATTACATATTGCATATCATATCTATCTATCATATAGTACATTTCCTATTTATTTATCTATGTATCTATCGATCGATCGAGCGATCGTATTGTGCCTCACACATCTATCTATCTATCTATCTATTTGATTTTGTACCAGAAGTGTATTGGCAGGTGATGACCGTTGACCACGTCATGGATCATAAAACATGAAGGTGGTGATGGAGAGGAGCCACATATCATTTCAACAGAAAACACGAAACATGTGGCATTGACACCGATTTGAGGACTTCCGTTTATTTTCATGTATTAAAAAATCAGAATCCATTTTTTTCATTGTTTTAGAATTCAGACAACCAAAGTGTTGTCCTTGGCAGCCCAGAATAATGAAGGTTTGCTGCTTATTAGTTCCGTGGTGGAGGCTGTCCCCGCAGTTTCAGGGTCAGTCCTCCAATTCCTCCGATTGTTCCGATTCCTGGCACCAGCTGCGAATATTCCGACTCGCCTCCCTGCCGAGTTAAGGTGGGACCTGCCGCGGACCGCGACTGGAGAGTTTAAGGAGTCTGGACTTGTTCGACGATCCTTCACGGCATTCGAGATATTCCGCCAGTTCTTTTTCATCTCTGCCTTGCCTAATGTGATTTTTGAGATGCAGTGCAGGTCGCAAGTTCGATGGTTTACAGCCTCCTGGGAATCGTAAACTGCAATCCAGAGCACAGTATCGGCACAAATTCATTTAAAGCCATAAAAACTAAACGTTTTTGTTCTTTTCCGACTTTTTTGGGAATCCTGACAACGAGGATTTCCTCTCACAGACACTTCAATGACTCTTTAACAGCTCCTGTCAAGTACGACGAAGACTTCATTATAAATTTCCACGAGTTAGGCTAGTAATTAGTTCTTTAATTGCTATTTTTGAAACTGCGATGACATAATTGATACATGCGCTAGGCTATTAATTTTTGTCTTTTTTTTTTTTTTTTTTTTGCAGACTTTGATTTCACTTTTTAATTGCACTTTTCCCTGCTCACTCCAATGTTAATAAGACAGACAACCGGTTTCGTGAGATTTCATTAAATGCAGGCTGAGGACGATGCGTCAGGATTGATAAGCCCTGCCACTCACTCTTTTCACACTTCTGCTCCATTTTAATGAGATTGTTGCCTGCAGTTTTGCTGGCAGCGTCACCTGCTGAGCTGACGTGAAACTTGACGAGGGAACAGAAAGTTTAGCCTTGAACAGAAACATCTCAGTCGATGAGGCATCCAGTCTCTGTTTCATATAGCGCCTTTCATGATTACCGCGACTGCTAAGATTTTATAAACTTTAAAACCACTGTCATTTTCCAATTATTCTCCTAATAGCGCATATTAGGGACTTGCGGTCAGGGGAGACATGATGGCATCATGAAAAGTGAATAATATAAAATTCATTTGTCCAACTGGTCTGTGCTATAAATTTGTTTTCTGTATGATTCCAATAATTGTCATCATTTTTATAGTCAAAATTGCTGAATTCGCGCATTTCCTGTTCAAATGCAGGGGAGAAACTCGAGGTTGATGCGTATAATTGGCGCGTGCCTGTTAGATACTTTATTAACCCCAAGGGGAAATTCCCATACTCCAGCAGCAGTATACTGATAAAGAACAATATTAAATTAAAGAGTGATAACAATGCAGGTATATCAGACAATAACTTTATATAATGTTAACTTTTACCCCTCAGCTGGAATTGAAGAGTCACATAGTGTGGGGTCTCCTCAGTCTGTCAGTGGAGCAGGACGGTGACCGCAGTCTGTCGCTGAAGCTGCTCCTCTGTCTGGAGATGATCCTGTTCAGTGGATGCAGTGGATTCTCCATGATTGACAGGAGTCTGCTCAGCGCCCGTCGCTCTGCCACGGATGTCAAACTGTCCTGCCTACAATAGAGCCTGCCTTCCTCACCAGTTTGTCCCTCTTCTTTATGCTGCCTCCGCAGCACACCACCGTGTAGAAGAAGGCACTCGCCACAACCGTCTGATAGAACATCTGCAGCATCTTATTGCAGATGTTGAAGGACGCCAGCCTTCTAATGAAGTATAGTCGGCTCTGTCCTCTCTTACACAGAGCATCAGTATTGGCAGTCCAGTCCAGTTTATCATCCAGCTGCACTGCCAGGTATTTATAGGTCTGCACCCTCTGCACAGTCAACTCTGATGATCACGGGGTCCATGAGGGGCCTGGGCCTCCTAAAATCCACCATCAGCTCCTTGATGTTGCTGATTTTTCTTGATAAATTTCAGTCGGGTTTTAGAACAAATCACAGTACAGAAACTGCACTCGTTAAAGTAGTAAATGACTTGCGGGTAAATGCAGACAGAGGCCATTTATCTGTTCTCATCCTCTTAGATCTGAGTGCCGCATTTGACACCATTGATCACAATATTCTTAGAAATCGCCTTAGTCAATGGGTGGGCCTCTCTGGCAGGGTCTTAAATTGGTTTGAATCCTACCTGGCAGGGAGAAAATTCTTTGTTAGTTGTGGTAATCACATCTCAAAGACACCTGATATCCAATATGGTGGTCCACAAGGCTCTATCCTGGTCCGCTGCTCTTCTCAATCTACATGCTTCCGTTAGGTCAGATTATCTCAGGTTACAACGAGAGCTACCACAGCTATGCTGATGACACACAGCTGTACTTATCAATGGCACCTGATGACCCCGACTCTCTCGATTCACTAACACAATGTCTGACTGGTATTTCTGAATGGATGAATAGTAATTTTCTCAAACTAAATAAAGAGAAAACTGAAATTTTAGTAATTGGCAATAATGGATTCAGTGAGGTTATCAGAAATAAACGTGATGCACTAGGATTAAAAGTTAAGACGGAAGTAAAAAACTTAGGGGTAACCGTTGACTGTAACCTGAATTTTAAATCGCATATTCATCAGACCACTAGGGCAGCATTTTTTCACTTAAGAAACATAGCAAAAGTTAGACCTCTTATATCATTGAAAGATGCTGAGAAGTTAATTCACGCGTTTGTTTTCAGTCGACTAGATTACTGTAACGCACTCCTCTCAGGACTACCCAAAAAAGACATAAATCACTTGCAACGAGTGCAGAATGCAGCTGCTAGAATCCTAACTAGGAAAAGAAAATCCGAGCACATTTCTCCAGTCTGAGTGTCACTACACTGGTTACCTGTGTCATTCAGGATTGACTTTAAAATACTGCTTATGGTTTATAAAGCCTTAAATAATCTGCTCCATCTTATATATCGGAATGTCTGACACGTTATATTCCAAATCGTAACCTTAGATCTTCAAATGAGTGTCTCCTTAGAATTCCAAGAACAAAACTTAAAAGAAGTGTTGAGGCGGGCAGGCGGCCTTCTGCTGTTATGCACCTAAAATCTGGAATAGCCTGCCGATAGGAATTCACCAGGCTGATACAGTAGAGCAGTTTAAAACACTGCTGAACACACGTTACTGTAACATGGCCTTCTCCTAACTTCACTTTAACTTAATCCTGATACTCTGTATGTTCAATTCATCATAATAATTATTCACAGTGGCTCTAAAATCCATACTGACCCCAACTCTCTCTTCTGTTTCTTTTTCCGGTTTCTTTGTGGTGGTGACCTGCGCCACCTCCACCTACTCAAAGCATCATGAAGCTCCAACATTGATGGACTGAAAGCCAGAAGTCTACGTGACCATCATCTTCATCAAGCCTTTCCGTGAGAACCCTAAATCCAAAGAGGACTTTTTCATTTATGTTAGGTAGATTGCCCAGAGGGGATCTCTGCAGATTTTTTTTTTTTTTTCTCCAGCCGTCTGGAGTTTTTTTTTTTGTTTGTTTTTTCTGTCCACCCTGTCCATCGGACCTCACTCTTATTTTATGTTAATTAATGTTGACTTATTTTTATTTTTCATTGTGTCTTCTATTTTTCTATTCTTCATTATGTAAAGCACTTTGAGCTACTTTTTTTTGTATGAAAATGTGCTATAGAAATAAATGTGGTTGTTGTTGGTGGTGTTCAGTCGTAGGTGGTTTGAGTCTTCATTCACCAATATAAGGATTGCAGACACGTTTATTATACACCCTGACTTTCCACAGTCTGTCTAATATCTTTAATGAATGTATTTGACATATTTAGTCTTGCTGATCGCACATCAAACCGCAGTGAAATGTTTTGCTATAAGATAACGCGCAGTGAATACACTTGACTTGAGCATTCGTAGTTTTCAGGCTATTTCTCTGTACGTATTCGTTTGCTCAGAGGTTGATGCGTTTGCTGCTTCCCAGGGATGTGCGGTCAGGGCAAGGTCATCATGAAATGTGAAAAAACTAATAATAATATAATATAAAATAAATCTGTCCTCTGGTCCGTGCTTTAAATTTTTTTCTGTACGATTTGAATAATTGTGATCATTTTTATAGTCAAAATCGCTGAATTTACTCATTTCCTGTTCAAATAGAGGGGAGAAACTCGAGGTGCGGCAGCGACGAGTCTCACCTCACCTCGTACTGCGCTCTCCTCACACACGGAGCTGATGCCTACAATTGGCGCGTGCCTGTTGCTGTCTCTCTGTACGTCGCCAATATAAGACACATCCCTGACTCTCCACAGTCTGGCTAATATCTTTAATGAATGTGTGTGACATGTTTAGTCGTGTTGATCGGACATAAAAACACAGTGAAAGGGCTCACGGTGAGGCAGACAGTACCGTGCCGCCCTGAAGGGGGCGCATGTGAGCCCAAGAGGTGCTCGCTGTTGATGTTTTTCTAGGCGCAGATAATTTAGCGACATCAGAAAGTCAAGTGCACTGCAGCGCTCCACTTAGTTTTATTTTTTGTTCTGCCAAAATGGAAGATTACGATTTTTAAAACTAAAGGAAAATAAGGAGGACTTTTACAAGAAAGTGATGGAGATTTTCATGGAGAAGGACAGGCACATGGACTTCATTTACAAATTAAGGTAAAAATGGAATCAGACCTGAAAAAAAAAAAAAAAAATCTGATATTTAAAGACTACATTTTGAACTTAAATTAAATATTCTTTTGTTTTTCTTGTTATCCTTTTGTTGAACAGTGTCTATTAAAATTGTATTAAAGGCATCGGAATGAAAAGCAACTAAATATTTCAATTACGGTCCAAATTGAAATCCTTTTTTTTTTTTTGTACACCACTCTGTGCTGTCATTTGTATTGAATGAGTTTGAATTGAATTCCATCCATCCATCCATTTTCTAACCCTGGGAACCAATCCCAGGCAGGGTGCCAACCTACCACAGGACACACACACCCACACACCAGGGACAATTTAGGATTGCCAATCCACCTAACATGCATGTCTTTGGACTGTGGGAGGAAACCCATATAGACACGGGGAGAACATGCAAACTCCACGCAGGGAGGACCTGGGAAGCGAACCCAGACGGGTCTCCTAACTGCGAGGCAGCAGCGCTACCACTGCGCCACCGTGCCGCATTGAATTGAATTGCAACGGCAAATTTTGAAAGCATGGAGGGTGAGTAGCAAATGCGTTCTCTCCGCTCTCTCCCTCTCGCCGCTATAAACTTGACGTTCTTTCTTAGCCAAATATGCGCCTTACCTGTGTGTGTGTGTGTGTAAAGAATCAGAGAGATATGAAACATAACCAGAAGTCAGTGTGCCTGCTGGATACCCACTGAATAGCGAATGAGCGACTCTTTAGGGTTCAAATATTTGTGAATCTGACTCTGAAGAAGTCGGTGCCTCACCAGCCATGAACCTCACCGGCGCACACAGCCTGTCATGCCTGACATCTTCTAGGCTCTGAAATCTAAGTAATGCCACCCGGTGTGACACTGCAAGTCACCTAGCAGCAGCAAGGACAGCAAGTGCAGTTTTTATAGGGACATTGCTGAATCGGAGGGCTGGAGGATGAGCTGGCATGGAGCAGTTGATGTGGGTATTGGCCAACTAAGTACTGTAATGAATGGCAGGCAGAGACTGGCATCCTTGCCAGAATGGACACTCTTCCTGTACCACACCAGGATGCCCAGGTGGCAAGTAGACATGACAAGAGGCAGGAGGTTCCCTGCCTACACAAGAATCTAGGCATATAGGATGCCATTCAAATTGTGGCAGGATTAGATGGAGGAACGGTATCTGGCCAGGAGGCCAGCTTGAAGGAAGGATGGGGGAGCTGAACTGGTCAAGATACAACCTGCTACTTGACAACAACCCTGGAGTCAGGTACACCACGGGGCATGCTGAGAGTTGTAGAGCCATAGAGCAACCCCGTTGTCCTCCTTGGGTACCCCACCAGGGGGTGCTGCTAGGAACCGCGCTTTGTGGTTTTGGGGGCTTCTGATCAACCCGGTAGTACATCCATCAGGCTATGCCCTGGCACTGGAAGTACTCCCACATCTGAAATAAAATGAAACTGCCCTGAGTCGGGAGGAAATGGGCAAAGCTAACCTGGCGGTGTGGAGAAGATGAAAGAAAGAAATACAAGAGGAATTGTGTGTGTTTTCAGGAGACATTTACAGGTATTGTTGTGAATAAATGATTCTTTTGAACCCGGGACTTGTGTTTGTGTAATGCTGTCTAAGGGTTGGGGTACTGAGATGCCCGCTGCTGGTCACAGTACATATATGCCTTCTAGAGACCCTCATTGACAGTACCAGGTGTCGGTGACTTACACTAACTTATAAAAGATAAGGGAGAGAAAGAAGGAAAAATGGAAGAGGAAGGAGAAAGGAAGGAAGGAAAGCATATGTGGGAGAACCTGAATGACGGGGGGCTGGTCAGGTGAAAGTCCCCCAAAGAGAGATGGTTCAAGCCCCATTGATGACTGCAAGCAACAGGTTGAGATCGAGGTCCCTGGGGTCACAGCAGATGCTGGTGGAGATGACGGTGAGTAGAGTAGGCTTTGAGGAACTCTCAGAGGAAATGGTTAAAGGGGACCCCAGAAGACCAGTACCCTTGGGGTCTCGAGACTGCTGATTTACTGTCTGAGCAGGAGCACAGGGTGATGGAAGGTTTGCTGGCGAAGCAGGAACTGACTGGCTGACTCTGGTTTTACATTTTTTTAATAATTTCTTTTCAAAATCAGTATTTTAAGGAATTCTTCATTGAAAGATATTCATTTGAGCTGCGCAACGACTCTTTGGATTTCTTTCTGGCACTTCTTTGCACCATGACTGTCATTGTTTCCTCACTTGCCCTACCAGTGTCCAGGGAGACAGAAGATGCCAGTGGTTGTGGGCACCCAAGGCATCACAGGGAGTGTCTGTCATTGAGTCATTCTCATTTTCCATTGTGAGTGCCAAGCAAGACTATCTGGCATCCCGTGTGGGATCTATCTATCTATCTATCTATCTATCTATCTATCTATCTATCTATCTATCTATCTATCTATCTATCTATCTATCTATCATATAGTGCCTTTCATATCTATCTATAAGGGACTTGGACTTTTTGGTTTGTTGGCTCTCCTGCCTCCCCTTTGGCCTTGTGGGCTTTGAACTGTGGTATGGGTCTGGCCACAGGCTCCCCGATGGGGTTTGGTCCTGGCCATGGAGTCTTAAGATCCTCGTCATCCAGGCTTCTCACTGGGCTTAGGTCCTGGCCACATAGTCACTGACCCTCAGGTTCACCTTGGGCCCTGTAAGCTTTGAGTAAGATGACAGTGAGGGTTAATGTGAAGGTCTTCGTACCCAACATAACATCAAGTCAAGCCTTGAAGGTCCTAAACATCCTGCTCTCCATCAGACTACTTGGTAGTCAATTCCATGTGCCTGAAGTTCTTTCAGTTCTCATTTCTTGTTTAAAAACACCTCACTTATGTTTCATATATCAGATTCCAGGCAGAATTTGTCCATTTTCCTTTCTTCACCGGTGTGTCCGACCTGCAGTTGAGTGCAGGCTGGGCTGAGCCATCGATTGATGGTCCAGTCACCAGGCGGTCAGTTTTTCTTGTTTAAAGACAGCAGTGGTCACAAGCAGGCTGGGGCAGGCACTCCGTACCAAATTGTCAGGGAGAGGCATGTGCTAACAAAGCCGGAGTCGAGTATCCTGAGAATGTAACTCCTAGGAATTTATGGGTCTGCGGGGGTGTGAACAGAGTTGTAAAACGGACGTGTAAAACACGTAACATGTCGCTGAGGCTGAATGTATGGTGGGCAAAGGTTGACATGTAAGTCGGGACAGTTAAACTGGGGCTGACACAGCATATGCGACTGTAGGGAAACACAGCAAGGCTCTTGTCTACTGCTTCTGGTGTACAAATCCTTATAATCTGCTCCATCCTATATCTCGGAATGGCTCTCACCTTACACTCCAAATCCTAACCATACTGTAGATCTTCAAATGAGGGTCTGCTTAGAAATCCAAGACCTAAACTTAAAAGAAGTGGTGAGGTGGGCGGCCTTCTGCTGTTAGGGACCTAAAATCTGGAATAGATGACGATAGAAATTCACCAGGCTGATACGGTGGAGGATTTTAAAAAACTGATAAAAACTCATTACTTTAACATGGCTTTCTCAGAGCTTCATTGTAGTGTCACCCTGATATTCTGTATATGCATTGAATTATCATTTTTATCATATCTCCACAATCCGTACTAAACCCTACTTTCTCTGCTGTTCTCTTTCCGGTTTTCTGTGATCTGCGCCCCCACCACCTGATCAGGGCGCCATGCACTCCTTACATTGATGGATTGAAGGCCGGAGGTCCACATGACCAGCATCATCAAATTCTTCCACATGGAGCCTGAAAACCATGAGGCCTGATTGAGATCATTGATGTAAGGGGGGCTGGGTGGTCCTGTGACCTCAGATCCCCTACAGATTTTGTTTTTTTATCTCCAGCCCACTGGAGTTTTTTTTTTTGTTTTTTCTGCCCTCCTGGCCATCAGACCTTACTTTTTTTCTTGGTTATTTGGTATTGCCTAATCTTATTTTTATATTTGTATTTTTTACAAACATTTATTTCTTCATCTTGTAAAGCACTTTGAGCTGCACCATTTGTGTGAAAACGTACGATAATTATAAATGTTGTTGTTGCACTCGTGTTGAACAATGGCAACTGCCGACTCCAAAGGGTAGCAGGAATTCAAGGTACCTGATGAAGCCATGAAACCCATCTGAGGACACCTGTGACACCAATTGTCCCAAACATAATGGTGCCCTACCAAAACAAAATGGCTGCTCTCTGGACACTTTGTGTTTCTTGCACCGTTCTGAGTAAACTCTGGAGACTGCTGTGAGGGAAAATTCCCCCTGCAATGGGGGTGTCTTTGTAGAAAAAGTGAATTGCACAGAATGGAAATGTCTGCAAATCCCCTTAAATAAAAGCCTGCAGTGTGTACTTTGATCACATCTGAACTGTTTGATGTGTCATTTTAAAACATTGAAGCAGAGGATTCAAGTCAAGAAAAACTGGGGTCAGTGTTCCAGACATTTTGGAGATTACTATTACAGAGATGTGAAAGGCACTAGATGGTAGATAGCGCCCCTATCTGTCACACTGTCTATTTGTCGTCCCCTTGAACCCTCTGATCAGACGCCAGACACCAGAATAAAGTCCAGTTATTATTTATTTTATAATAATAATGTGCACCAAGCACCCTCCACTCCACAATACTCATAAATATACAGTAACCAATAATCAATCCTCCTACTCCCAGACGCGTTGCCATCCTTCCTCCCGACTCAGCTCGCTCGTCTGGGAGTTCCCACAATCCTTTATAGTCCATGACCCGGAAGTGTTTCTGATCCCTCAGTCCATGTGATTCTTAACACTTCCGGGTCAGGTGAAAACTCCTTTTCTTCATCCCGGAAGTACGTCATTTCCTCTGTCTCTGTGACTAAGACGTACTTCCAGGTTATAGGGCAAATAGCAGTCCCTGGGCCTCCCTGCAGCGACCCCTGGCGGCCCCCATGGTATCCAGCAGGGCTGTGCATTAAAACTCCAATGTCCATGAGGCCCTGCTGGAATTCGGAGCATCTCCATGTTGCAGGGAGGGCTCCATCTGGCGGCCTGGGGGTATTGGCTGGGTTGAATGGCTGGCCATATACCACAATAGATAGATAGATAGATAGATAGATAGATAGATAGATAGATAGATAGATAGATAGATAGATAGATAGATAGATAGATAGATAGATAGCTGAAAGTCACTATATGTATGATAGATAGATAGATAGATAGATAGATAGATAGATAGATAGATAGATAGATAGATAGATAGATAGATAGATAGATAGATAGTATCACAAAAGCCACAATGAGACAAAGCAAGGTTTGGGGCAGCCACCCGTATAATTTGTTTTCCTGGCTGCAAAGTGTTCTTTTCAAATGATAGCACTGCTGTGCACAAAACCGAGTCCAATACAGAACTGAGGGCATAGGGAAAAGGAGGAGGTTTTTAAAGGGGAAGACAGGTAGTGAGATCATAGGGGTTGGGCTCATTGAGGTCTTCAGCCATTGGTTCGTTCCAGGACGTGACATCACAGGGTCCAGAGCCGGTAAGGTCTCCTTCGATAGGCTCGGTCCCGGAAGTGACGTCAGGAGAGCCAGGCGGAATCTCCCGGAAATGGCCTGCAGGCAAGGAAGAAAAAGAGTCAGTGCACTCTGCCACATCCCGGTATGTCTCAGAACTGTCCTTACTTGAGTCCTTTAGCTGCCTCTCATGCACACATGTGTGACGATAGATAGATAGATAGATAGATAGATAGATAGATAGATAGATAGATAGATAGATAGATAATGAAAGGCACTATATAATAGATGCGCAACACGGTGGCGCACTGGGTAGCGCTGCTGCCTCGCAGTTAGGACACCTGGGTTCACTTCCTGGGTCCTCCCTGCATGGAGTTTGCATGTTCTTCCTGTGTCTGCCTGGGTTTCCTCCCAAGGTCCAAAGACATGCAGGTTAGGTGGATTGGCGATCCTAAATTGTCCCTAGTGTGTGTGTGTGTGTGTGTGTGTGTGTGTGTGGGTGTGGGTGTGGGTGTGGGTGTGTGTGTGTGCATGCCCTGTGGTGGGCTGGCACCCTGCCCGGGGTTTGTTTCCTGCCTTGTGCCCTGTGTTGGCTGGGATTGACTCCAGCAGACCCCCGTGACCCTGTAGTTAGGATATAGCAGGTTGGATAGACATCTATCTAGATAGATAGATGTGAAGGGCACTATATAATAGATAGATAGATAGATAGATGTGAAGGGCACTGTATAATAGATAGATAGATAGATAGATAGATAGATAGATAGATAGATAGATAGATAGATAGATGTGAAGGGCACTGTATGATAGATAGATAGATAGATAGATAGATAGATAGATAGATAGATAGATATGAAAGGCACTATATAATGATAGATAGATAGATAGATAGATAGATAGATAGATAGATAGATAGATAGATAGATAGATAGATACGAAAGGCACTATATAATAGATAGATAGATAGATAGATAGATAGATAGATAGATAGATAGATGTGAAGGGCACTGTATAATAGATAGATAGATAGATAGATAGATAGATAGATAGATAGATAGATAGATAGATGTGAAGGGCACTGTATTATAGATAGATAGATAGATAGATAGATAGATAGATAGATTTGTAAGGCACTATATAATAAATAGTTTCTGATCATAAGTCATTGCAAATGCAACTGATGGAGAAGAACTCATAATTCATTACAGAATTATGGTGTGTGAGGTTCCCTCCATAGCAGGAGTGTCCTGGTCCTGGTGGGCCGCTTTATAATCAATCTTCTTAATTAGTGACCCATTTTTGCTGCTAATTAACTTGTTTTGCCTTCGTTTTTAATTAACATGTCTCTGACCCCTTATTTGTTTCCTTTATCTTAATAAGCAGCCAAACAATAATGAGACACAAAACAAGGCTAACCTGAAACTAAAGAAAGGTTAGGGTCTCAGTCATGTTGGTCTGCTCAGGTCACCAAAACATCTTGACGGTGGTCTTAGAAAAAACAGCAAATCAACACTCTGCTGTGGCACAATGAGAGCAGCAGCTACAAGTGCTGATATTCAATAACGGCTTTAATTAACAGCAAGAATTGGCTTCTCATTAAGAGTCTGGTTGGAGTGAAATTGGCTGGAGTTTGATGCTCCAATTCAGCTGGTCATCTTTAGGCTCGTTTGACATCTCATTTCTGTTTGGCTGCCATTTAATGAAGAAACAAATACATTCAATCCTTAAAAACAGGGCTATTAAAATGAAGGGGAAAAGAGTTAATTAGCAGTGAAAACTGGTGAACTGTTAGAATAAAAACCTGCAGCCACTGTGGCCCTCCAGGACTGGAGTTGGACATCCCTGCAGAGGAACTGTCACATACCGTAACTCTGCAGTGAATTATGAATTCTTCTTGTCAGTTGCTATCATAATAATATATTTTATGATGAGCATCAGAGCGGCAAATACTTACTGAAATGTTATCGTGTAGTCTGGTTATTTGGGGCTCAAATATTGACACTCAGGTTCACTTTTTATACATATATATTCCTATGCGATGGCATCGATCTGAAGATCCATGCTGGCACCTTTATTTTTACCATTGGCCTAATATTACATTTTTGATAAAGGAAGGTGTCCAGGCCCATCATGCTTCCCTTTCAGGACGGAGTCCACACTTTAGCAGGACATCAGCTGCCTTTGAATAAACGACTTTTGCGAAATGTTTGGGTTCGCGTTATTCATTTTTAGAGACTCTACACGAGGATTCCTTGAAAATAAAACCATTATGCCCAGGAACGTGAAGGCACAGACGTCCACGGAGCCGCACGGTGGCCCCCTGTAGGACTTTATAGCCACCCGCTGCCTTTCCTCCTGCACGGCCAGACTCCAAATCACACGAAGCGTTTATGTGAATACATTTTTTTTTTTTGCGCGTGTGTGTAAATGGCACAACTTAAAAGTTACTGTTCAGAATTCCAAGCAAATATTAGCACTAGGAAAAACAATATTTTTGCAGGATTTTTTTTTTATTATTTTTATTTTCAGTTTCGTTTTTTTTTTCCGTGTGTTAAATATTCCGCGCGCCGGACGCCTCACTGGAGCCGACGACTTCTCAGCGAGTGAGTGAAGCGGCCGCCAGCTCGACATCACAGCACTTGGGCCACTTTGAAGCCGACGGGGGCGCACGCACGTCCTGTCAGCGACCCTTTCAGCAGATTTACGGCGCTTTAAAGGATGCTGTCAGCTCCGGCGCTCGGCTCCTTTAAAGCGCCGCTCTTGATCTGCAACAACAAATAAACAACAAAGAGCTTTCGGGGGTTCGAAGGGAACAAAATGTGTCTGTGTGTGTCGCAGCTTTACTTCATGTCTGGAATATTCACAAAACAAGGCTGGTTGGGTTCCCCCACCCCATCCCACCCCACCCCAGCCCTTTGCTCTTTCCTCCTTTGGTTTTAAGAGCTTTACATTCAACTTTGTACGACGTGAGACGAGTATAAGCCGCCTTTTTCTTTTTTTCATTGATATTATTTATTGACTCCGTTGCCTGCCTGCCAGGCCACCACACTGCATTTAAACATCTCCAGGTTCAAACGTGCGCGCTGAAGATTTGATTCACAATGAAAAGTCAGTCAGTCAGTCATTTTCTAACCCGCTTAGTCTTGGGCATGCAGGGTCGCGGGGGTCTTCTTCATCCTATCCCAGCTAGCACAGGGTGCAAGGCAGGAACAAACCCTGGACTGTGCGCCGGTCCATCAGGACAAACACACACACACACATACTGTTAGGGTCACCTAAACAAATCCTGCATTATGAGAACATTGCTTTCCTTTAATGTTATCATTTTTAAAAAATGCATATAAACTTTATTTATGACTTAATTAAGATACATCCCACTTGAATTTCTTGATATCTTCTTATATAATTACGCGGCTGTCCGGGATTTTAATTCACCTATAGCTCGGAAACCATTTGAACTATTGACTTGAAATTTGGTACACATATACTACATGACCTCTGCTATCCGCTTCAGGGGTGATGAGTGACCTCCAAGGTTATTCCTCTTTTTACTTTTAATTTTATTATAGAATCAACTCTCGGCAGCGGCAGTGCGGCGCATGCGTATGGGTGCTGTTCTCCTACCACCTTCGCCGTCACTTTCCCTACCTCTTCATATCTTAAATCAGTCTTGAGGCAGATTGAAGACTTAAGTGCCACCTTAAGTGAAGAATTAAAGAAAACTTACTGAGTAAGTGCGACACAAACACTGACTTAATCAGTTTTAACGCAAAAAGATGCCAATGAAAGAAGAGAAGAAGGGGGCCACTATAGGGTGGAGAAAAGAAGGGCTACTCGGGAAGCAGCAGTGACGAGCAGTGAGGTTAATGGCTGGTGAGGCACGGACTCCTTCAGAGTCAGATTTACAAGTATATGAAAACCAGGACGGGACCACCGGAGCCCAGCGGGTAACTGCGCACGCTCATTGGTAAATCTCGGGGGGAGGGGACTTTCATTATGGCGCCCATTCATTATTATCAAAGTCCGACGGCGGGTGGGCTGCACGGTGTTCATTGCAGGGGTGCCAGGGCTATCCAGTGATCGTGACGTCAACCTCTCAGTGTAAAACATTAAAGCTTTGTAGTAGCTTGTTAACGTCCCGATGCCAGGGATATCCAGTGATCGTGTTTACTTTCATGGCGGCATAAACACGGGGCTTTGAGAAGCCAACTGATGTCATGCTGGGGTAGACTAAACATGATGTGCTAAAATAAAGTAAAAAATGTCATCCTCTTTGCCTTTTCAACAAGGCGGGTCATCTCCACACACCCAACTGACATTCCAGAATGAGGGTCTGCCGGGACGATGAACTGGTCATGGAGGTTCATGTACAGTATTCTCACAAAACTGAGTCCACCCCTCACATTTTTGTAAATATTTTATTATATCTTTTCATGGGGCAACACTGAGGATATGACACTTTGATACAATGTAAAACTAATAATGGTGGCCACACAAAATATTGACATTTTGGGAACAATTTGGACATGTTTCACTTGGGGTGTACTCTGTTTTGTTGCTAGTGGTTTAGACATTAATGGCTGTGTGTTGAGTTACTGCTCCACTGACAGACTGAGGAGACCCCACACTATGGAGATAGATAGATAGATAGATAGATAGATAGATAGATAGATAGATAGATAGATAGATAGATAGATAGATAGATAGATAGATAGATAGATAGATAGATAGATAGATATGTGAAAGGCACTATATGATAGATAGATAGATAGATAGATAGATAGATAGATAGATAGATATGTGAAAGGCACTATATAATAGATAGATAGATAGATAGATAGATAGATAGATAGATAGATATGTGAAAGGCACTATATGATAGATAGATAGATAGATAGATAGATAGATAGATAGATAGATAGATAGATAGATACTTTATTAATCCCAAGGGGAAATTCACATAATCCAGCAGCAGTATACTGATACAAAAAAAACAATATTAAATTAAAGAGTAATAAAAATGCATGTAAAAACAGACAATAACTAACTAATAACAATAACTGTGTGACTCTTCAATTCCACCCAGGGGGTTAAACATTAACATTATACAAAGTTATTGTCTGTTTTACCTTCATTGTTATCACTCTTTAATTTAATATTGTTCTTTATCAGTATACTGCTGCTGGAGTCTGGGAATTTGCGATCCTAAAATGTCCTGTGTGTGTGTTTGTTTGTGTGTGTGTGTACGTGTGCTCTGTCTTAAAAGTGTGTTTCCTGCCTTACGCCCTGTGTTGGCTGGGATTGGCTCCAGCAGACCCCTGTGACCCTGTAGTTAGGATATAGTGGGTTGGATAATGGATGGATGGATGAATAAGATAGTGTAAAATGTTTAATTTCTGGTTTTGATTATACTTGGTTTTATCCAGACAGCAAACCATGAAGTGTGCTCAGCTTTCCACTAACATGAAACTCCAATTATATCCAAACTCTTCAAGTGTACAGTTGTGTCTGATTGTGACGCACAGCTAAACTCCACAGTAGCTCTCTAACTGTACCATAAATACTAAAATGAAAACTGAAACTAATAGATATAAAAATGAAATAAAAATGTCTTTGTGAAGGGCAGCACAGCGGTGCAGTGGGTAGCACTGCTGCCTCATAGTTAGGAGACCCGGGTTCGCTTCCTGGGTCCTCCCTGCATGGAGTTTGCATGTTCTCCCCGTGTCTGCGTGGGTTTCCTCCCACAGTCCAAAGACATGCAGGTTAGGTGCATTGGCGATTCTAAATTGTCCCTAGTGTGTGCTTGGTGTGTGTGTGCGTCCTGTGGTGGGCTGGCACCCTGCCCAGGGTTTGTTTCCTGCCTTGCACCCTGTGTTGGCTGGGATTGGCTCCAGCAGACCCCCATGAGCCTGTAGTTAGGATATAGGGGGTTGAATAATGGATGGATGGATATTCTGGTAATTCTATTCTTGGATATTTTTTAATTCATTTACATTATGTAAAAGTGAAAATCGTACAGCTGATTACTATTGGATAAAATTGTTTATAACTTTTTTACTAATAAAGATTTATTAAAAAAATTTTCACAAAATATTCTTCAAATCTTGTACTAAGAATATGTGTAAATAGATTTGCTAAATTGACACAAAAGCCATAAATAAATTAGAATAATCAAAATGGTAAATCTATGGTTTTCATGTCAAAATGTTTTGTTTAATTTCGAACTTTCGATTGATAAAATAAAATTTTATTGTCTAGTTTGTTATTATTTTAATATTTTGAATTACTAGTGTAAGGGTGCACCAAAATTACTTAGTGCTTAGGGCATCTAAGGGTCTTAATCCGGCCCTGGACACTTCCTTTCAATACAATGGAGCTCAAGAACAGCCATCCATCCATTGTCTAACCCGCTGAATCCGAACACAGGGTCACGGGGGTCTCCTGGAGCCAATCCCAGCCAACACAGGGCACAAGGCAGGAACCAATCCTGGGCAGGGTGCCAACCCACCGCAGGACACACACAAACACACCCACACTAGGGCCAATTTAGAATCGCCAATCCACCTAACCTGCATGTCTTTGGATTGTGGGAGGAAACCGGAGCGCCCGGAGGAAACCGCTCAAGAACATCTGCAAGGAAGAATGAGCTAAAATCCAGGTGTGCAAAGCTTGTCGAGACTTACAAAGCCGACAGTCAAAGCACTGAGCTGAGGGTCTGAAAACGTTTTTCAAATGAGAGATTTCAGTTTTCAATTTTTTTTTTTTAATCAAGTTCTTGAAACATCTCAAGGAGAATTAAAGCCAACAGGATGGACCTGAGGACCATTTTGTGTGCCACAAGTAAAGGGGTCTGAAAACTTCCAGCAATGAGAAAGTTCAGTTTTGGATTTTTAATACCTTTGAAAACCTTTCTGAACGCAACAGTGTCTGTTGCAACCCATCCACCTGAAGGTTCAGTGTGTCAATGTGCCGTCTTCCTGCTGTCCACAGTTGTATGGCATGTTTAATTGAGTAGCCGTAGCCTTTAACGGAAGTTTTTTCGTTTCTTGCATCATTCTGAGTAAACTCAGGAGATTGCTGTTTGTGAAAATGACAGGAGGTCAGCAGTTACAGAAAGACCCAAAGCAGCCCATCTGGCAGCAGCAGTCATGACACGGCTCAGATCACTGAGATGACATTTGATGTGAACATGAACTGAAGCTCCTGACCCGTACCTGCAGGACTTTATACTCTCTGCTGCTGCCACATGATTGGCTGATTAGGTCATTACATGGATAAGGAGGTGTGTCTTATGATTTGCCAGATGTGTGTGTGTGTGTGTGTGTGTGTATTTGTGTGTTTATCAAACCCTTTTCAGGCTGACTTCCGAACAACTATTTAGAGATAAGTCCACAATATCCCCCTGAACAGCTCGGGCCAACTTTGCTCCTAATTCTGATGTAAACAGTAAAACCCCAAGCATTCATTTAACGCATGGGGGGGGCACATGGTGGTCCTGATACCATTGGCTTTCTCCTGTGTTGGAAGCACATTGAAGTTGTCGTGCACTTTTCACCAAACAGCCTTGAAATGATCCTCTGCCATCATAAAGGAAGGTCCTCATTCTCAAAGGCACACAATTGCACACATTTTAACAATGAAGTAAAATCGATTAGGAGTACAAACGGGGGCTTTCTGCTCCCACCTCTAAGGACTTTGCATACAACCTTTGATGAAGAGGGGACTCTGACTGTCAAGCATGTTTGGGTTCGGCACAGTACTTGAATGGGAGACCATCTACCAAATACTTGGGTTTCTGTTGGGTGGGCACTCACCCTGTGGTGTGTGAGTGACTTCCCAGTGTCCCCAGTGCAGTGATGGGGACCACGTGCTGTTAAAAACTGGTGCCGTCCTTTGGATGAGATGTAAAACTGTGGTCCTGACTCTCTGTGGTCATAAAAGGGGCAACTTTCCTAAAGAGTAGGGTGTACCCCAATGTGCTGGATAAATTGCCCACCATACCCTTGTCCATTCCGGCCCCCCTAATCGTCCTATCTCCCTCTTACCCCTTCCCCAACTATTAACTAATGTGTGGTTAGTGAATTGCACAAAAATGGCTGCCAGGTGGCGGGCACACATTGGTGCTGGATGAAGTGGCTCCGCCGCTCAGGATATATGAGGGTCTTGAAAGGCGCTATATCAGGGCAACGTCTCCTTAATTTATGGTGTCAGAGATGGAGATTAAGGCTGATTGGTTTAAAGTGAATGACTTTCTTTGCCCAGTGGGGGCTGGGTGGTCTTTTGGCCTTTGGACCCCTGCAGTTTTTGTTTTTTTTTTCTGCAGCCGATGGATTGTTTTTCTGTCCTCCTGGCCATTTGACTTCACCTTTTTTTCTTTGTTACATAATGTATAGCGTCATTGCCTAATTTTATTTGTTTATGTTTTATATTAACTTCCTTTTTGTTTCATTTTGGAAAGCACTTTGAGCTCCATTGTTTGTATGACAATGCACCATAGAAATAAATGTTGCTGTTGTTGTTGGAATGACAACTTTGACCAATTCAGATTCATCCACTCAAATGTGACCACATACAAAAATGAATGACAATTAAACATTGTAACAAACTTAGAGCCAAACAGAAGAAAGGTTTGGGGTTTTCCGGCCCCGTATATTGTCTACAATCCAGCTCCTAATAAACAGAAACGGTCAGAACTGAAAAACAAAACAACTGCATCTGCGCGACGTCATACTAGGCGTCGGCGGCCATTTTATATGGGAGGAGCCGGAAGTGGAGGAATGCTGGGAAGGAGGCGTGAGGGATGCCGGGACTGGTGACGTCAGGGAAGATGGCGGAGGAAGGGCGGAAGTAGACGCACTGCGGTATAGTGGCTCATGGCGGAGCGTCTTTACTTCTGGAAAACAAAGGAAAAAGGTTAGTACCCCGCCATTCCCCGCCGGCGAACGTCTCTCGATGTGTTTTAAGGTCCCTCCGCGGCCTCCTAGTCGCGCATGCGTGACAACATATTCTTTTTATATTTATGTTTTCACCTTTTCTTTTTGATGTTTGATGGCTGCACCCTGTGGTGAAGTGGCCTGTCAGTCCAGGGTGGGGGGTCCTGCTTTGCACCCAACGCTACCAGGATAGACTTCAGTCCCAGCCACTCTTCTAAGGTCATGACGGTCTGGACATGGCAGTGAAGCGGGTGTCCTCGTGGGGTTTATGAACACTTTGTCAATAAACGTTAGGCCAGCTTCAAATGACGTCTTCAAGGCCCATTCATTATTCAGCGTTCCGCCCGAGAACAATGCGCCCAATTGATGCTGATGCCTCTGCTCCCTCTAAGTGAGCTCTTCACAGTTTATGTTTAATTCAAAGGGCTGTGCCAGCACTAATCCGTGTAATCCCATTTAACTCCTAATACTGCATTTATTATTCAAGCCTCACCTCAAATATGTCTACAATTCTCTTTAACCATTAATATTTTGTTTTTTTTCTGGAGTCACAACAAGATGAATGCTTTAGATTCTTTGGGTTGAGCTCATTCAGGATTTATTCTCTGACTCTTCAGCCATGATGACAAAGCAGGAGCATTTTTTTAGGTGGAAGTGACAAAATTCAAGGTCATTGAAGAACGCAAAGGGTCAAAACCCGATAGTGAAGAGGGTGTGCAATTAAGCCTAAGCGTTAAATCCAAAGTCAAAATTCTTATGTCGTAGTAATACAAGTTCAAGTGTATTGTCATATACTGTATAATTCTTACTTTGTCTTCCCTGAGCAGAGACAATAACACAATACTAGCCACACACACAAAACAAGAATGGAATACATGCAACATAAACTGCATATACACTGTCAGGGATGCCAGGGGCGGTGACCTGGCCGGGACGCCCTGAAGGACCGCAAGGGGGTCTACGCCCTCCCTGGATCACGTGGGGGCCGCCACCCTGGTTGCTTTGGGGGCCACGGGTAGAGGGCTTGGAAGCCCTACCCTGTAGGGGCCCGTGGTCACCACCAGGGGTGTCCCAATGCCTTGGGAACCCTGGACCTCAGCACTTCCGCCACACCAGGAAGTGCTGGGGGGAAGAAGATAGGAGACACCTGGAGGGCATCCGGGTGCGCAGCCGGCACTTCTGCCACACAGGGGCATGTCCAAGGAGGAGTGCCGGGACACACCTGGAGCCCATCCGGGGTGGAATAAAAGGGGCCGCCTCCCTTCATTCGAGGCTGGAGTCGGGTGGAAGAAGGACTAAGCAGAGGAGAGTGGAGGCGGCCTGAAGAGTGGAGGCATTGTGTGGCCAGGACTTTGGGGACTTGGGGTTTGTGTGCACTGTCAACGTGTGGTGGTGACTTTCAACATGTCTTCCTGTCTGTGTCCGGGCCATTTCCACAACACCTTGATAACAGGATTAGTGTCTATGTGTCTGTGTATCTGAGTGTCTGTTTTTTACTGTGCCTCTGTCATTCCAACAGATGGTGCTTCACAAACATTCGTAGTTATTGTATTTTAAACAGAGACATATGGATTGCATTTATCATTCCAACAGATGGTGCATCACAAACATTTGTAGAAATAAAATTTTAGTCATGCATTTTAAACTTAGACAAATGCATTGCATCCATCATTCCAACAGATGGTGTATAATGAACATTTGTAGTTATTGTGTTTTAAACAGAGACTTATGTATTGTATTTGTCATTCCAACAGATGCATTTGTAGCAATGAATTTTAACCAAGATTTGCGGATTGCATTTGTCATTCCAACAGATGGTGCATCACAAACATTTGTAGAAATAAAATTTTAGTCATGCATTTTAATTTTAGACAAATACATTGCATCCATCATTCCAACAGATGGTGCATCACAAACATTTGTAGTTATTGTGTTTTAAACAGAGACTTATGTATTGTATTTGTCATTCCAACAGATGCATTTGTAGCAATGCATTTTAAACTGAGACAAATGCATTACGTCCATCATTCCAAAAGATGGTGCATTACAAACATTTGTGGTTATTGTATTTCCAACAGAGACATATGCATTGCATTTATCATTCCAACAGATGGTACACCATAAATATTTGTAGCAATGAATTCTAAACAATGTTTATACATTGCATTTGTCAGTCCAACAGTAGATGTATCACAAACATTTGCAGTAATGAATTTTAAACTGAGACATATATATTGTCATTCCAATAGGTGGTGTGCCGTAAACAACAAAAGCAATTTATTTCTTGCATAGCCCAAAATCACACAAGGAGTGCCACAATGGGTTTTAAAAGTCCTTGTTTTTTGACAGCTCCCTAGCCTTGATACCCTAAGAAGACAAGAAAAAAGAAACTTCCAATAATTCCCTTGTAGGGAAAATAAATCTTGAGAAGGGCAATTCCAGGTAGTTTGGGCATGTAATGGGTGTCAAAAAATGAGATAAATACAACACAAATAACAGAAACACAAGTAATCCGTTTCACATAGTGAGATGGTCAATCTATGATGACCACCTCAGGAATACAACACAATAGCAGAATATTAACATTACAGACTACAAAGTAAAATGTAGGAATGGGTAAAATCACTCACTAAATACAGAACTGTCACGTATGAGGATTCAGATTTGTTTGGAGTCCTCGAGACCTCGGCCAACAAGCTGCCTCCCCACTACTGGCAGTTCCACAGGTGAGTCAGTGCTGGGCCAGCCAATCAGATGAAAGGACCCTTCTACCTGATGATCCCACGGCTCTTTTATCTGAGGTGACTTTTTCCATAGGCAGGCAAACAAGTTGGCTGTAGAGTAGTGACACCAAGTGCCACATGTGAGTACCGAGAAGAGAAACAGAGTAGGCGAGCGTTAGTAAGAGTTTATAAATATTCTATTACTTGTGTTTCAGTACTAATGTCTAACAAACAGAGATGCAGTGTGCACAGTGAATCAGCAGCTCTAGTCAGGGTATTCTAAACTGAAGTTGTGATTCTTCAGCTGGGATTTGAAAGCCGAGACTGAAGGGGCACCTCTTATAGTAGCAGGCAGACCATTCCATAGCTTCGGGGACCTGTGACTAAAAGCTCGACCTCCTGCTGTTATTTTATTAATCCTTGGAATCCTAAGCAGGCGGGCATCTTGAGATCTCAATGTACTCACAGGTTTGTAAGTAATGATAAGTTTAGATAAGTAAGCAGGGCCTTGGCCATTTAAGGCTTTATATGTTAAGAGGAGGATTTTGAAATTGGTCCTAAACTTAACTGGCAGCCAGTGTAAGGAAGTGAGGACTGGGGTTATGTGTTTGAATTAACTGAAAGCAACAGAAAAGCATTTTATTACTCTTTGTGTAAAGAAGTGCTTCCTGCTTTCGGTCTTCAATGTTTTTTTTTTCTGAATTTCCTCGGGTGTCCTTCGAGTATGTGACTCGCTGTTCAGCTGAAAGGATGAATTGAAATGTTTTTAACACAAGGCTGAAGCATAGGGAAGCGTGAAAAACGTGAAGTGGTCTGAACTCCTCCTTGAACCCGCTGCACATATGGCTCTGTTACTTGGGCAATATAAGAGTTGCTCATCGCTGCCAATTTAATTGCGTTTGAATCTGAATGGACATCTCAAGTTCTCACTGTGTGGACTTTCTCTGATATTCCAAAACCTTTCCGTCATGGGTTAATTGACTTGTCCGATTTGAGTGGGCATGTATGCTTTGTGTCTGTCCAGGACTGGTTCCTAACCTGTGCTGCCATGATTGTCTCCACATTCCCACAATCTAAAGTCATGCGTGTTAGGTGGTATAGGAAGACAACAAGCATCCCGGCTGGGAAGGAGGGCAGTTTCTTACTTAGATGGGAGACCAGAACAGAAGGACAGATGGGTTGACCAGCTGGACGAGGAATGGCCAGACTAAAGTGTTGTTTGGACCAGTGGACGTCGGGAGTGGGGAGCAGTTTCATCTCACATATGGCAGGTGGCATATGGTTTACAGGTCAGGGTTGGGGGGGGGGGTTTGATAATCATTTTTTAAATAAAAACAGGTTCCTGCCCCTAAAACGGTTAGAAATCCTGCTGACTACGCCAATTTAACCATCAGGGGGTGTCTCTGAGCCCCAAACCACAGACACAGTAATGCCCAACCCACTTTTAGGATACAATAAAAGATATTTACTCATCCAAGACACCGTCACAAAGATCATGCACAGTAATAATGAATCAAATCAATTCTCCCTCCTTCCGATCTCCAAATGGGTGTTGCCCACTGCCTCCCGACTCTGACTTATCCAATGTGAGGTGGTGGGGTTTCTTTCCAAGCCGGACCCTGGACTCTTTTCATTCCCATGCCGTGCTTTCCTGGCAGCACTTCCGGGCCACACAGAAAGTAGGGCGGTCATCCCCCAACAGCGCCCTCTATTGGCACCCTGGCACACTGACAGGGCTGCACTTCTGGACTCCTACTCCCAAGCATCCCCAACTGGGCAGCCACATGAGGACCACCGCCATCTGGTGTATGGAGGATGGAACTGCTCCCCACTCCCAGCTTCCAGTGGTCCAAACAACATATTAGTGCAGCCGGGCACAAAACGGTCAGAAATCCTGCCGACTACGCCAATGTAACCATAATGGGGTGTCTCTGAGCCCCAAACTACAGGCACAGTAATGCCCAACCAACTTTTAGGATACAATAAAAGATATTTATTCATCCAAGACACCGTCACAAAGATCATGCACAGTAATAATGAATCAAATCAATTCTCCCTCCTTCCGATCTCCAAATGGGTGTTGCCCACTGCCTCCCGACTCTGACTTATCCAATGTGAGGTGGTGGGGTTTCTTTCCAAGCCGGACCCTGGAATCTTTTCATTCCCATGCCGTGCTTTCCTGGCGGCACTTCCGGGCCACACAGAAAGTAAGGCGGTCATCCCCCGACAGCACCCTCTATTGGCACCCTGGCACACTGACAGGGCTGCACTTCTGGACTCCTACTCCCAAGCATCCCCAACTGGGCAGCCACATGAGGACCACCACCATCTGGTGTATGGAGGATGGAACTGCTCCCCACTCCCAGCTTCCAGTGGTCCAAACAACATATTAGTGCAGCCGGGCACAAAACGGTCAGAAATCCTGCCGACTACGCCAATGTAACCATAATGGGGTGTCTCTGAGCCCCAAACTACAGGCACAGTAATGCCCAACCAACTTTTAGGATACAATAAAAGATATTTACTCATCCAAGACACCATCACAAAGATCATGCACAGTAATAATGAATCAAATCAATTCTCCCTCCTTCCGACCTCCAAATGGGTGTTGCCCACTGCCTCCCGACTCTGACTTATCCAATGTAAGGTGGTGGGGCTTTTTTCCAAGCCGGACCCTGGAATCTTTCCATTCTCATGCCGTGCTTTCCTGGCAGCACTTCCGGGCCACACAGAAAGTAGGGTGGTCATCCCCCGACAGCGCCCTCTATTGGCACCCTGGCACACTGACAGGGCTGCACTACTGGACTCCTACTCCCAAGCATCCCCAACTGGGCAGGCACATGAGGACCGCCGCCATCTGGAGTATGAAGGATGGAACTGCTCCCCACTCCCAGCTTCCAGTGGTCCAAATAACATATTAGTGCAGCCGGGCACAAAGTTATTTCCCTGTCCAACTTACAATTGGATACCCTGGATATCCCATCCTGGTAAGAAAATGTCCTTCTTCCTGGCTGGGACGTCTCTTATCTTCCTACAGTGGATTGGCAATACTAAATAGGCCAGAGTGTGTGTGTATGTGTGTGTTTCTGTGTGTTTGCCCTGTGATGGACTGGCATCCTGTTCAGGTTTTGTTCCTGCCTTATGCCCTATGCTGGCCGGGATAGGCTACAGCACCCCCTGGTAATTCTGTTGAGGACAAAGCGGGTTAGAAAGTGAGATGATGATATCTAAACACTATACGTATAACATGGATATACGAATACATAGAACAATACATCAAAGATAATTTCCTTTGCAGGGGCCTGTCCACAACAGGGTGCTGTCAATCGCACGGATTTAACTCAACATGGCTGTCATTACGGAAGTGGAGTCCATCAATAAAAAAAACTGAAAAGAGCCAATGGAGTGAACACGTTAGCTCCACACAGGCAGGATTTGAACGTTGATTCTCTTTTGCCAGGAGACAGCGGACGTCAACCTCTCAGCGTAAAACATTAAAGCTTTGTAGTAGCTTGTTAACGTCCTGATGCCAGGGATATCCAGTGATCGTGTTTACTTTCATGGCGGCATAAACACGGGGCTTTGAGAAGCCAACTGATGTCATGCTGGGGTAGACTAAACACGATGTGCTAAAATAAAGTAAAAAATGTCATCATCTTTGCCTTTTCAACGAGGCGGGTCAGCTCCACACACCCAAATGACATTCCCGAATGAGGGTCTTCCGGGACAATGAATTGGTCATGGAGGTTCACGCAGGGACATTCTTAGGCATACGCGAACTACGCATCCTCACAGGAACCCGACTTACAATTTTTTGTTTTTTTGTCAGGCCCCTGTCATGCCCCTGGCACTGCAGCCATCTGTGCCAGTCCCTCACGTTGTGTGTCACGATACCTTCCTCATCCTAAATTTTATCATTCTGAGTCGAATTCAGATGGAAAGGGTAGGAAGCAGGGGGCAGCAGGCAGGGAATTGGGGGCGTAGATGTGGGACTCGGAATGTATAAATAGCGATCGGTCAGTCTGGATAAACCATTACACAACGTGTATTGGTTACTGGTTATCTAAGGCCTTTTCTGGATGTTTTATTAGAACACCTTCCTGTGCTACGGGGAGGCTCTGCCCCCCCTGGACCCCACCCCCATCCAGGGCCTGCACATTTCTGAACCGCATAGGGACCCCAAACTGCTAAGAACGGCCCTGATTCATGTACAGTATCTCACAAAAGTGAGTCCACCCCTCACATTTTTGTAAATATTTTATTATATCTTTTCATGGGACAACACTGAAGATATGACACTTTGATACAATGTAAAACTAATAATGGCGGCCACACAAAATATTGACACTTTGGATGTCATTTTCTGACACAGGGTCTTGATTAGACGTGATGGGGGGATTGGCTGGAGCAAATAAAAAACTGTAGAGTGTGATAAAGATTTGTCTGCCTGGATGAGGAATTGGCCATGGAGGTGCAAGAGGGGGGCAAACACCTTCAGGCAAGAAAACAAGAAAGACACCTCGGGGGTTTTTAGATATGGAGGTTGGTAAATATTACAAGTCGGCTGGTCATTTTCTGACACAGGGTCTTGACCTGGGGGGCTAGAGAGAAAAGTCTACAGTGTAGCCAACCCAAGTTTTTTCCGGGTTGGTGTCACATCCAAGTAGAGGCACCTAACTGACCTGCGTCAGGCCATCGATAACCTTCAGATGTCCCACTAGCATCCATGTCCTCGAGACCACCACCCGTGTCCTTTTCAAAAAGCATGAAACCTTCCAAAAGACCCTCTAAGTACATTTTTTTTCATCCTTCCCTCTCGTTCTTCCTTTCTGTTTTCGTGCTCCCGTTGTACTCCTTCATATCTCTGCTCGAGTCAAGTTACAAAAAACAATAAATCACGCCGATCCTTCTTCAAACTCGCAACGTCGTCATCAGTAACACAATCAGCGGCTCGTTTGCCAGAAGATCCCACGCGACGCCTTGCAGAACACTTCCCGAGGCGATCCACCTAGCTGGACCGTGCGTCATGGCGGACACAAAGAGAGAGCGTCTTCTGAGCCCGTTGTCTTCTGCGCGCTCTGTGATGTTGTTGAGTTAATGCAAAACGGAGACTTTTGACATTTTTGGACACCAATCGTCACTCAGTAACCCAAATATTGACAAAGAGTTTTCAGAAAAGTTCTCATTAAAAATGAGAACATGAAGTCGCTCATTTCTGGACCCTCTGCTGTGTCCCTCCAAACTGTGCTCAGGCCATTCTTGGTGGCTTTAATTCCCATTGGAGATGTTTCTAGAACTTGGACTAGAACTTGGAGACCACCAATGGCAAACTGGATTTAACTGTATGTCATAATTTTGCTAGAGAAGGGGTTTGTGGCACCCACAATATCTCCACAAAATGTCGAAGGTCCGAGTCTTTAGAGTCCTGGTGCTGCCTGTCTGTGAGACATGGACACTATCCAGTGACCTGAGACCAAGACTGGACTCCTTCATCACTGTGTCTCTTCTTTGGGTACCACTGGTTTGACTTTGTGTTGCTCACAGGGTCCCGGATAAAGCACCTGACCTGCAATGTGAGGGGACATCAGTTACGGCACTACGACCATGTGGTGCGATTACCCGAGGGTGATCCGGCTCATTGTTAAGGACCCGGGTGGTGGGACCAGGCCAAGGGGACACCCACTTAACACCTGGCTGTGGCAGAAAGAGGATCATTTCTTTGGGTACAGGTCTGCCTGGGATGTTGCCAACCAGGATCCCAAGCTGTTTTGTCGTGTGGTGGGTGCAGATCGGAGTCCTTCATGTGTGTCTCTTTGCAGAATCCTTGGATCCCACTGGTTTGACTTTGTGTTACTCATGGGGTCTCGAATGATTATGAGGGAATGTCATTTATGACACGACGGCCATGTGGCACGATTACCTGATGGTGATCCAGCTCAGAGAACCCTCATTGTTGAGGACCAGGCCAAGGGGACCCCTCGTAACACCTGGCTGCGGCACATAGAGGGTGATTGCCAACCAGGATCCTGAGCTATTTCATCATGTGGTGGGTGTGCCAACACGCTGTGCCAGTGCCTGCTCCCCAACCTGACCTGACTTACGAGAGGCACAATTGTTACCTGTGTATAAAAGGTCCAAGATTTTCAAAGTACAGGGAGACTCTAATGGGCGGGGTCCCTGAGTTGTGATGTGTTACTCACGTAATAATGCAGCCATAGAAACGAAACAAATACAATGCATGTCTTGCTCAATGCGCTGCTAGCATAAAATAAAAGATATCTATTCATCCAAGACAACATCACAAAGATCTCCAATTGAGTGTTGCCAACACTCAGACCCAGGAATGCCTGCGGTGCCACCACATGTCTCGCTGGTAGAACTTCCAAGCCACACAGAAAGTAGGGAGGTCATCCCCCGACAGCGCCCTCTATGGGCACTCTGACAGGGCTACACTTCCGGACTCCATCCCAGCAGATGTCCCAACCGGAGTTACCACATGAGGACCACGGCCACCTGGCGTATGGGGGATGAAACTGCTCCCCACTCCTGGCTTCTTCAGGTCCAAACAACATATTAGTGCTGCCGGGCACAAAGTTATTGTTTTTCCTTGTCCAGCTTACAATGGGATACCCCGGATATCACTTCCCGGTGGATAGAAGTGTAAACGATCCAATCACATTCCGTGTTGGAAATGGTCACCTTCTTCTTGCAAACTCAGATTGACACGGCACACCGTATTGGCAAAGGTATCCAGAAGCATCATAGTGGTGATGGCAGCAATTTCCTGTTTGGCATTTCTCTGTATTTGCTCCAGTGGACGAAGCTCATTCTTGGACATTTTCCTTTCTGCGCTCCCCAAAGGAAGAAATTTGGAGGTGATGAGGTGGCCATGGTCCCTTTTGAAATGAGCCAAATGGCCAAAAAATTATTCAATTTGTGCCATGCTGTGAGGTGATGTGTGACAGGTTGCCCCATCATGCCGGTGTGGACCACCAGGGGGTGTACAGCTCCCCAGTCGCAGACACAACAGACCCAGAGCCCAGTCCTGCCACACAGCCCACACTTATTTTAAGTGGGGAAGCGCTTTTCCTTTGCTCCCCACTACACAGCACAGTACAAGCACCAGTTAGCACAGGAAAGCACCGTCCTCTCTTCTTCTCTTCTTCTCTTTCTCTCTGTTTGCCTCCACTCCTGCTCAGCAAGCTCTGTGCCTCTTCCTCTCGACTCTGGCTCCCTGAATGGAGCCCCTTTAATTTTGCTCCTGGGAGTGCTCCAGGTGGCTCATTAGTGTTACCTGGAATCACTCCCAGGTGTGAAGGAAGTTCAGCCAACAGGGCTAACTTCCCAGCATGCCTTGTGGGAATCTGTGGTGTCACAGCTGCCCAGGATGGCTGCCCTCTAGCATACCAGGGGAGGTAGTGCCTCGCTGAAGCTCTCTCCCCTGGTCCTTCCATTCAGCTGGCGTCCCAGCTGGGTAATGGCTGTGGCCGACAGTCACACTGGAAATAACCTTAACTGATCTCATAGTCATCCAGTTCATTCAACAATGAGTCAAAACGACTGCCATGCCTCACTCGGGGGGTACTTTTATCCAGGAACACTGTGATCTTCACTTCGTTTGCATTTCTTCATCATTAAGACAGTAATACATCATAACTCGGGGTCCCGCCCTTTGGAATCACCCTGTACAGGACAGGGTCAGTGCGAAAAACCAAGCCATGGAGTCCACGGACTTCTCTATAGGCCCCCATGATCAGATTGGGGTGAGGCAAACATCAGGGCAAAGAGGGAATCAAACCAGTGGTAAAGCTTTGAGTGTTCCCAGGGGCACAGTGGCCAGAAAAACTGTGAAATGGAAAAAGTTGAGTGTATAGAGGAGGCAGCCAACAAGCCCTAAGGTGAGTGATCTATCACAAGATGAAGGGTTGATTTGGAGTACTTAAGCCTCTCTCTCTCTTTTATCAGACCTAAAAAAGAAAAATAACAATCCCATTTGCTTACCTCCATCATTTCTTAAAATGGGCGTCCAACATCATCGTCCAAGATGATGTTACTTCCGGTCCCCCACTGATGACGTCACTTTTGGCTCCTCCATGATGGCATCACTTACAGTTCCATCATGATGAAGTCACTTTTGTCCTACAGTTTTGACATCATTTCCTGCCATATTACATCCGGTCGCCATTTTGTATATACAGTTTATCTCCATTTCACTACTGTGTTTTGCCAAATGCTTTGGTCCACTGGGCAATTCACCAACTCTTTTTCATTTGTGTGACTCGATTCTTTCTTATTACAATATATATGTATGTATGTATGTATGTATGTATGTATGTATATCTATGTATATGTACATTATGTATATATACTGCATATATATATACATATATATGTGTGTATATATATATATATATATATATATATGTGTGTGTATATATATATATATATATATATATATATACATATACATACATATATATTTTGTGATGTGCCACCTGTTGGAAAGACATAAGAAAAGTGCTATATAAATGTCCATCCATCCATCCATTTTCCAACCCGCCAAATCTGAATGCAGGGTCACGGGGGTCTGCTGGAGCCAATCCCAGCCAACAAGGCAGGAACCAATCCTGGGCAGGGTGCCAACCCACCGCAGGACACACACAAACACACCCACACACCAAGGCCAATTTAGAATCGCCAATCCACCTAACCTGCATGTCTTTGATCGTGGAGGAAACCGAGCGCCGGAGGAAACCCACGCAGACACGGGAGAACATGCAAACTCCACGAGGGAGGACCCGGAAGCGAACCCGGTCTCCTAACTCGAGGCAGCAGCGCTACCACTCGCCACCGCGTCCTCTATATAAATGTCATGAATTATTATTATTATTATTATTATTATTATTATTATTATTATTATTATTATTATTATTATTATTGATTTCCATTTTTGCACCACACATTAACTATTATGCGGTTAAGGGGTGACAGAGCTAGACGGGGGTGATTAGAGGGTCAAAAAGGACAAGGCCATGGTGGCCAATTAGGCCAGTTCATCAAGGTACTCATTTTTGAAAAGTGCCCTGGGATCTTTTATGGCATCAGAGAGTCAGGACCTCAGTTTTATGTATCATCTGAAGGACTGCACTATTTTTACAGCCCAGTGTCTTCATCACTGCACTGGGGGCATTGAGAACCACATTCAGCCCACATAGTATACTGTATATACCGTATATATATATATATATATATATATATATATATATATATATATATATATATATATAAATATACATACCCACATGGCACATCATAAACATTTGTAGCAATTGAAAGCACTGTGATGTGCCAGGTGCTCCCCAGCAATCTTCCACCGGCACTCCCCCGTGTGGCAGAAGTGCCAGCTGCGCACCCCGAAGCACTTCGGGTGTCCCCGCTTGTCTTCCCCCCAGCACTTCTGGGTGTGGCGGAAGTGCTGAGGTCCAGGGCTCCCAAGGCATCGGGGTGCCCCCTGGGAGTGACCACGGGCCCCTACAGGGTCGAGCTTCAAAGCTCTGTACCCGTGGTCACCCTAGCCAGCCAGAGCGGTCACACCCACGTGGTCTGGTGCAGGCGTAAGCCCTCTTGCGGTCTTCAAGGCCCCCCCCCCAGCCACCTGTGACAATATGTATATATATTTATATGTCACTTTTCTCTGTTCTCAAAGCACTTTACATAGACAGTGGGAAATCACTTCAATCACCAACAATGTGTGGCACCTACCAGGATGATGTGATAGTAGTCATTTTTGCACCACACATTAGCTATTAGGTGGTGAAGGGGTGGCAGAGCTGGACAGGGGGTGATTACAGGGTCAGAATGGACAAGGTCATGGTGGGCAATTAGGCCAAGTCATCATTCCTTTTTGCAAAGTGCTCTAGGATCTTTTATGACATCAGAGGGTCAGGACCTCATCTGAAGGATGGCACCATTTTTACAGCCCAGTGTCCCCGTCACTGCATTGGGGGCACTGAGAATCACATTTGAACCACAGGGTAAGCACCAACACCTCTTCCAGCAGCCACCCAAGGGTTTTCCTGGTTGGTCTCCCATCCATGCCCTGGCCGATTAGCCGTCTAACTGACCTGTGTAGTTATTTGCCAATGCCATCCACTCCTTCAGGTGTCCCACTAGCATCCTTGCCCTCGGGGTCACCACCCGTGTCCTTTTCAAAAAGCACAAACCTTTTCCAAAGGTATTTTTTTTTTCATCCACCCTTCTGGTGCATCTGCCCAGGCCCAAGCACGCTTACCGTCAGGTGGGCGGCGTATTGTGAAATGCAGGTGGCATGGCTGCTGCCTCACCGTGGGCCCAGAGGGGTCACTGACGCTATTAGTCTCCCCATTTTTGCATGCTGCTTAGAGTTCCTGGCCACAACACCCAGAGCTGACCCCACCCCTTCAGATCAGGACATTTAAAAACCAGATGGTGTCTGATTTTTGGACTTGGACCCCGACTTGTCCGGTGCTCCTCTGAGAAGTTCTGTGATTCCCATCACTGGGGGAAAAGTTTGCTGGGCTGCCACTCGTGCTATTTTTTTGTTTGCTACGAGTTATTAGAACAGGGTCACTCGGCTGGTTCCCCAATGGGGAGACTCTGCTCTTCTGTCCCAGAATTGAAAAGGCACTATATACAATGACATGGGGGGGGGCCGTCACAAGTGAACACTTTGCCTCCAATACATAGAAATCACCTCAATTGTGCTGCTCTGTCAGATTAGATGGATCGGTGCCCACCATGGAGCGGCCTCAACACCGGGGGTGGCCCGCTTCCAGACGCCCGGCACAGAACCATCTGTTTTCTTTCTTTTTTTTCTTTTTTATTTCTCTTTCTCTCTCTGCGCCAGGCCTCTCCCGGTGCCAGGGTGCGTGTCGCTGCAGGTACAAATCTTCTCTTTCATTCTTTCTCATCTCTTGTAAACACCTCGCTACGCCTTGTCTCAACCGCAGACGTCAGAATTCAGGTGAAGCAGACTGAGACTTGTCGAGCTGGGCAGGTCACGTGACGCCGTCCCTCCCCGTCAACAGCCAAATGTCACCTGTCAGTCACGGGGGGCTGCCTGCGGGCCAGGGCGGCCTGTCGCCTGCAGAAACTGCTGGCTGCTGATGGATCAGAGCAGGCGGGTGACATGTGAATTCCTCCCGGAGTTGAAAGAGCAGCCCTTTGATGTGCCGAGACCCCGAAAGAGCATGCGAGAGATGGGGGTCCGGTTGGCCACGGTGCACATGCCTCCCGGACTAGCCTGCCCTTCGAACTCTGCCCTGGTAAATACGCCACATTTTTAGGCCAATCTGTCCATACGTGAGTATCTGCAGTGCACACTCACACACACACACACACAGAGTAAAGTGACTTATTAAATCTACTGAGCCCGATGTTGGGGGTGAACCCCTGCTTATGCCTCTTCAGAGACCACTTCAAACAGGCCATGCTTGCACGAATATGGGGGCATGAAAAGGAAACCCACCCAGACGTGGTCAGAAGGCGAACGCTCCCCACCTGGACAGTAAGTCAGCGCAGGGTTCAGGCTCATGGTGGTCCAACTGAGAGGCAGCATCCCTATACTAACCCCTGCGCCACCCAACTTTTAAAATCGTCCTCTTTTTTTTTATTTTATCATTATTTTTTTTTTAACACATATTGATTTATTTCCAAGCGTGCGAGAAAAACAAAGAATGAAACCCGAGCTGCGTTCTCGAGTATCAGAGCGGCGACATCGAGTGGAGATCTTCAAAGGGCCTTCCTCATACCAACGGAGGAGCAAACTGCCAGAGCTCCTTCACTTTAGCCTGCAGCCGCGGCCCCAGAAATGCTGCTAATAACAGGCCTGCCTGCCTGCCTGCCTGCCGGATTAGAAAGTTAGCACTTGAGCCGGTCAGCCAGGCCACCGGTCACAGCGAGGTCAGGCAGCCAGAAGGTGAAGGGACGGACAACAGAAGAGCTCTGACAATGGAGACGGGACCCTTCGGTCTGTCGGGCTTGTGTGTTTAACGAATAGCTAAGCTGTCCCGGGATCCCTGCCACATCATCAAAGGTTCGACTCCGTCGTGTTTTGGTGGTTTGTTCCTGATTCCCACAATTCTTTGCTTAACCCTTAACTATTCACACCATTTCTCGTCTCATAAGTCCTCACATGGTTAAAAATTAAAGTGGCTATTTCTATGCACGCTGTGAGGCTGTAATATATAATATTGCAGTAATTTTAAATTGTATGTGTTTGTAATGCAATTTAATTGCCTGGGACTCTCTGACCATAAACCCGACCCACTTCTCCAGTGCTCCTTCATCACCGGTCACACTTCCAACCACTGCAGGATTTGTACATGAATCACATGTATAGACCATGATGCCCGGGCCTGTGTACAGCCCCCCTAACCCCGACACAGACAGGCGGGACACACAGTTTATTGCCTTCCACAGCACAAAGTAAAGCAAAGAGCACAGTTCCTTCTTTGCCACCAGTCCTTCCGCCTCCATTCCTCTTCAGGATTTGTGCTCTTCCTCCTCCCGACTCAGGCCATTAAGTGGCGGTGACTGGCTCTCTTTATAGGGCCCCCCGTAGGACTCCAGGTGACCAACAAGCCACAGAAGGAAGGCACATCTGAGAATGAATGACGTCACGATTTCATGGCAGCCCTAAATTTACACTCATGAGGATGTTTTGTAGGTTTGTGAAATGAATACTAAGGCTTGACAATAATAATAATAGTAAAATTTAAAGCAGCAAGAGAATAAGAAGAAGGAAAACATAATCAGGTAGGCTACTTTGTTACACTGAACATAATTGTTGCCTCTTCACAAAACAACCTCCACCTTATAAAAGGACAAGTCTATGTGTGCCTGTCTGTGTGTCCATCCCATTGCCAAATCTCTGTCATTCCAAAAGATGGCACGTCATAAACATTTTTAGTAATAAAATGCATTGTATTTGTCACTCCAACAGATGGCGCATCACAAACATTAACTCTGCTTTTGTGAATCCTATACCAAAAGGCATATACCAGAGCCATATACATTGCATTTGTCATTCCAACAGATGTCGCATCACAGACATTAATACTGTCTTTTTTAATCTCATACAAAATGGCATATAACAGAGGCATTGCACATTTCATTCCAACAGATGACACATCACAAACATTTGTAGTAGTAAAATACATTGCATTTGTCACTCCAACAGATGGCGCATCACAAACATTAACCCTGCTTTTGTGAATCCTATACCAAAAGGCATATAACAGAGCCATATACATTGCATTTGTCATTCCAACAGATGGTGCATCACAAACATTTGTAATAATATGCATTGCATTTGTCACTCCAACAGATGGCTTATCACAAAAATTAATACTGTCTTTTTTAATCTCATGCAAAATGGCATATAACAGAGGCATTGCACATTTCATTCCAACAGATGGCACATCACAAACATTTGTAGTAGTAAAATGCATTGCGTTTGTCATTCCAACAGATGGCACATCACAGATATTAACACTTTCTTTATGAATTTCATACAAAATTGCATATAATAAAGGCATTACATTTTCCGTTCTAACAGATGGCACATCACAGACATTAAAACTGTCTTTACGAATCTCATACAAAATGGCATACAATAGAGACATGCATTGCATTTTTCATTCCAACCAATGGCACATCACAGACATTAACACGATCTGCCTCATTCAAAAGTCTATGTAGCTTAGACTTAGCATTGCATTTTTCATTCCAACAGAAGGCACGTCACAAACATTGGTAGCAATGCATTTAATTATTACAAATATTTATGATATGCCATCTGCTGGACTGACAAATGCAATGTATTTTATTAATACATTCATTACAAAATACATTTCAGTAGCTGGTGCATTTCAAATGCTAACACTGAGGCCTTTGTTGATTGCTCAGATTACAACTCCTTCTTAGACGTGTAGCACAGCTAGTAAAAGATAAAATTGCACAACTACATGATAATGTAAATGTTATTTTCTAGTCACAATTTATTCCATGTGTGAACATTTTGACATCTGATTGACATCCGTATCCAAGGTGACTTAAAAAATTTGATAGATATAATTGGTTCCATTTCTTTTTTCATTTGAACCCACCACCTGAGTCTCTGCAGACCAAAGCCTTAACCATCATGCCACACCGCCTGCCTGCCATGTTAAATACATGAAATTATGACAGACTGAATATGGATAACTAAGATATTTTACAGATTAACCCATCAAGCTTATTTGGTTAGCAACTACCAAACTTTCTCCAACATCCCATCCCAAGAGACTTTCCTCTCATCTGTCCATGTCTGGGTGGTTCACCCTCAGTCCTCAAGATGCTTTAAATGGATGCACTTCGTTTAGTCTCCACTAGGTGGCATCAGCTAAACGAGTAACTAAGTGGAAGAACTTTCTGGGAATCAACATATAAATTAGACTAACAAAGTAATGTATAATAGTTAAACTACTTTAGGTATGAACTATGTATTAATATGTAATTCAACAATAAAAGATTCAATTTAAAAATAATGTATTAATTAAACAGCACTCACTGAACCATTTTCACATTCAGTGCCCTTTTAATGATGGGATAGCGCCTATCCCAGGAAACCACAGCTCCAAGTGCAAGTTAACGGAATACTCCACCCAAAAATTATATTTTTATTTGTTACTTATTCCATTTACTTTATTTATGATGGCTAAGATAAAGTGTTTGTCCCATGTTTTCGTGCAGAATGGACATAAAGTTTATGGACAACAGAGCCCAATTTGAGGTTTGAAGACACAATGGGAGGTCCTGAAATTGAAAGTCCACCTTATGAGAAGGATTTAGGTGTCACAATGGACTCGACACCATCAACTGCCAGACAGTGTTTAGAAGCCATTAAGAAGGCTAACAGACTGTCCGGTTATATAGCGCCTTGACGTGTGGAGTACAAGTCACAGGAGGTTCTGCTCAGGCTTTATAACACACTGGTGAGGCCTCATCTGGAGTCCTGGGTGCAGTTTGGGTCTCCAGGCTACAAAAAGGACATAGCAGCACAAGAGAAGGTCCAGAGATGAGCAACGAGGCTGATTCAGGGCTACAGGGGATGAGCTATGAGGAAATATTAAAATAGCTGAGACTTTACAGTTTAAGAGGAGGCGTGATTGAAGAGTGTGACCACAAGGGGGCGCCAGAGAGCCCCAAACCACAGACACAGCAGTACAACACACGTTGTGTGGATAAAATAAAAGATTTGTATCCCACAAGGCAGTTCTCTTTACCATTAATCAGCCACCAATACAAGTACAGGCACAATGAAGCAAACACAACACAATTGATGCTCTTTCTGTCCTCTGCTGTGTGTTGCCCAACGCCTGCCGACACTGGCTCCCCAATGTGAGACAGTGGACTCCTTTTATACTTCTGGTGCCACACTATATCTTCTGAGAAACACTTCTGGACCATAAAGAAAGTAGGGAGCAGCGTTGTGTATGAACGAATTCCAAAGAGCGCCTTCATTGAACAAGCTCATCTTTCTAAGAACGGTGAACTTAACGTAACGTATTTGCAAGTGGAGAACTTGAACGTCAGCGAGTTCAGTTTTAGGTGACATTCTCGATCTGGTTTCGGTCCAGATTAAACGTTTTGAATCACCCTGTAATGAAGGAATGGAGCCGAATCCGAATACGGTATTCGGATCAGCACAAATAGTGGATTTTTACAAATATTTATTTCGTACGAATATTTATGCCATTTATTTGTAGTCAGAAAAGATAACGTGAAATCAAATCGCCGCTGTCTCTGTCTGCCTGCTTGGGCTTAAGCTGCACCCCCGCTGACTCGAGCACGCGGTGAAGCTCCGCTTTCGCTTTTAGGAAAACGTTGGACTTCGTGAGGCCACTTTAGATTTTCCACGTTGGACACGCAATATGTGACGTGAATTTTGACCGGCAGTGTAATCGGTTAGTTCACCTACACGCTGGCTCTAATGACATACGCGTAGACATATATAGATAGACGCCGCATTCACTGTGTTGCCCAGTCGACACGATACGTCAGCGCATCCGCCATATTGCGAGTGGCAAAAGTGCCTTTTAAACTAATATAGAACGTGAAAACCGGGTTTTCTGATGAAAAAGCAATAACGTTTAAAACAGTCTTGTTTGCATACAACAGATTTTGGCGAATCTTTTACATGCAATTATTTATATCCATTTATACACTGAAAAAATGGCATGTCAGAGTAAAATAAAAAATATGTACATTGGTTGCACATAATAAAATTGTTTTTATCAAAAATAATTTAATTATGCTTATTGCACTAAATTATTACATTCTGAAACAACATGATATTTTTATATAAAATTAATGAAAATCTTCGTTCTCTGTTAAATTAATTATGTTATGTTAAATAAACATGGCTCATGCAGAGAGGACCCGGGAAGCAAACCTGGGTCTCCTTTACTGTGAGGCAGCAGCAGCGCTACCCACTGCGCCACCGTGCCAGCCTTGATAAAACATTAAAAGAAAAAAAAAAAAAACGCAAAACGGAGTAACGTTAGTCTGTGTGATTAAGTATTTTAAATGAATATCTGAATATTTCACATTGTGTGTTATGTTTTTAATTTTTAACTTTTATTTCACTAACCTTTTGCTCTTAACCAGCGACAAGAACTCAAACGAACAAGCTGTTGCTTTTTTGAAAGTCACGTGACTTTACCGCCAAGTCATTCAGCCTCTGCTGATGATAAATCCGCTTGGTGCGTATTAATTTCCGGAGAGGACTAAATATAACTATTTTGATTTCTGCCTAAATGACTGAAATGAGTATATTGCACATCCCACAAGATTCAATAAATTAAACATGATCGAGTTATGTTCAAAAGTGCAATATAAACAATACATGTACTATAAAGTAAATACATTCTTGTAAATGTAACAACCTGCCATTTCCCTTTTTTCAGTGTACACTAATAATGACAATTATTAACTAATATTATTATTATTATTATTATTATTATTACAAACTGGATTCCAAAAAAGTTGGGACACTATACAAATCGTGAATAAAAACTGAATGCAATGATGTGGAGGTGCCAACTTCTAATATTTTATTCAGAATAGAACATAAATCACGGAACAAAAGTTTAAACTGAGAAAATGTATCATTTTAAGGGAAAAATATGTTGATTCAGAATTTCATGGTGTCAACAAATCCCCAAAAAGTTGGGACAAGGCCATTTTCCCCACTGTGTGGCATCTCCCCTTCTTCTTACAACACTCAACAGACGTCTGGGGACCGAGGAGACCAGTTTCTCAAGTTTAGAAATAGGAATGCTCTCCCATTCTTGTCTAATACAGGCCTCTAACTGTTCAATCGTCTTGGGCCTTCTTTGTCGCACCTTCCTCTTTATGATGTGCCAAATGTTCTCTATAGGTGAAAGATCTGGACTGCAGACTGGCCATTTCAGTACCCGGATCCTTCTCCTACACAGCCATGATGTTGTGATTGATGCAGAATGTGGTCTGGCATTATCTTGTTGAAAAATGCAGGGTCTTCCCTGAAAGAGATGACGTCTGGATGGGAGCATATGTTGTTCTAGAACCTGAATATATTTTTCTGCATTGATGGTGCCTTTCCAGACATGCAAGCTGCCCATGCCACACGCACTCATGCAACCCCATACCATCAGAGATGCAGGCTTCTGAACTGAGCATTGATAACAACTTGGGTTGTCCTTGTCCTCTTTGGTCCGGATGACATGGCGTCCCAGATTTCCAAAAAGAACTTCAAATCGTGACTCGTCTGACCACAGAACAGTCTTCCATTTTGCCACACTCCATTTTAAATGATCCCTGGCCCAGTGACAACGCCTGAGCTTGTGGATCTTGCTTAGAAATGGCTTCTTCTTTGCACTGTAGAGTTTCAGCTGGCAACGGCGGATGGCACGGTGGATTGTGTTCACTGACAATGGTTTCTGGAAGTATTCCTGAGCCCATTCTGTGATTTCCTTTACAGTAGCATTCCTGTTTGTGGTGCAGTGTCGTTTAAGGGCCCGGAGATCACGGGCATCCAGTATGGTTTTACGGCCTTGACCCTTACGCACAGAGATTGTTCCAGATTCTCTGAATCTTCGGATGATGTTATGCACAGTTGATGATGATAGATGCAAAGTCTTTGCAATTTTTCGCTGGGTAACACCTTTCTGATATTGCTCCACTATCTTTCTGCACAACATTGTGGGAATTGGTGATCCTCTACCCATCTTGGCTTCTGAGAGACACTGCTACTCTGAGAAGCTCTTTTTATACCCAATCATGTTGCCAATTGACCTAATTAGTGTTTATTGGTCTTCCAGCTCTTCATTATGCTTACATTTACTTTTTCCAGCCTCTTATTGCTACTTGTCCCAACTTTTTGGGATTTGTTGACACCGTGAAATTTTGAATCAACATATTTTTCCTTTAAAATGATACATTTACTCGGATTAAACGTTTGATCTGTCATCTACGTTCTATTACAAATAAAATATTGACATTTGCCATCTCCACATCATTGCATTCAGTTTTTATTCACAATTTGTTTAGTGTCCCAACTTTTTTGGAATCCAGTTTGTATTATTATTATTATCATTATTGTTATTATTATTAAATAATTCCTCCCATATAAGTAACATTTCTTGGACTGCCTTCTTCCATCTCCAACACATTTTTAGACTTCGTCCTGTTCTTACTCAACACAGTACTGAAGTATCGGTCAATGCCCGAGTCACCTAATGTACAGTATATTACTGTAATGCTATTTATTCTAGCTGGCATCCCACTAAAACGTATCCATCGCTTACAACTTCTTTAAAATTCTGCTGCCAGGATGATAACCTGCTGTTGTAAATCCACTGAACACATCACACCAATTCTCTCTCAACGTCACCGGCTCGCTGTTCACTACAGAATACGACACACAATCCCGCTCTGAACATTTGACACACATTTTTAGGAAGTCACTGTGCACTGGAGAGATTCCAAAGGACTGGAAAATGGCAAATATCATCCCATTATATAAAAAGGGTGACAGGGCAGATCCAAGCAACTATAGGCCAGTAAGCTTAACAAGCATCACAGGAAAATTAATGGAAGGAATTATTAAGGATAAGATTGAGCAACACATGACAAGGACAGGAGTTATTAGGAACAGTCAGCGTGGGGTCAGAAGAGGGAGGTCGTGTTTTACTAACATGCTGGAATTCTATGAGGAGGCAACAAAAGGATACGATCAAAGTGGAGCAGATGATATTATTTATCTGGACTTTCAGAAAGCATTTCATAAGGTGCCACATGAGAGGTTGGGCATCAAGTTAACAGAAGTGGGAGTTCAGGGTGATGTTTTTAGATGGGTGCAGTGGCTCAGACACAGGAAGCAGAGGGTGATGGTGAGAGGAACCTCATCAGAACTGGCCGATGTTAAGAGTGGTGTTCCACAGGGGTCAGTGATAGGGCCGCTGCTATTTTTAATATCTATAAATGATTTAGATAGGAATATAAGTAACAAGCTGGTTAAGTTTGCAGATGATACCAAGATAGGTGGATTAGCAGATAATTTGGAATCCGTTATATCATCACAGAAGGACTTGGATAGCAGGCAGGCTTGGGCAGATTTGTGGCAGATGAAATTTAATGTCAGTAAATGTAAAGAATTACACATAGGAAGTAAAAATATTAGGTTTGAATACACAATGGGCGGTCGGAAAATCGAGAGTACACCTTATGAGAAGGATTTAGGAGTCATAGTGGACTCTAAGCTATCAACTTCCAAGCAGTGTTCAGAAGCCATTAAGAAGGCTAACAGACTGTCAGGTTATATAGCGCCTTGATGTGTGGAGTACAAGTCCAAGGAGGTTCTGCTCAACCTTTATAACACACTGGTGAGGCCTCATCTTGAGTACTGTGTGCAGTTTTGGTCTCCAGGCTACAAAAAGGACATAGCAGCACTAGAAAAGGTCCAGAGAAGAGCGACGAGGCTGATTCCAGGGCTACAGGGGTTGAATTATGAGGAAAGATTAAAAGAGCTGAGCCTTTACAGTTTAAGCAAAAGAAGATTAAGAGGTGACATGATTGAAGTGTTTAAAATGATGAAGGGAATTAGTACAGTGGATCGAGACTTGTATTTTAAAATGAGCTCATCAAGAACACGGGGACACAGTTGGAAACTTGTTAAAGGTAAATTTCGCACAAACATTAGGAAGTTTTTCTTTACACAAAGAACGATAGACACTTGGAATAAGAGACCAAGTAGTGTGGTAGACAGTAAGACGTTAGCGACTTTCAAAACTCGACTTGATGTTTTCTTGGGGGAAGCAAGTGGATAGGACCGGCGAGCTTTGTTGGGCTGAATGGCCTGTTCTCGTCTAGATTGTTCTAATTCTAATTCTAATTTAAAGCTCTCCACACCTCGCTGATCTCCTCCAGACTTGCACTCCTCTCCTCACTCAGATCCTCATCTGCAGCTCGACTTTCTGTGCCGCACGTCAGACTCAGTGCTATGAGAGCTCGAGCGTCTCTCATTGTGCTCCTCAACTCGGGAATTCTCTTCTCTCTCATATCCGTCAGCCAATTTTAAAACTGCCCTCAAAACTTCTCTTTTCAAACTGGCATACCAATTGTGAATTTTACAGTGTTACTGCCAGTTACCTTTGTTTGTTTGCTAATTTTTGCTTTTTGATTTATCATTCTCTTGTTTTAATTTTACTAATGTTGTTTAATTTTATTGTAAGGTGACCTTGAGTGCTAAGATTATAAAACGGGATTTTCTAATGGCCAAATATAACCAAAACAATCGTTCAGCCTTACCTATGAAATGTAATCCCCCGGGCTCTGGTTTGGAGCGTACGGCGGTTTGTACAATCCCAAGCAGCGCATTATTCATTACTTATATACCTGCTGGACCCCAAGTTATTTCTCTGATCTGCATGGCAATTTGCTTGTGTCGTTGTGTTGCCCTCCCGTCTGGGTAATGGCACTGTCTCCTGTCCTGCCAGAAGGCCCATCCTCCTCCTACAAGTGTTTAAAATTATGACAGGAATGAGTGCATTGGATCAAGACGGTGACTTTTAAAATGATTTCATCAAGAACACGGGGACACATTTGGAAAAGTAAAGGGTCAATTTTGCAAAAATGCCAGGAAGTTTTTCTTCATGGATAAGAACCACAGACACATGGAATATTTGATAGTAGTGTGGTGAACAGCAGGACTTTAGGGACCTTCAAAAATCTACTTGATGTCATGCCAAACAACAAAGTGAAAATAAAGGTCACATTTCTTGTGTCACATAAACCCCATCCCCCAGTTGTATGTTCAAAACATGCTAAACACATGCTTTTTATTTCTGCTAAAATATTAATAAATGGCTACTTCTGGAATAATCTGAGCACATCATAAACATAAAACTAAAGCCTGATGGGATTGCCTTGTTTGAATTGAAGACATGCCTCTTGACCAATGAATGAAGGTGGGAGAGGAGGGGCTTTCTTGACTAGGACTAGAAATTGTGAGCCTCCAGAGTCGGAGGGTTGCCAGTTTTACCTTTCCACTCCTCGCCGGCCAGACATTTAAATTTTGCGAGGGCTTTGACGAGAACGCTCATCCACGTGATTGCAAATGCATATGTTCTATAGCAGCAGGGGTCTCCAACTCCAGTCCTGGAGGTCCACAGTGGCTGCAGGTTTTCATTCCAACCCTTTCCTTAATTAGTGAGCAGGTGTTGCTGCTAATTAACTCCTTTTCCTTTGATTTGAATGGACTTGTTCTTTTAATATTTGTTCCCCTGAATTTCTTCATTTCGTTCCTTAAATGGCACCCAAACAGAAATGAAATGTGAGGTGAGTGAGCCGACAGAAGACCAACTAAGTCAGGGCCTCAAACTCCAACCAGTTTCACTCCAACCAGCTGCTTAATGAGGCGCCGATTCTTGCCGTTAATTAAACTTGTTCTTCAATTCAATGGCTTGTTGCTGCTCGTTCAGAATCAACTCGGCGAAAAGACAACTCGGCAACATCCTTTACCAGTTAGGTAATATTTAGGTTCAAAGAGATTTATGAATGATATTTAAATGACAATGTAGGGCGCCAAAAAAATCCACAGAATCACCTTCTTTATGAGAGTCCCAATATGTTGATATTCCTTAAGCCACACTCACAGGTCACCTTTTGTATTCTAAATAACGATTACAATCAATACAATTTATATAAAGGATTAGCAATCTTGGTTGCAGAAGATAATGTACGATAGAGTTTGTTCCATCTGCAGAATAAAGTTTGTTTGTCAATTATAAACATTTATTTTCAACATTTCAAATCACGTTGTCTTTTAAATATAATTAAAAAATCTCTTTGAACCTATCTGTTACCTAACTGTTAAAGGATGTCTGCGGTGGGCTAGCGCCGTGCCCAGGGTTTGTTTCCTGCCTTGCCCCCTGTGTTGGCTGGGATTGGCTCCAGCAGACCCCGTGACCCTGTAGTTAGGATGTAGCGGGTTGGATAATGGATGGATGATTTTAATTCTTACTTTGTCTTTTAGTCCTGCGGTGGGTTGGCACCCTGCCCAGGATTGGTTCCTGCCTTGTGCCCTGTGTTGGCTGGGATTGGCTCCAGCAGACCCCCGTGACCCTGTATACGGATTCAGCGGGTTAGAAAATGGATGGATGGATGGATGGACTTTGTCTTTTATTTCTCTTTTCTGCATCATGTAAAGCACTTTGAGCTACAATATTTGTATGCAAATGTGCAAAATAAATAAATGTTGTTGTTGAAATAACGAAGTCAATGAGTTCAGGTTGTATTACAATTAACAGAGAAAGAGAACTCTTAGAGATAATGGTTATTATCCCTTTAGCACAAAAGGCCAAAATATTTTAAAATAAGGATCAGGAGATAAAAAGACTGAAAGTTCGCAACCAAAAAAGTCAATCCAGTCTTTTGACGAAGCCTCGTCAGAAACAAAGACACGAAATCGAGAAAACAAAAGCGAGAAGCGCGAACATCAGGAAGTCAATACGAGCACAAAGCGAAGCACACGGGACGCGTGAAGAGGGGTATCGTGACCCTGTAGTTAGGATATAGCGGGTTGGAGGATGGATGGATGGATGGATGATCTCAAGGGGTACGCGAAAAATAACACATTCCTCATACAAGAAATTGTAGAAGGTGAATAAAGAACAAAATACAAATAACAGGGGACCCATTTTTGGTTCCTAAAAGCACTATTCACGTGGAGATTCTAGAAAGGACTTCCATTTATTTAGAGCCATATGGCTAAGCCAGTGGTTCTCAAACTGTGGGTCGGCCCCCCAGGGGGGCGCGAAAATGTGACAAAAAGAAAACAAAAGTAAAAAATATGAAAAATGCATCTATTGAAACCAAAACAAATGAACTTAAACTACATTCCGATACTAGAAAAATAAATATAGAGTTAGATAAATGTCGATAATAAAAAAAAATATGCATCTATGATATATCATTAATTTAAAAAGAACAAATTGGTATTAGTGGGCTCCTTTCAAAAAAAAAACGATAGGGGGGCGCAATTAAAACTGTTATGAAAACTCGGGTCGCAAATACTTAAAGGTTGAGAAACGCTGGGCTAAGCAGTCATGAGGAGATAACAGATTTGCGAGACTCCAATGGGGGTCCTGATTTTAAAAGGTCTCTCGTGGCATGCAATACATTGGGCCCCGTTCAGCCATTTAAGATCTGCAATGTTTAGGAACCCTTTTTCAAAGCCCAAAGAAGCAAATGGATCTTCATCAATAATCGGCTCAGCCAGACAGGCTAGTCAAGTGCCATTTGGGACTCATTCTTAACAGCGTCGTTACTCCACGGGAGACCCTCACACTTTTGAACCCCGACCCTGGCCAGTTCTTCTCGTGTCGCTGTGGGTGTTCTTTAGGGTCCTCCAGTTATCCACCCACACCATAAAGAAGGTTGATTGGACACTCTGTACTGTCCTGATGTGAATCTGTGTGTGTGTGTGTGTGTGTGTGTGTGTGTGTGTGTGCGTTTACACTTGGATGAACACGGCGTCCCATCCAGCATTGATCCTCGTCTGTCTTGGTTGATGCCTGACGCCTAGATCAGCGAATTTCAATAGTGTTTTTTTGTATTCCATAAAGTGATAGGACGGAACTTCTCAGCAATCCGTAATTGTCGAAATAGAAAGAAAGGGTTAATGCTCCTTCTGTTAAAAAAAAAGAAGAAAAAACGTATCACGCAATATGCCTGGAGGGGAAAAAAGGAACAAAAAAACAAAAAAAAAGTTTCTACTTCCTGCTGTTTGACAGAACAAGTACCTGGCAGAACCCGGCAGCCAATAGCAGCGTATCCAAAAATATCTCAGCGCTGGCGATTGCTCGAGCCTCGTGGCGGTGTCCTGTCATGGGACAGGGTGTGGCGATGGCAGGACAAAAAAAAAAAAAAAGCATGTCACACTTGGACCAGAACGTAGAAATACGACAACTAATTTAAAGTGACGGAACGCCAGCCAGCATAAACAGCTCAGCGAGTGTGGGACTTATTTAGAAATGTTTACTTGACTCGTATAGCGTCTTTCACATACAACATGCTAGTAAAGCACGGGGACAAGCAGCTGTGAATTTCTGCATCAGTTCTCCATGGGGGATTCACAAAATATTCAGAAACTCTGCACACTATATTGAGCGGTATCCATTTATTGTGCCCACCGATCTACACTCCACAACCCCATAATGACAAAAGAAAGATGCAAAAGGTATGCGAACTTGTTTGTTTCTTAGCTCAATACTGTGAATGAAGCCCCAACAACCTTTGCACACCTGGATTAGGGGGAATGGTCAGTTTATCCCATCTTTTTCTTGCAGACCCCCTCAAGCTCTGTAACCTTGGATGGAAGTGTCTGTAAACTGCTATCTTCGGGTGTCTCCGTGCATGTTCTGCGCCTCAACTCTGGTGGCAGGGCCGTCTTAATAGCATTATAGTCCACCACCGGGCAAAGCAGTGCACTGGGGTCCCTATACCTACACAACCACTCAGCAAGTTACAATATACTAAAATGGGGTCCCTAAGATCGTGGAGCCCCCGGGCAACTGCAAAGCGTGCCCGTGCGTTAAGATGGCCCTGACCGGTGGTCTACTGTGGTAATCAAATAATGAAGCTTGGCATTTAATTCTATGGCTTGTTAGCGTTTTCGTTCTTCCATGGCAAATCTTTACAACATTGAAGATTCTTCGTTTCCAAAGAACGTGATTCATTTGTTTTGTGGTCCGGAACAGATTTGTACCCATTGGTCCTTCGCATTTATTTCAGGACATTGTATTGGTGCATGACGTCACGATGCACGTGCACAAGTTTAAATGTTTGCGCGTTAGCTGGTGACTCATTTGTCATTTGCACCTCATTATTCACTGACGGCTGGTTAAGAAATCAGGCGACACCTAAAACCTAAATGGAGGTGTTTAAAACTAAGGCTGCCGACGTACGTCCGTTGAAATCTCGGCCACCTGCAGATTTCATTTTTGTTTAGCGGCAAGAAGTTTCAGCGTACGGATAGCTCTACAGCTAAACATTATTGTGTATCTTTATGCCGAGCTTTCAGTAAGTAGAACAAGGTACTTAATTTTCATACAGTTCCTTCTGACACGGAATCCCGATATAAATGGATCACCGCTATCCGGAGAGAGCGAGCTTTACGGTTAGTCCCCAGATATCCGACTTTGTAGCCGACATTTTAAAAAAGAGGATTTTCACGTGAATATTTAAGAATGGGGTGGCTCCTGCGTTGTTTCAGTGGAATAATTTCTCTGTTCCACTTTTAAGACTTTTAGGGAGAGCAGAAAGCAGCTGAGGGGGATGATACACCAGGTGAGGAAGAGGATAATAAAACTCTCAAGGACCACGACTACACTTCGGCTCTGGATCCAGCACTTGTCAACCTTGCTGGTGTATGTGAATTTCCCCTTGGTATTAATAAAGTATCTATCTATCTATCTATCTATCTATCTATCTATCTATCTATCTATCTATCTATCTATCTATCTATCTATCTATCTATCTATCCTAGCACTTGATCAAAACATATCGAGCACAGAGAGGAGGTCCTCCAGCTGAGGAATCAAATGGAGACTCTTAATATGAAGTAGTGGTTTGGCATTCAGCATTGTGCCAGCTCAGACAGAGACATTCACTTTTTCTACAAGGTAAGGAGTCAGGCAGACTCCTGGCATTATGTATTAGCATCTGCACCAGGTCAGGTTCAGGTTGAGAAGCATGCACTGGTACAGCACCCACCACACGACAAAATGGCTGGGGATCCCGGTTGGCAACCCCCGAGACAGACACGTGGTCCAGTCCCACCCATCTGTCTGCCGCAGCCAGCTGTTACGTGGGCTTCCCCCTTGGCCTGGTCCATCCACTCAGCCCTGAACAATGAGCCAGATCACCCTTGGGGAAGTGCGCCACATGGCCGTAGTGCCGTAATTGATGTTCCCAGCAGGTCATGTGCCTCATTCGGGACTCTGAGAGCAGCACAAAGTCAAACCAGCAGGACCCAAGGATTCTCCAAAGAGACACACATGAAGGAGTCGAGTCTTCATCTCAGGTCACTGGATGGCATCCATGTCTTGCAACCAGGAAGCACCAGGACTCTAAAGACTTCGACCTTGGTCCTTTGCAGATATCAGAAGTGCCACACACCCCTTTCCAGCAACCTCATGACCCACCATGCTCTGCTAGTATGTCTGATGACTAGGAAGAGTCACCAGAGACATGAATGTCACTGCCAGTGGGGTCAGGCCTGTTAGGGACACTTAATTATCATTCCTATCATGGCTGTACTAACCCCTGCTTTCTCTGCTGTTCTTTTTCTGGTTTTCTGTGGTGACAATCTGCGCTACCACCACCTGATCAGGGCATCATGCTGTCCTTAGATTAATAGTTTGAAGGCCAGATGTCCACATGAGCGTCATCGTCTAATTCTTACACATGAAGTGACTGATTGAAATCATTGATGTCAGGTAGACATAGACATAAATATAGGGGCTGGGTGGTCTCGTGGCCTCAGAACCCCTGCAGATTTTGTTTTTTTTTTTTTATCTCCACCCCTTTGGAGTTTTTTTTTCTGCCTTCCTGGCCATCTGACCTTCCTTTATTCTTTGTCACTTAGCATTGCCAAATCTTATTTTTATCTTTTTTTCTTTCTTTATCTTGTAACGCACTTTGATCTCCAGCATTTGCATGAAAATGAGCTACAGAAATGAATGTTGTTGGTGGTGTTAATCCACTTTGTTTTCCTGTGCTTTTAAACAAATCTCTTTCTTCCACTCATTATGTAATTAGTCATTTGTAAAATTTGTCACAACATTGTGTGCCTGCACTCGGTGAAGAGTGCGATACAAACATAAAACTGAATTGAAATGAAAACTGAAATTGATTTAATTGAGACCTTATGCAATAGCACAAAAGCAAACGTGCATGAAATAATTAAGAAAATTATTTGGCATCCACTATTTGCATGACTAATATAAAAGATATATATACAGTGGTGCTTGAACGTTTGTGAACCCTTTAGAATTTTCTATATTTCTGCATAAATATGACGTAAAACATCATCAGATCTTCACTCAAGTCCTAAAAGTAGATAAAGAGAAACCAGTTAAACAAATGAGACAAAAATATTATACTTGGTCGTTTATTTATTAAGGAAAATGATCGAATATTACATATTTGTGAGTGGTAAACGTATGTGAACCTCACAGATGATCAGTTAGTTTGAAGGTGAAATTCAAGTCAATGGGATGCCAGTCAGGTGTGAGTGGGCACCCTGTGTTATTTAAAGAACAGGATCTATCAAAGTCTGCTCTTCACAACACATGTCTGTGGAAGTGTATCATGGCACGAACAAAGGAGATTTCTGAGGACCTCACAAAAAGAGTGTTGATGCTCATCAGGCTATGAACCAATGGTGGAAGACCACGTGCCGGATCCATATGACCTCACTTCCTGTCTCCCCCTTTAAAACCTGCCCCTTTTCCTTTGTTTCCTCAGTCTTGTTTTGGACTCAGTTGAATGCACTTCAGTGCTGATTATTTGTTAAAACGAAGGAACATTTTGAAAACACATCAGATCTCAATGGGAAAAAGAAATCCTCCTGGATATCTATACTGATATAGACTGGGTAATGTGTTAGGAACGAAAGGATGCCACATCGTTTGATGGAAATGAAAATGATCAACCTACAGAGTCCTGAATTCAAAGACGCCCCAAAAATCAGAGTGAAAAAATGATGTGGCAGGCTAGTCCATTTTGACAAAATTTTATTGCAGCAACTCCAAATTGTACGCAGCACTTTGTATGGCCCCTGTGTTCTTGTATACATGCCTGACAACATCGGTGCAGGCTTCTAATGAGATGACAGATGGTGTTGTGGGGGATCTCCTCCCAGATCTGGACCAGGGCATCACTGAGCTCCTGGACAGTCTGAGGTGCAACCTGGTGGCATTGGATGGACCAAAACATAATGTCCAAGAGGTGTTCTTTTGGATTTAGGTCAGGAAAGTGTGGTGGCCAGTCAATGGTATCAATTCCTTCATCCTCCAGGAACTGCCTGCATACTCTCACCACATGAGGCCAGGAATTGTTGTGCACCAGGAGCCACTGTACCAGCATAGGGTCTGACAATGGGTCCAAGGATTTCATCCTGATACCTAATGGCAGCCAAGGTGCCTTTGTCAAGCCTGTAGCGGTCTGTGTGACCCTCCATGGATATGCCTCCCCAGACAATCATTAACCCACCACCAAACTGCTCATGCTGAATGATGTTACAGGCAGCATAATGTTCTCCATGGCTTCTCCAGACCCTTTCACTTCTGTCACGTGCTCAGGGTGAACCTGCCCTCATCTGTAAAAAACACAGGGCACCAGTGGTGCATCTGCCAATTCTGGTATTCTATGGCGTATGCCAATCGAGCTGCATGCTGCTGGGCAGTGAGCTCAGGGCCCATTAGAGGACATGGGGCCCTTGGTTCACCCTCATGAAGTCTTTCTGGTTGTTTGGTCAGAGACATTCACACCAGTGGCCTGCTGGAGGTCATTTTGTAGGGCTCTGGCAGTGCTCATCCTGTTCCTCCTTGCCCAAAGGAGCAGATAATGGTCCTGCTGATGGGTTATGGACCTTCTATGGCCCTCTCCAGCTCTCCTAGAGTAACTGCTTGTCTCCTAGAATCTCCTCCATGCCCTTGAGACTGTGCAGGGAGACACAGCAAACCTTCTGGCAATGACACGTATTGATGTGCCATCCTGGAGAAGTTGGACTACCTGTGCAACCTCTGTAGGGTCCAGGTATCGCCTCATGCTACCAGTAGTGACACTGACTGTAGCCAAATGCAAAACTAGTGAAGAAACAGTCAGAAAAGATGAGGAGGGAAAATGTCAGTGGCCTCCACCTGTTAAACCATTCCTGTTTTGGGGGTCATCTCATTGTTGCCCCTCTAGTGCATCTGTTGTTAATTTCATTAACACCACAGCAGCTGAAACTGATTAACAACCCCCTCTGCTACTTAACTGACCAGATTAACATCCCATAAGTTTCATTGACTTGATGCTATACTCTGATTAGAAAGTGTTCCTTTAATTCTTTTGAGCAGTATATATATATATATATATATATATATATATATATATATATATATATATATATATATATATATATATATATATATATATAAGATAGATAGATAGATAGATAGCAAACAATGTGAAGACATTGGAGTCATGGAAGTCTGGTTTAACAGGAGATTAGGACATAAGGGTTAGTGCCTTGGGGTAGATACATGAAAATGCATACAATAATACTTCTTCTTCTTCTTCTTCTTTCAGCTGCTCCCATGAGGGGTTGCCATGGCAAATCATCTTTTTCCATATTTGAAAACTACTAATACTACTACTAATAATAATAATAATATTAATCATCATTATCATCATCATCATAAGAAGAAGAAGAAGTAGAAGAAGAAATTGAATGAATGTGGGGAATGAAAGCCACAACAATGCCAGTAAGTGATTGAAGCCCTCAGACTTATGAAGAGAGGACTAGAGAAATATACTCAACAGATTCTGGGTAATATTAAAACACAAGCATTGCAGAAGGTCACACTACTTGGAGGATGTCATATCCCAAGAAAGGCACTGTCCATCAAATAGACTTCTACCTCATTCTAACCCTAGGCCAAGGAATGGACCCGGTTATTATGTTGTATTATGGCGTGGACTCAAATGGACTAATAATAACACTGGTAATAATACATGTTATTTATATAGTGCCTTTCTCATGCCCAAGGCATTTACCATATGGAACTCTTGGATGGAGACTTGACCCAGATGGGATGCTTAGCAGTTTCCCCACCCAGGATGCCAATACAACAGATGGCGAGTCGATGACTGCCTATTGGGTTATGTGTTCCCACAGTATGCTGGGTGGCAGAATTCCGCTGGTACTGCTCCTTCTGGAGCCTTGTAGGGCTGCATGGCAATTGCAGTTGGAGCGGGTAGCCTTGCTGGGTGACTGCTGGAGAGAGCTCTTGTGCAGGCTCCCTGCCATCTTCCTCGTGACCCAGAAATGCTTCTAAGGTGTGTATCAGTGATGTACTACAAGTACAAGTATATAGTCTGAAACTGTACATAATATAATTGCCATGTGTGTGGCTTGCGGCGGCCACCTCCCGAGACGGGTCCACGTCCAGGACCACAGTCTCGGTTTCCACGGTGATTTCCTAATCTTCCATTAAACAACACAAACGAACGGGAGGTAAACATTTTCTCGCCTGCAGCTTTCACTTTTATAAATACAAAAAAATAAAAAAAAAAACCTGAGGAGCCGACCGCGGCATTCGCGCTGCTTTTAATCATTTTGCTGTGAAACTGACAACACACCCTGAACGAGATTCTCTCTTGACAGTTTCTTGGGCTGCAGCTGCCGCCCGTGCCAGATTCAAAACAGAAACCTCCCAGATGACAAGCCCTGGCAGTGCCGTGGAGACCTGCGGGGCCAGTTCTCAGAGGCAGGGCGGGGGCCGGCATTCTCAGACTGTTCGTGCGCCCCGGGGATGACTAAGGGAGGCCGGAGAGAAAAGGAGGATCGTGACGACAAGGAGGGCCGAGGACGGAGCGCGCCAGCCAGCCTGGCTTGCGTGTGTGTGTGTGTGTGTGTGTGCGTGTGTGTGTGTGGGCGCCTCGGGCTTTGCTCAATGTTACGCCTTTGCGCATTGCACCCATCGCCACCTGACTGAAAAGCTACCTTCCATATTAGTCAGACGGCTCTCTGGAGCCGGGAGATGAAAGATGGTGTGGTCACGCTCACCCTTTCGTGCGGGACGGCATCTTTGAGTGACGGGACCTCTCCGTTTCAAAATTTTTGCCGCGGGCTGCCGGTGCCTGTTCGTCAACAGCTTGCCCGGCCCTCCCTCTCAGGTGTGCGTGGAGGAGTCCGCTGAACCGCACCGCTCCCGAAAAGGGGAGGCAGCGCAGCCGAGTGGCTGAAGTGTGCGTGTGGAAACTTCGTCTCCATGTTTTAAAGTTCATTTTGCACTGCGTTGTGGCTTAATCTTTATAAAGCGCCTTCAGCCCTTAACATTTTTCCACGTTTCCTTATTTTTCAGGCTTGCACTAAAATCCTTTAAATTCATTCATACTATACCAATGAAGCAACACTCAATACTCAGAATGACAAAGCGAATTCAGCAAACAGGAGAGAACTTGATATCGAGGTGGCGCAGATGACGAATGAGACACAAAGAGTTCAGCCAGCAGTGCCATAAAGGATTAACATTTCAAACACACATGACTGGCACCTCACCCTATGGGATTGATCCTGCCTTACATTCAGTGCATGGGTGGGCTCCAGCTCTCCGCAGAGACCCTGCTCAGCACTGAACTCTGGGCCCTATACATAAGCAGTCTGTGTGGGACCCTTATTCTCGATCCATGTCTGTTACACATCCTTTTCATTCTAGGCTCCGAGCCCCCGAAGTGCACTGAAAAAAGTATAACATTGACTTTGTTCATTCAACGTAAATTTTCTCTTTCAGGCAATTTAAGATTAGTCATTTAGTGTTGTAGCTTGAAATATTTGGTATCAGATCTCAATCAAAGTAAAAATAAAAAACAGTTTGTACCAAAGTAAGTTATGCTATTTTATAAACATAAAAAATCCTACTTCAGTTAACCTAATATTTTAGGTTGTTCGTGTGCCGTGTTTGAGGGGCCATTTGTATTTTCTTCCTGTCAAACTTTCCATGCAGCGGGATGGCTTTCCAACTGCCAAAACAGAAGAACAACTTAAAAAATAGATTTACTTCCGTATAAAACAAGTGAATTGTTCCCAGTCATTCTAAATGATTTGTCTCAACTTAAAAATTGTGGGATCAATAAGCTAAAAAGAATTATATTGGTTAAGATTAGAACAATTAAGTGTGAATCATTAGCTTAATTATTTTAAGTTGAATGGAGATTATACTTTTTTCAGTGTGAGCCCTGGGTGATCATTAACCCTTTCCCCCATTTCGACACCCATGCTGCCCGGGAAAACGCGGGTTTAGAAAATGAACCCTAACCCTAACCCATCCATCTTTCCAACCCTGCTTTATCCTTTGCCCGCATGTTATTTCACCCACCCTCACATTTTTTGGAATGAAACCTGAGCTTCAGGAAGGACACCCACATCAACTCCATGCCTAGAAGAACCAGGGTCTCCTTATTTGGAGGCCACCCCTCACCTCAACCTGTCAGGCAACACCCAGCTAGCCTTCCATAATGGACTTTTGAGAAGTTTCTACAATGCGCTCCATCAACGTCTGACTCTGGATGGGGCTGAATGACTGAAGTTCAAATGTTAAATCAAATTCTTAAGTGGGAAAATCTTCATTGGCTTGGTGTGTGGATTGGAACTTACAAGAAAAGTCTGAATTAGCATAGGGGTTTTTATAAGAAATAAAGATTTGTTTTAATGATGTAGCAGTACACAATAAACAAGAATAGTATCAAATATTTGAAAGATTCAACTGTGAGTGTCAATATAAAGGTTTAAGGTTGGAATACAAATCTGTCATTTGTTACCCTCTGATGGAGGTCTGTAGAGGCCTAATAAAGGATCAAAGATCAAAAATAATAACAAATTCATCATCACTGACCTTGAAATCATCTAAAATGATACCCCACATGCTTATGTTTGAAATCTGCCATTTATAACATTCTCGGGGGGCTTGGACCACCAATAAAGTATCAAATATAAAAATTAAAAAAAAAACCTTCACAGGCCTAGATAACCAATCCCCATTTGTTCAATGTTTTGTGAAAAGGAGTAACTTTGACCCCTCGTATCCCTTTAGGGGGTGAACCCTAGGGGTCAGTACAGCTTCGAGTCCTTCTGATCATTTCAGCTGGAGACAGAAAGGTGGAATTTCCTGCACAAACTATGGTCCTAAATTGGCCTACTAATGAATGTTTTTCAGGTGTAGGCAGGGGTGTCACAAACTTATTACAGGGTTAGACCCTTCTCTTGTGTGGTCAGAGAGCAGGGAGGGATTTGCCTTGGAAATTTCACAGGGTCTACAAGTCGGGGAGGGGGGTTCCCCTTGGAGAATTTACAGGGTCTACAAATGGGGAGATTCCCCTTGAAGATTTCATAGGGTCTACTACTTCCCTTTGGAGTTTTCACTGGGTCTCAGAGTAGGGAGGTTCCCCTTGGAGATTTCAGAGGATCTATGAGTTAGGAGGTTCCCCTCTGAGATTTTGAAGGGTCTACAAGGGGATGGGGGTTCCCTTTGGAGTTTTCACAGGGTCTACTAGAGGGGCGTTTCCACTTGGAGATTTTCCTGGGTCTACATGTGGGGAGGGGGGAGTTCTCTTTGGAGTTTTCACTGGTTTAATGAGTACAGAGGTTCCCCTTGGAGATTTCAGATGGTCTATGAGTTAGGAGGTTCCCTCTGAGATTTTGCAGGGTCTGTGAGTGTGTGGGGGTTGGGGGTTCTCTTTGGAGTTTCTTTGGGTCTATGAGTGGGGGGAGGTTACTCTTGGAGATTTCAGAAGATCTATGAGTTAGGAGGTTCTTAAAGAAGAATATGATCTGCTCTGGCGACCGCTAATGGGAGCAGCCAAAAGAAGAAGAAGAAGATGAGTTAGGAGGTTCTTATAGAAGAAGATGATCCGCTGTGGCAAACCCTAATGGAAACAGCCAAAAGAAGAAGAAGAAGATGAGTTAGGAGGTCCTTATAGAAGAAGATGATCCACTGTGGTGACCCCTAATTGAAGCAACAGAAAGAAGAAGAAGATGAGTTAGGAGGTTCTTATAGACAAAGATGATCCACTGTGGCGACCGCTAATGGGAGCAGCCAAAAGAAGAAGAAGAAGATGAGTTAGGAGGTTCTTATAGAAGAAAATGATCCACTGTGTCGACCCCTAATGGGAGCAGCTGAAAGAAGAAGAAGAAAATGATTTAGGAGGTTCCCCTCTGGGATTTCAAAGGGTCTACGAGGGGAGGGTGGGTCTCTTTGGAGTTTTCACAGGGTCTACTAGGGGTGGGGTTCCCCTTGGAGATTTTCCAGGGTCTACATGTGGGGAGGACGGGCGGTTTCCTTTGGAGATTTCACAGGATCTATGAGTTAGGAGATTCCCCTCTGAGATTTCACAGGGTCTGTGAAGGGAGGTGGGCTTCCTTTTGGAGTTTTCACTGGGTCACTGAGTTGGGGGGGTTTCCCCATGGAGTTTTTGTGGGGCCTGCTGGGGTGGGGGGTGTGTCCTTTTGGAGTTTGGCCACAGTTGATGTACACTGTCAGAATGCCGAAATGGGAAGAATAAGGAGTTGGCTTATGAACATCGGGGGCTTGAAGCCTAAGTGCATTGGCCAGGTGAGGGGGTGGCTGTCATTGATCAGGGGCTAAGCCCTGAATGCTGCTCCGGTGACACCATTGATCTAAATGTACAGAAAGAGGGAGGAACTTCAAAAGTCTTGATGTCATGCATGGCGAGACATCAAAATGAGTCCAACAGCAGATCACATGTGCCAGTGAGTCAGATGTCATCGGACACGACAAACTAAAGCGATTTTAGAGCATTCTGAAGGAATTCTGATGAACACAATATGTCAATAATCTACGAGCACGACAGTTAAAGCCATCCTCCGCTAAATGTCACTCATCCCGACGGAGGGGCGTTCTGTGCGACTTCAACGCAGGATTAGTTTACCATTTGACGTTTAGCTTCAGCGGGGGTCACTTCTACTTTTTTACATTTTAAATTCCACGTTTTCCTTTTTTAAAAGGTCAGATCTTGTCAGTGAAACGGACCCTCAGCAGTAGTCAGCACGAGCTATTAAGACGGCGGTAGGGTCGTGCGCTCAAGACTCACGTCTGACTGTCCTGCTGGCACCTGTACTGGTGGGGCGGTCAAAGGAAACCACCATCACACGTCACCCTCACCACCGTGACACAATATGATGAAGTAAATCAAATCCAAAGGACCAAAACAGTGAACCAAATTCCCAGAATGCACCTGAATGTTACACTACATTTTCAAATTTGATTAAAAAAATTAAAAAGTGCTTATTTTGCCACGATTATAATCAATTAACAAAAACGTAACATTTCTCATGGTGGCACAGTTGGCAGCACTGCTGCCTCACAGTTAGGAGATGCGGGTTCGCTTCCCTGGTCCTCCCTGCATGGAGTTTGCATGTTCTCCCCATGTGTGTCTGCGTGGGTTTCCTCCCACAGTCCAAAGACATGCAGGTTAGGTGCATTGGCGATTCTAAATTGTCCCTAGTGTGTGCTTGGTGTGTGTGTGTGTGTGTGTCCTGCGGTGGGTTCGCACCCTGCCCGGGGTTTGTTTCCTGCCTTGCACCCTGTTTGGCTGAGATTAGCTCCAGCAGACCTCTGTGACCCTGTAGTTGGGATATAGCAGGTTGAATGATGAATGGATTTTTGACTTGTTCTCATTACTCTATAAAAATACATTTTTTTTTTATGATTCATCTACATATACACTATATTAACACTTGAGAATACTGGGATCCTTGGAATTAAACTGGAAGGAAAGATTCTGCTGTCAGATTGTATTATATTGGCCAGCAGGGGTGGGTGGCCAGTTGGCTGGGGTCCCGTCTGACTTTGTCTTTGACATTCTCCGGTTTAACTGAACACTGCCATGACCAAGAGTTCCAAACAGTTCCAATAATGGCCACTAGAGGGGGAAATCACCATCAAACCCCGGCCAGTAATAAGGGTAAGCACTGAATCTTTAGAGCATTCTGGAACAAGAGCACTCCATTCCACTTAATTTTTTTTAATTAATATTTAATTACATTCAGCCAGGTCTTCATTCTATGACTTTCAGTCAGATTCCTATCATCTTTTGTTATTTTGTCCTTTTATTGTCCCTGACACACAGAAATGAGTGACCCCCAGAGGACCACCTTCCAGTTTTATTACAGGTAAGCGATACCACCCCGGGGTGAGAGGGGGCACAGTGCCCTGCAGATTTTTCTAACGAAGCCCTCTGTGGCCCTCGTGTTGTTTTTTACCTTCTAATTCATATGACGTGAGTTTTGAGCTCCTAGCTGTGGAGAAGTTCAAACCAGCGTTAGTCCACTGGATAGTGAGGCTGCTGACAGGAGGGGTGTCCTTTTCAGAGGTTCGAGAAGGTCCATGTTGCACCCTGGGAGTGTCACCTCTATCCATTAACCTGCTGTCTGAAGATGGCAGTGCCATGTTTTTTAAATGGCACAGGTAAGGGAGGAGGCATGAGGTACCTTAGGGAGGTCCATGAATCTCAAATCAGGGCAGGAGCCTGGTGTGAACCTTAATGGCAGACTGGCAGATTTCCTCTAATGCAGAAGGAAGTTCGGAGTACCTGAGCGAGAGCAGCAAGTGTCTGCGTCTTCATGTGGGGCGGAGAGGCTGGCAGCCACAGACAAACATCTCCGGGAGACACAATAGTGAAAAGGCCGCACTTCAAAGTGCTGCGTGTGAGAAAAGACTGAAAGGCTGTAATTAGGGGTTCTGACAAAGCCGACGACGGAGAGACGCGGCGAGGTGGGTGCAAGAATGTTTGAAGCCTCAATGCCACTCCCCCCCTTGAGTGCCACCACTCCCTCGGGACTTCAAAGGAGGACTTCAGAACTCAGTGATGCGCCACTTGAACTCAGGCGTGCTGCCTTCTAATTTGGAGAGGCATTTCCCCCTCGTCCCAGCCTCGTCATGCCTGGTGACATCAAATGCTGCCGAGTGCACTCTGGTCGAACCCTGGCTTAATGGCGTCCTGTTCCCGGTATCAATCTAATGCTGAATTTTTGAAAAGCTACTACATCAGGATGAGTTTAGTCAGCGTGTTTTAAAGTGTCCTGGGCAGTGCGTGTATGCCAAGGAGGTTGGCACAACACAAAGACTGGCACAGAAGATGAGGTAGAAGAAGGGAAACACACTGGCAGTGATGTTCTCCACCAGCATGCCAGGGCAAGCAACCAGCTGAGCTGCCAGGTTACTGGGTCTACTGGAAGAGTGCCAGTCAGAGAGAAAAAAAAAATGGGTGATGTCACCCCAGGACTTCCGGATCCAGTCGACTAAAAGGTCCCACAGACGTGAGACCCTCCACCTACACCCCCTCGGAAGCTGTCACATTTTATTACTATAAAACATTGAATCCCAGGGGACTTAATTTGGATTTTGTGACACCCATCAGCAGAAAGTCAAAGTGCAAAGTGCACTAAATAAATTACAAATACAAAACGCTCAATGGCTGCCCTCATAAGTAATCACCCCCTTCAAGTGAGAGTTTAGTAGATGGCAGCCATGACAGTCTGACTCTGTAGTATCTTTATATTCTGCTCAAAAAAATGAAAGGCACACTTTTTAATCCGAGTATGGCATCAAGTCAATGACACTGGGGGGCTATTGATCTGGTCAGTGGAGTAGCAGAGGGTCTTGTTCATCAGTTTCGGCTGCTTTGCTGCACTAGAGGGGCCACAATGAGACGACCCCCAAAACAGGAATGAGTGGTTTTATAGGTGGAGGGAGGCCACTGACATTTTTCCCTCCTCATCTGTTTTTCACACTTGTTTTGCATTTGGCTACGGTCAGCGTCACTGCTGGTAGCATGAGGCCATACCTGGACCCTACAGAGCTGGCACAGGTAGTCCAACTTCTCCAGGATGGCAGGCACATCAATACGTGGCATTGCCAGAAGGTTTGCTGTGTCTCCCAGCACAGTCTTAAGGGCATGGAGGAGATTCCAGGAGACAGGCAGTAACTCTAGGAGAGCTGGAAAGGGCCCCTTGTAGAAGGTCCTTAACCCATCAGCAGGACCCACCGGTATCTGCTCCTTTGGGCAAGAAGGAACAGGGTGAGCACTGGCAGAGCCAACAAAATGACCTCCAGCAGGCAGGCCACTGGTGTGAATGTCTCTGACCAAACAATCAGATTCTACAGTGGGCACCGTGGAGCTCGATTGGCATTTGTCATAGAATACCAGAACTGGCAGGTCCACCACTGGCGCATTTTGCTTTTCACAGATGAGAGCAGGTTCACCCTGAGCACATGTAACAGACGTGAAAGGGTCAGGAGAAGCCATGGAGAACATTAGGCAGCCTGTGACGTCGTTCAGCAAGACCGGTTTGGTGGTGGGTCAGTGATGGTCTGGGACCTCTACAGGCTAAACAACGGTGAGCACCTTGACTGCCATTAGGTATCGGGATGGAATCCTTGGACCCGTTGTCAGACCCTATGCTGGTTCCTCCTGGTGCACGACAATGCCCGGCCTCATGTGGCGAGAAGATGAAGGAATTGATACCATTGACTGCCACCGCCCATGCTAACTCGCCTGACTTCAATCCAATAGAACACCTCTGGGTGGGACATTATGTTTGGGTCCATCCGACGCCTCAGCCTGCCCAGGAGCTCAGTGATGCCCTGGTCCAAATATGGGAAGAGATCCCTCAGGACACCATCTGTCATCTCTTAAGGACATTGTCAGGCATTCGGTTTGGGTGGCACACAAACTACTGAGTATGATTTGGAGTTACTGCAATGAAATTTCAGCCAAATGGACTCGCCTGCTTGTCTGCCGCATCATTTTGTTCCCTTTGATTTCCGGGGTGTCTTTCAATTCAGCCCTCACTCTGTCCGTTGACCATTTTCATGTCCATCCTTTCGTTCCCCACACATCACCATATCAGTCCATAGCAGTACAGTAGAGACAGCCAGCAAGATTTTTTTTCCCATTGAGATCTAATGTGTTTTCAAAGTGTTCCTTTCGTTTTTTGAGCAGTTTATTTATTGTGTCACATGCGGCTCTGCTGATAGTAATTCCCCACCAAACCAGCAGGTGGCGCTGTCGCCTAATGCCTCCTCTCTCCCTCCCTCTGCAGAACAGAAGACTGGCGGCTGTCCCACCTCTGACATCACTTCTGTTAGCCACCCTTCTGGCCCCGCCCCTTCCTTCCTGGAACTCGTATGACCAGAAGTTCGGCCATTTTGAGGCACTTCAATTCTGAGCTCCCCTTTGAAAGGGCTTGCCAAATGTTCTTCACTGTTGTCTTCTTTTAATTGTGCGGGGTCACCCGGGGGGGCAACACTTTGACATTGTTTTCCTCTTTAAAACTGATATTTATAAAGCTGAGCATTTGCTAATTATATTTATTAACACGCATTCTAGGAGTTCAGCAAAGTAATCCTTCCATGACATGTAGCACCGTGCGCATAATTGTATGTGACAAATAAAGTTTGATTTGAATAGATCTCTCATTTGACCTCTGTGATGGAAACTGGGCCATCAGTGAGCCCCAAACTTCAAACACGAATGCGCAATAAAGGATGGATTATTAACCACATTTTTCCTCACAATACTTCAAAGTGGCACAAGCACAGATTTTCCACCATTCCTCTTTTTCTCACCACACTGCCCTCCTCCAGTAAAGTGTTGCTCTTCTTCTCCCAGTTCCAACTCGCCTTTTTTTTTTGAGGACCCTGAAGTATGTCCTGTGTCTTTGCCACTGCCCGAAGGAAGTACTTCCGGGTCATACCAAAGTCCCATTTTAGGGAGCGTATCTCCCTGCAGCACCCCCTTGCGGCACCCATGGAACCCCGCGGGGCTGTACTGCCGGACTACACTTCCCATCATGCCTCGCTGGCTCCCTACTGGGCACTGCTATACTGTATATTCGGCATGTTGGGGAAGTAAAAAATCCCTAGTGACATCTCTTGCATCCGGTGGGCTTTCCGTCCATCCTTTCTGGCCCTGATCCCCTTCTCCACCCCGGCCAGGATGCCTGTCTGTCTGCTAAGAGCCTCTTGTCCTGGAAAGTAACCATCCCGTCTTCTGGCCGGGATACCTGTCCAGCCGGTGTGACATTTACACCTCTAAATGATACTGTGAGACCCTGAGAAATGAATTCACACAATTGTTGTTAGTTGACTAGATGAGTGTAATGAACTCCTAACTGGACCACCTAAGAAAGACATTAGAACATTAAAACAAGGTTTTGCCACTCATGACCAGATGCTCCCAACCAAATATTCATTCCCACCATGGATGCCACCCAATTCATTTAGAACATTTGGTATGTTAGAACATTTGAACATGAGAACAATCTAGACAAGCTCCATCAGATGAAGAGCCTCTACTGTGAGCTCCTTCCAAATGTCTATCTATTATATAGTGCCATTCATATCTATCTATCTATCTATCTATCTATCTATCTATCTATCTATCTATCTATCTATCTATCTATCTATCTATCTATCTATCTATCTATCTATCTATCTATTATATAGTGCCTTTCACCTATCTATCTATCTATCTATCTATCTATCTATCTATCTATCTATCTATCTATCTATCTATCTATCCTTTGTATATATAGTTAGGTCCATCAATATTTGGACAGAGACAACTTTTTTCTCATTTTGGTTCTGTACATTAATTACCACAATGAATTTTAAATGAAACAAACTCAGATGCAGTTGAAATGCAGACTTTCAGCTTTAATTCAGTGGGGTGAACAAAAAGATTGCATAAAAATGTAAGACAACTAAAGCATTTTTTAACACAATCCCTTCATTTCAGGGGCTCAAAAGTAATTGGACAAATTAAATAACTGGAAATAAAATGTTCATTTCTAATACTTGGTTGAAAACCCTTTGCTGGCAATGCCAGGCTGAAGTCTTGAACTCCTGGACATCACCAGATGCTGGGTTTCTTCCTTTTTAATGCTCTGCCAGGCCTTTATTTTCAGTTGCTGTTTGTTTGTGGGCCTTTCTGTCCGAAGTTTAGTCTTCAACAAGTGAAATGCCTGCTCAGTTGGGTGAAGATCAGGTGACTGACTTGGCCATTCAAGAATTTTCCACTTCTTTGCTTTAATAAACTCCTGGGTTGCTTTGGCTGTATGTTTTGGGTCATTGTCCATCTGTATCATGAAACGCCGCCCAATCAATTTGACGTCATTTAGCTGGATTTGAGCAGACAGTATGTCTCTGAACACCTCAGAATTCATTTCTGTCCTGTGTCACATCATCAATAAACACGAGTGTCCCAGTGCCACTGGCAGCCATCACACTGCCTGACTCCACCGTGTTTTACAGATGATGTGCTATGCTTTGGATAATGAGCTGTTCCACGCCTTCTCCATACTTTTTTCTTGCCATCATTCTGGTAGAGGTTGATCTTGGTTTCATCTGTCCAAAGAATGTTTTCCAGAACTGTGCTGGCTTTTTAGATGTTCTTTAGCAAAGTCCAATCTAGCCTTTCTATTCTTGAGGCTTATGAGTGGCTGGCACCTTGCAGTGCACCCTCTGTATTTACTTTCATGCAGTCTTCTTTATGGTAGACTTGGATATCGATACGCCGACCAAGCCCTGGAGAGTGTTGTTCACTTGGTTGGCTGTTGTGAAGGGGTTTCTCTTCACCATGGAAATGATTCTGCGATCATCCACCACTGTTGTCTTCCGTGGACGTCCAGGTCTTTTGCTTGCTGAGTTCACCAGTGCTTGCTTTCTTTCTCAGGATGTACCAAGCTGTAGATTTTGCCACTCGTAATATTGTAGCCATTTCTTGGATGGGTTTTTTCTGTTTTCGCAGCTTAAGGATGGCTTCTTTCACCTGCATGGAGAGCTCCTTTGACCGCATGTTGTCTGTTCACAGCAAAATCTTCCACATGCGAACACCACACCTCAGATCAACTCCAGGCCTTTTATCTGTTCATTGATAAGACATCACGACGGACTTGAACACACCTGCCATGAAATAGCCTTGGAGTCAATTGTCCGATTACTTGTGAGCCCCTGAATTGAAGGGATTGTGTTAATAAATGCTTTAGTTGCCTCACATTTTTATGCAATCGTTTTGTTCAACCAACTGAATTAAAGCTGAAAGTCTGCACTTCAACTGCGTCTGAGTTGTTTCATTTCAAATTCATTGTGGTAATGTACAGAACTAAAATGAGAAAAAAGTTGTCTCTGTCCAAATATTTATGGACCTAACTGTATGGGCATTGTGCCACTGCATTGCATTATGTGATCTTCTTTCTTTTTAATATTTAATTACATTCGGCCAGGTCTTCATTCTATGACTTTCAGTCAGATTCCTATCATCTTTTGTTAGTTTGTCCTTCTATTGTCCCTGACAAACAGAAATGAGTGACCCCAGAGGACCACCTTCCAGTTTTATCACAGGTAAGTGATACCACCCCGGGGTGAGAGGGGGCGCAGTGCCCTGCAGATTTTCTAACGAAGCCCTCTGTGGCCCTCGTGTTGTTTTTACCTTCTCATTCGTATGACGTGAGTTTTGAGCTCCTGGCTGTGGAGAAGTTCAAACCAGCGTTAGTCCCCTGGGTGGTGAGGCTGCTGACAGGAGGTTGTGTCCTTTTCAGAGGTTCTGTAGCTTTGAAAAAGCTGGGATGCCACAATATTCGGGGCCCCTTTTGAGTGAATCTCCCTGTTTCATAACCACATGAGAAAAGTAGACACTATTTCTTACTAAGCATTAAGATGTAAGAGTTAGGATTAAAGGGACCTCCACATTTTCTATTATTCTGTATGATCTGGAAACCACCAAAAGTTCATTAAATCAAAGGTGCAAGAGAGCTGGAAAAGGGTGGGCCCCTCGCTTCGAGTGGGAATGAGAACTCTTGGGCTGTAAATAAAGTGATGAGCTAGAGGGGAGTACAGGTAGGCCTCGTCAGACAGACATGATGACACCCCCTCAGCTGAGAGATAATGGTGGAATGTATTAAATGTAAGAGATGCTCATGGCTGCTTGCTCATTCCCTCAGAACTGAGTCTGTATGTGCGCCATACAATAAATCTCGATTCTGCTGCGTGTCCTGGGATTCCGCGTGCCTTCTATTTTGTGGCCTAATCTGCTTCAACACCACCTGTGACGCCTGAATGAAGGCGGGTGTCCCATCTGTCCATCAAGATCCACTGCATTGAATCTGGAAAAGCAAAGGAGCAACGACTGAAGAACATTTTTGTAAGCAGTAAGCCCAGAGTGGGTTGTTCAGACTTTTTAGTCTTGAACCTCAACTGTCAATGTTTGCGTCAGGGGAACGTGGACGTCAATAAGCTTTGTGCTGTGGTGCACTACAATAACAAAAAGAGTGTGTCGATCGTGTGGACATCCTACTCTCTCACACACAAGGAACCGAAAAATATTATAAGAAAAGTACGCAAAGAAACACTCGTCGGCTGCCCCGATTGGCACGTCAGGCTGGTGTTTGTTCCAAAACATGCCACATGATGGACGCATACTGAACACGCGGCAGTGGACACCTGACATCCCGTTACTCCTATATTAATGCTGATGCTTTCACACTTACATGTTTCTGGCACACGTAATGACATTTTAAACAAATGTTAACATTTTTGACTCATTTTTTTTTTCTTTGAGTAAACTTAATTCCAATCTCTGCACCTGGGTTATCCCCTAAGAACTACATGTTCCATGATCCTTTGCAGGAGTTTGACCAGTACAGGCAGTTGTGTTCAGCTGCTGCCACCTACTGCTCTGGGAAGTTAGCACAACGTATAACACCGATGCTCACGTCCTCAGAGACCTTCCAAATACGCTTTCAGTCCTGCTGGATAGTTCCTTCTGGCCATTCCTTCCAAGAAAGTGTAGAATCCATGCAGCCTCTAAGAAATGTAATGTGCAGAACTACACATGCCAAGCCCTTTGAAACAACAATATAATACATAAGACTTGTATTATTATTTTAATACTAACCTCTGTCAATGTGAATAGAAATGTAGAAATGAGTCCACACTGACAGGTGCTATATAAAATTAGAAATGTATATTGTGAAAATTATCAAAATGTGAGTCAGAATATGTTCTTATGGTAATGGGAAAATATCCATCCTGAAAGGCCCCATATAAAATTAGGAATATTGGGAGTACACATTTTTTGTTAATGATAACAGGAATGTGTCCATCCTGAGAGGCACTATATAAAATTAGGAATTAATATTGCAAGTTCCAAAATGTGGGTATACATGTGGCTTTACACTAATGGGAGTGTTAGATTAGGTTAGGTTAGGTAGGCTTTTGTCCATCTTGAACGACACTCTATAGAATAAATAATTTATATTACAAGAAACAAAATGCATCCTTCTATATAAAAGCGGTCGGGATTGTCCTTCCGTCCCGTGAGTACTACACAGGCGCGGAGTTTCACACACGCCCCTTCCATTTTGCAATGCACGATGGGATTTGTAGTTTCGTTTTTCCAGGTAAAAGATGATTTTCTACTCCAGATTGTGCAATATCTTCTTCTTCTTTCTTACTATATAAAAGCGGTCGGGATTGTCCTTCCGTCCCGTGAGTGGAAAGCGTAGCGGTATTCCACTTATTACAGACTTACTACTTGCAGCTTGCGGTACGAAGCGACATGATGGGAGCAGAGTTCTGGTGCTCCCATCATTCCCTTGCTTTTGTGCGCGATGTGCTGGAAAAATAGACAAAATTCTGTCTCTGGAAATAATTCATGTTGATGGAGTACAAATGCCTCACTGCGTAGTAAGTGGGGGGTTCAGGGGGGTTCAAAAGGGCGACCTCAATATAGAAAAAAAGTTTAAATTTCATCACAAAAATAACAGAAACTACGAGTATTAAAGTAATAGCGCTCAAATGCAATATAACCAAATTAATGAGTGCGTATAAAATATCAAATTGATCTACATATTGAATTGCCTTAAGAAGTGGTCAGCTTAAAAGTCGGTCGCCTTAAAAGGCGGGTCAGCCTAGTATACAAATATTTTCTTATGCTAAGGATGAAAATGTCCACCCTGAAAGGCACTATATAAAGCAAGGACTTTGTATTGTATCAAAATGTGGGTAGAAAAGTTGTCTCACACTAATGGGAATGTTAGGTTAGGTTAAGGGTTAGGGTTAGGGTTAGGCAGACGTTTGTCCATTCTGAACGTCACTATATTAAATTCTGAATTTATATAGTGAGTACAAATATTTTCTTATGCTAACGGGAAAATGTCCATTCTGAAAGGCACTATATAAAATAAAGAATTTATATTGTGAGTATCAGAATGTGAGTACAAATGTAGTCATGGATTGATGGGAATGTGTCCTTCCTGAAAGTCTCTTCACTAAATAAAGTATTCATATTACAAGTGACAAAACCTGATTATAAATGGTTCCTTACATAAAAAGTAAATGTTTATTCTGAAAGGCATTATAAAAAAATCAGAATTTTTATTGCACGTGCCAGTATGTGAGTACAAATGTTGTCTTACGCCAGCGTTTCTCAACCTTTAAGTATTTGCGACCCGAGTTTTCATAACAGTTTTAATCGCGGCCCCCCCTAACGTTTTTTTAAAAGGAGCCTACTAATACCAATTTGTTCTTTTTTAATTAATAATATATCATAGATGCATATTTTATTATACCTATGTAACTTTTATCGACATTTATCTAACTCTATATTTATTTTTCTAGTATCAGAATGCAGTTTAAGTTAATTTGTTTTGGTTTCAATAGATGGATTTTTCATATTTTTGATTCTTGTTTTTTTTTTTTTACATCTTCACGCCCCGCTAGTTTGAGAACCACTGTCTTACGCTAATGGACTGTGGCCATCCTGAAAGGCACTACATGAAATGAGGAATGTATATTGCAAGAACTAAAATGTATTTTCTTATGCTAATGGGAAAATGTCCATCTTGAAAGGCGCTATATAAAGTAACCAATTTATCTTGTCATTGTTATTATAATGTTACATTACACTAATGGTAATGTTAGGTTAGGTAGATTTTAAGGTTAGGTTAAGTAGATTTTTGTCCATACTGAACTGCACTATATAAAATTTGGAATTTAAAAAGTGAGTATAAATGTTGTTGATGGGAATATGTCAGGCCTGAAAGGCACTATATGTATATTGCAATTAAGAAGATGTGAGTGCAAATGTTTTCTAATGGTAATAGGTAAACGTCCATCCTGAAAGATACTAAATCCAACCATTATATCCCAACTACAGGGTCACGGGGGTCCTTTGGGCACACACACCCCCACACACCAAGGACAACTTAGGATCACCAATACACCTAACCTGCATGTCATTGGACTGTGAAAGGAAAACGGAGGAAACCCACGCAGACACGGGGAGAACATACAAACTCCATGCTGGGAGGACCCAGGAAGTGAACCCGGGTTTCCTTACTGCGAGGCAGCAGCGCTACTACTGCGCCACCAAGACAATATATAAAATGAAAAATGTATGTTGCAAGTACCAATATGTGAAGGCAAATGTTGTCTTACACTAGTGGAATGTGTCAATCCTGAAAGGCACTAACAGAGACGTAAATTGCAAGTTCCAAAATGCATTTAGAAATATTTTCTTAGGCTAATTTAAAAGGCACTATATAAAATAAAGAATGTATATGGGGAGTATTAAACCATGTATACAGACGTTGCCTCACACTAACGGAAATGTTAGGTAAACTGTGGTCCGTCCTGAAAGGCACTCCAAAAATTTTAGAATTTATATTGTAAGTACCAAGATTTGAGTACAAATATCATCTTATGCTAATGAGAAAATGTGCACCCCACAAATCAGGAGTTCATATTGTGTGATTATCAAAACGCAATTACACAAATGTTGTCTCACACTAATGGGAATTTGACGTTACGTCATGACGTTTATCCTGAAAGGCACTGTATAACATTAAGAACTGACGTTGTGAATCCCAAGATGTGAGACCAAATGTTTCCTCACGCTAATGGGAATATTAGGTTAGGTAGACTTTTGTCCGTCCTTATATAAAATTCAGAATTTATATTGGAAGTACCAATATTTTCTTGGGCTAATGAAAAAATGTCCATCCCACAAGGCACCATATAAAATCAAAAATTCCTGTTGTGAATGTCAAAACGTGAGTACACAAAAGTTGCCTCAAATTAATGGGAACCGACTGACGTCTGACTGAGTATCAATGTGAAAGCGGACTAACGGGGGCGTGTCCCGCCTGAAAGTCACGTGAGCGTCAGAATGCGCGCGTTTCAAGCTTCGGCGCGCGGGCTCTTGGGGTTTGCGGCGACTCCCCGGGGTGCCGGTGAGCAGATCCAGCTGGCGTCAGCCTCACCCCGTCGAGGAAGCAGCGGCAGCAGTGGGCCTTTCCTTAAAATAAACGCTGAATGAAGCCGTGTAGCCTAAAAGCGCTCGCGTCTTTTAAGAGCTCCGGCTCTGTTTTCATAAGGCCCCGTAAAATCATTATTTATAACTCTGGCTGTGTGCTGTGGCTTAGTGGAAATTATAGGCTGGGCGAGGAGGAGGAGGAGGACGAGGAGGAGAAGGAGGAGGTGGTGGTGGCTTCAACAGGAAGGGGTGCAGGCTGGTCGGAGAATAAAGAGCTTTTGTGTTTTGCTTCTTTTATGAAATGTTTGACACGGTGTGACCGCTGATATCTGCCTCTTGACTTTATTTATTTATTTATTTATTTTGGTCTCCGCTTAGTCATCTAAATGCCACCATTGAACCGACTGTCAGGCCACTGGGCTCACTGCACGTGGGCTGTTATTTCCGAAGGTGTGGATCCAGCAGACCTTGCTTTGAAAATAGAGCTGACGACACCCCGGGGAGAGGAGCGAGGGCTTCTGCTGCCTGCCTTATGCTTCTCCACCAAATAAGTCGTTTGTTTTTTTTCACCCGCATCAAGCAATCTCCACACCGCAGAATGGCAAAGCAAAAACAGACTTATTTTTTGGCAGGATTCTTAAAAATCAAACCCTGAAATATCACACTGACTGGAGTATTCAGACCTTTTTTTGCTGTGACACTTGAAATCTGACTCAGGTGCTCCCTGCTCTATTGATCATCGCTGAGATGTTTCTGCATCTTGTTGGGAGTCCACCTTTGGTCGATTCAATTGTCACACACCTTAAGGTGCCACATAGTCCGCCGTTTTATAAACCGTGAGGTCCTGAGCAGGGTCATGGTGGATGCTGGAGCCTATACCAGCTAGTGCAGGGCACAATGGCAGGAGCAAACCCTGGACAGGGTGCCAGTCCAAACACACACTACCCCAACCACACATACACACGGGCCAATTTAGCAATGCCAATCCATCTAACTTGCCAGTCTTTGGACTGTGGGAGAAAACCAAAAAGGAGAACATGCAAACTACCATGCAGAGAAGACACAGGTTTCGAGCCTCGGTCTCCTTACAGCGCCACCACAGTGCCACCGGGACACCCAGAAACCAAGCCATGAAGACAGGATTATATCAAGGCACAGATCTGGGGACACCTACTTAAAACATGTCTGCAGCACTGAAGGATCCTCAGAGCACAGTGGCCTTCATAATTCTTACGTGGATGAAGTTTGGAACAACCACAACCTGTCCTAGAGCTGCCCACTTTGCCAAAGTGAGCAATCAGTGGAGAAGGGCCTTGGAATGAGAGACAACCGAGAACCCAAAAAGCTGTGTGGAGATGAGAGAAGCTTCTAGAAGGGCAACCACCTTCATGGTTTTAAGGCTTTATGGAGTCACTGGAGAGAAGCCTTTCCTCTGTTAAAGACACACTGGACTTTGCAGAAAGGCACCTAAAGAACTCTTAGATGGTGAAAAACAAGATACTCTGGTCTGGTTAAACCAGGGTTACCATCATGTCTGGAGGGAACCTGGCACTGCAATATCATCACCTGTGCAATACCATGGTGGTGGGCGGCAGAGTCAGGGACTAGGAGACTACAGTTGTGGCCCAAAGTTTTGAGAATGACACAAGTATTGGTATTGGTTGCTGCTTCAGTGTTTTTAGATCTTTGTGTCTGATGTTTCTCTGGTGTACTGAAGTAAAATGACAAGCAGTTCAGAAGTTTCAAAGGCTTTTATTGACAATGACATGAATTTTAAGCACAGAGTCCATATTGGCAGTGTTGGCCCTGGCAGGCTGGCTCTCAACGTCTGGGCCCAATCCTGACTGATGGCAGCTGCCCGTTCTTAAGTAATCAGAATTGGTGGGTTTTTGTTTTGTCCACCCGCCTCTTGACCACAAGTTCTCAATGGGATTAAAGGTCTGGGGAGTTTCCTGGCCATGGACCCCAAATTTTAATGGTTTGTTCCCCGAGCCTCTTAGTTCTCACTTTTGCCTCATGGCCCGATGCTCCATCATGCTGGCCACCAAACTGTTCTTAGATAGTTGGGAGACGTTGCTCTTGCAGGATGTTTGGGTCCTCTAATTAAAAAAAAAATCACCTCTGCGTTCTCAATCAGCTCCACAGCTTCCATTTGACTTGCAGATCCTGCCAACTACGCCACTCCCATCCTAACAGCAGTTTCTTGAGAAGTGTGAGCTTGACTCAGACTGTTAAGGTGTCATTAAAATCTGTGTGGATCTTTGTCTTTGTTCATTGATGAACGCCACTGAAGCAAGTTTGAGGTGCAGCAGGTCATGATGATGAAGGTGATTATGATCCCAAGGGTTTAAGAACTCCCTTGGCATTGTCCATCCATCCATTATCCAACCTGCTATATCCTAACTACAGGGTCACAGGAGTCTGCTGGAGCCAATCCCAGCCAATACAGGAAACAAACCCCAGGCAGGGCGCCAGCCCACTGCAGGGCACACACACACACACATACTAGGGACAATTTGGGATCGCCAATGTCATTAATCTGCATGTCTTTGGACTGTGGGAGGAAACCCATGCAGACACGGGGAGAACTCGGAGAACTCCACGCAGGGAGGACCCGGGAAGTGAACCCAGGTCCTCCTTGGCATTGTTCTAATATTTAATAGTGCTTCTTTTATAAAGAAACAATGATGGCACTTGATTCATTCTTGATTAACTTTGTTAACAGTCCATTTTGAATTTTCGTTGTGGTCACCCAGGGAATGAAGCAACATATAAACACACAACTTTCTCCTCCACTCTCCATGTATACTGTATATATAGTGTAGGAGGAGAACGTGCATCCCGGATGAGACGGGGAAAAATATACCAGAGTAACAATGAATTGACTAGTGGAGCGGAGAAATAACTTTGTGTCCGGCTGGCAGGAGATAATGGATGGACAAGTGGAAGCTGAGGTTTCGGGAGAGGTTCTGTCCCCCATACACAAGGTGATAGTTGTCCTCATATGGGAGCCCAGTTGGCACACCTGCAGGGATATGAAGTCCGGAAGTGCAGTCCTGTTGAGGTTCGTATGTTCCAGTTCCAGATGTTCATCATGGCTCAGAAGTGCTTCCTGGAAGATGTTGCATGACACTAGAAGCATTCCCAGGTCTGGCATAACAGAAATCACAATCTGTTGCCTCCTGACACTGACTTGGCCATGTCTTGCATTGGGTGATACTCAGTGGAGGAGAGAAGGAGGAAGAACAGCATTGCCGGATTGTGATTTAGTGGCTTCTGTCTGGAGAGCATTGTGTTTATTCATACATCGCATGTTGCGTTACTGAGTCTGTGCTTTGGGGCTCACTGGCGCCACCCTGGTGGTCAAAATAGTAAAGGTGAACAAGACATAAGATAGAGGTAGCTTCCCTGCACTCCGATATCCCATTTAATTATCACAGACAAATACAATTTAAAATATAAACAAATAGTTTTATCCAAAGGTTTGTAGTCCTCGATGCGGAGATGTTCTCGAGAGCACTTTGGTCCAGTGAAATGATAATCTGCTCCCTGCAGCAGTCTTCTTTTATAATGAGTGGCTGAAAGGGGTGGAGTCGAGGACGGGGCGGAAGTGACATCACTGGTCATTCTTGGTCATCATTGGATATTATTAGTTCTACTTGACTTTGGGTTTGGAAACTTCACATGTTCTCATCCCTCGAGATACCTGAGGCACTCGGCTGGCTTGTTTGTTTGACTATATATATCTATATCTTCTTCTTCTTTCGGCTGCTCCCGTTAGGGGTTGCCACAGCGGATCATCTACGTTGTCCGCATATTGACTTGGCAACATTTTACACCGGATGCCCTTCCTGACATAACCCTCCCCATTTATCCGGGCTTGGGACTGGCACAAAGAAACACACACTGGTTTGTGCATCCCCTGTGGCTGGGTTACTATATATATATATCTATACTAATAAAACTGACTGATTGACTCACTGACCTACTGACTGACTCACTGACTCACTCACCCATCACTAATTCTCCAACTTCCCGTGTAGGCAGAAGGCTGAAAATTTGCAGGCTCATTCCTTACAGCTGACTTACAAAAGTTGGGCATAACGGTCGACAACGTCCACCATGTTAAACGTTCTTATTTATAGCCCCATCTTCACGAAATTTGGTAGGTGGCTTCCCTGCGCTAACCGAAACCGATGTACGTACTTATTTCGGTGGTATGATGCCACTGTCGGCCACCATATTGAACCTTCCAACGGTCTTTGTTACATATGGGCCCATCTTCAAGAAATTTGGTACGCGGGTTCCCAACGCTAACTGAATCCTACTTACGCATATATATACGCCCATAGCCTGCAGCTCGGTCACCGTGTGAGGCGGCGTTGGGTCCCCCATCCCAATGCCTCCCACGTTGTTGGCTGCCTGCCTATATAAGGCCGTCTGTCGCTCCGGTCTCTTCATTCCCTTCCTTGTTTCGCCTCGGGATTCAAGTCTCCCTGCTGATAACTTCAGCCTTTTTATTTAATCCACAGCTTCTCCGCTGTTTTATTGTTCATTTATTATGATTATAGTTATTGTGTAGGTATTTTAGACTTACTTTACATTGTTCAGGTCCCCATTTCCTTTATCATTCCAACTGTACCCCCATTAACATGTCTATCGAGGTGATCACCATCGATCAAAGAACTGTCACTTACCGAGTGGTTTCCATGCCCAGATATGCCACCTGCCTTTTCCATTCTCTGTGTTACATATTGCACGGCCATATCAGGCTCACTCTTGATATCCATTGTGTCTTATGTATTGAATGACTGGGACAGGTTCAAGGTGTGGACTGATGACGTTACAGGAGATAATTGTACTACACAGGAGCACTAGAAGAGTGAAATGCTTAAGCCCTTCACCTATGGATCTGCATGTAAGTTGATGGCTGCCGCTGAATTGTTCGGTTGTCGCTTTCAAGTGTACCGAAATGGCCAAATATTTTACACCTTTGGACAACCGCCAATGCCTCTTAAACATCTTAGATTGACAGGTGACGATTTCAGTAGTGGACACTTTGATGTTTATGAATGTTTAAACTCTCAAAAGCTGGATGTGAAGTTATCGATGAAACCGGTTGTGTGCTTACAACGCTTGACAGATGCTGAATGTCACTTCAACACAAGTCCTACAAATACTGTCATCATTGAAACAAACCATGAAACTCAAACCGATTATGACAGCAGCAATCCAAGCTGTGAGATTTGAGACAAGATTACTGTTCACATGGCCGACTGTACGTTACATGCTCAAGAGTAAGCTCAGCGCACAGCTTGGTCATATTACAACCGGAGGGCCGAACTGACAATGTGGGATACAAAGAGATCCTTAACAAATAATTATTGGCATATTTTCCCTCAGTTTAAAAAGGTTTAATTTTCCTCTTAATAAAAATTTTAAGGCAGTACTTCGCCACTGCAAAGCGCAGGTATTTTGCTAGTATATATATATAAAAGCCAAATACCACTGACTCACTCATCATGAAATCTCCCAAACCGTGAGGACTGGGGGTTCAAATTTGGAATGTATGTTACCCTTAGCCCATAGGTGATCACTAAGAAACGGTTTTAAAACTTTTGTGGTCCAAGCGCAATCAGTCTGTATGTCTGTCCACTTTATGCATGTCTGCTTTTCACGAGAGAATTACTTAATGGATTTAGATCTGGTTGTTTTCTATAATTTGCTTGGACTTTCCGGTTGATTTTGCAACTTCTCTCATCAGTAACATAGTTTGCTGGCGGCACCGATTTATTTATGCAAATCCAAGAGAGCGGCTGAGGGCATTGAGCAGGGGAGGCGGGGCCTTCCTCATTCACTCGCCCGCCTCTGTTAGAGTTGGTCTGCCTCTCACCACGTGTTGGAGCGCATCTCGCCTCCACTTAGCCAGCGATACATGTTTGTTCAAAAGACATTATCCTCAAGAGATTGTTAAGGAGTAACATTTGACTTTTTGAGAGAGAGATCAGAGCTCCATGTGTTTTAGAGAGTAGCTGCTGATTGACAGAGATATTACGGCCATATGCTTTTCTCCCCACGTTGGGAACGCTCTGCCATCAGAGCTCAACATGATCAGATACAGTGCCAGTGTCTATTGATTTTTAAAGTTTGTCCTGTTTTGTTACTATGTGTGCAAAGCCACGGGGTACATCTAGTATATATATATATATATATATATTAGCAGTTGGAGATCCACAAAGGGAGAAAATGAATCACGTATCATAAAGCTCAGGAATAAAAACTACTTTATGATACGTGATTCATTTTCTCCCTTTGTGAATCTCCAACTGCTAATATGCAAACCGTATCACAGACCTTCTCTTCCATATATATATATATATATATATATATATATATATATATATATATATATATATATATATATATATATATATATATATAGTGACAGGGGCTTCGGCGTCCTTACCCAGCCGGGATGCCCCTGCACACTATATTCAGGGGGAGCAACCATGGATAATGCAATACCTCCCCTGAACACAAGTTGGCCGCCTCCCTGAGGTGGAACAGTGCCTCGAGTTCCCACAGGGCATCCTGGGAATTGGAGTTGGGTGCAGCCCTGTTGGGTCCCGCAGGTACTGCCAGGGAGCACTGTATTTGGGACTCCTAAGCCCCAGTGGGTAACCAATTCGTCACACCTGGAAGTGCAGCCAGAAATTGGGGATCAAGCACCCGGAGCACTTCCAGGTGAACTATAAAGGAAGCCAGCGACCACCACTTAGGGGACAGAGTCGGGTGGAGGAGGACACGGTTGCTGGGAAGGAGAGGTGGTGCCAAAAAGGAGTAAATAATTGTGTTTATTATGTGCTTTGGACTGTGTTGTGTCTGTGGGTATGGGGAAGGCTTAGCCCACAGATAAAGAAAAATAAAAGTTGATTTAATTTTACCTCCCGTGTCTGATCTGTGTTGGGTCGGGCTGGTATATAGCGCTTATGTTACTATATATATATATATGTGTATATATATATATATATATATATATATATATATATATATATAACTATATATATATATATATCACTGTCTATATATACATATATGTATATATACATACTGTCTATATATATATATATATATATATATATATATATATATATATATATATACATGCTAGCCGTGCCCCCGCAGCTCCGCCCAGTAGTGAAACGGACCAGTGAGGAAGGCCCAGCCCAGCTCTCTTCTCCTGACGTCACTCTTCCCCCTCTGTCTCGATTTAGTGCGAATATATCCTGCAAGCCAACTATGATTCTTCGATGATAGAAGACAAAACATCAACCAAAATGTTCAAGTAAGTAATAGAAAAAAAAGTTTTAAAACAGACAGACAGATAGACAGACACACACACACACACACACACATATATATATATATATATATATATATATATATATATATATATATATACACTCCGTATTACTGTGTGCTGCGTTCACATGCTCTTGGACTTGTCGGAGCGCAGACTTGTGACATTTGTCCTACCCATTTTAAAGTCTGTGTACGTGAATTTCTAATCAAACTACTCAGAGAAAGGTGAGATCGCTTTTGATGAGTTGGACTCCGAGTCGGTAGAGACGCTGTGTTCCCTGATTTCGTACAGATCTTTAATCTGAGTCGTCAAGCTGGAAAAACCAAGTGAATGCTCGACGAAGTTTTTGAATAATTTGAACAAAATCAAAGTTACCCGAATTGTCCGAGTTGTGTTGTAACCCTGACATTTCACCTTAGTAACTGTTTTAAATAAAACATGCCAGCCCGATAAGCCATTTTTTGGACAAAATACATTTGCAGCAATGGGATACACATTTAATACGTCTCTTTATTGTTGTTGTTTTCTATGAAAAAAAAAATGCAGTTTATCTCTAATTGTTTTTTTCCCCCTGACTTTAATTTACCTCGGCAGTCAGAGATCGAATCTGGGAATGACGTCACACTTGAGTCGACTGCCTTTCTGTAAAATATTTGAAAAGCCAATATGGACGTGTCTATAGGAAAAACTTTGTTGCTCCATTAGAGTAAATACCAGTTGATAACAACACAACACGCAGTATTTGTAACAGCAAATCCACAGATAGAAGTTGGACAGCACTGTGTCTATCTCTGATTTAATGAGACACAAATACACAAAAACGCTAATAAACACACTCAGGGCCGTCTTAACAGCATCATGGGTGCCCGGGCAAAGTTGTGTGTTGGGGCCTCTGTTTTGATAGCAAAAGAGAAAAATATATTGGCATCAGAAAGATCAGGGGCCCCTGTGCCCATTGTGCCCATACGTTAAGCACTCACTAAAGTTCGCGGCGTACGTCGCCATTTTGGCGTGACGTCACACTCTGAGGTCGGATGAACTCGAATTTGACAGACCAGCCCCGAGTTTCCGAGATGGAAATCCGACATAAGGGGTCATTCCAGTTAAAACCTCCGATTAGGAACTCAGAAGTTCCAACTTTCCACTTCAACTGGAACGCAACACAAGTAACAAATCAGCAGCAATTTCTGCAGACAGCCAGCACAGTCCGCTGAAGTGGGAAGGTGAAATGTCACAAATCGGTGCTCTGAATAGTCCGAGAACGCGTGTGGAATTTCCGACTGCATCATTCTGATTTATCGACTGTCAGATAGCAAGTGAAAGAGGCGTAAGCCGGCAGCACGGCGAATATTCCCTCCATTCATCCATTATCCAACCCGCTATATCCTAACTACAGGGTCACGGGGGTCTGCTGGAGCCAATCCCAGCCAACACAGGGCGTAAGGCAGGAAACAAACCCCGCAGACGGCGAATATTCATGGGGAATCTGTGAACAACGTTACCGGCAAACCCAGCAAATTTGCTGCGAAAAACGCTTTGGTGAATTTCGCCGATTAACATGAGTGGCATTCACGTCAGATAGAGCAGGTCGTCTGCTCCTAAATGATTATTTCGCAAATTTTTGCAGTGGCGCCTAATTGATGGCGAGGGGACTTTTTACAAGTTCTCAGCTAACGCTCATTCCTTGGTCATATTTGGATAATAAGAAAAGGGTCCGCGGGAAGTCTTCACAAGAACGACCCTCCCAGTAAGCAGATGAAGTGGGAGTCCTACTAGTGACCCACTCGTGGCAGCAGACTGCCATCCACAGCGACAAGAAGGCAGCGCAGGCGAAGAAGCGGCAATGAAGCGAGCCCCGAGTTTCAAAGCAAAGACAACCCCGTCGCCAAAGCTGCGGCTAAACGCAAATCATCAGCAAGCCAAGCGGAGCAGGAGCAAGCCCGCCGCTCCAGAGACATGCTGCCCATCCTCGAAGGATCGAGCCACATCTGCAGATCTGTGTGAGTGTGTGTGCTGTGTGTGTGTGCGCGCGTGAAGAATGCACTCAGCCCGGTACGGAGCTGTGACTTGCCCCAGACTTCATGCCGTCACCACTGGGGTCTGTGGTTAAGGCTCCTCTGCCAGACCAACTGGCTCCATGATCCGCCCAGGCCAGTTCAACGGCAGCGCAAGCCCATAATTAAATAAAGTTCCTTCATCCCCTACCCTGTTCCTCAGCCCGAGTCCCAGCAGGAAAAATGCGCACTTTGAAAACCTACAGACCTGACGCAGTGCAAGAGCGCGTTTTTTTCCTCTTACTGAAATAGAATACAAATAAAATGATAGAAATAGAATATTCTAAAAATAATCTTTTGTTTATTTTAGATTTATATGGACGCGTACTACTGACATGAACACAATGTACCGGTTATATGTATAAAAATAAAAATAAAAAAGGCCGCCTACATAGTAAACTGACACGAGCGACGCACGGGCCGCCCTATCTGGCCGGACGGACACACGGAGGGTCCAACTCATCGAGAGGACGACAGGCTGGCAGGGACATCTGTGGGACGCCTGCGTACCTCTCAGAGGGATTACAGTTTGTTTAAGATTGTAAAAAAGCAAAGACACTCCGATATTTACAGTGTAAACAGGTGACTTCATATCAGCACCTCAAAAGCACACACATTTGAGACAAAGAGAACGTTTTTACTCTCGGCGTCCAGCAAATATGCAGAAACGAGAACAACATTAGAGAAACGCCACCCCATAGAAAAGCACTGTGACTGAAGGTACGCCGGAAAAACGAGGTTAGAGAATCCACTGCGGGGCGCACTATAAGAAATGACCTTTAATTAAAAAACACAACACAGAATAGTCAAAAAATATACGTCCGTCTACCCATCCTTCCACCTGTCCGTCCATCCGTTACCTGTTTTCCAAATTGCTTATATCCTTCTGTAAATCAACATAGAGACGGACAAGAACACATTTAGTTGTTAGAGCATTTGGACTCAAACTAAACTGTTAAAGGCGCTATATGCACGAGGTGCGAAGTGCCATGTGCCAGGGGTCACTGTAGTGGGCGCTCTAACAAATAAAAATATCATTTTTAAAGCACACTACAATAAATCGAATATAAGATATAGTTCCATTCATTCAGCCATCCATCCATCTCCTCATTCAGTTATTTTAAAGCAAACCACAATATCTGTATTTAAAGTGTATTTCATCCATACCTAAATTATCTTTTTTTTTTTTTACACTTTAGGGGCAGGTGGGTAAAAAAAAAAAAGTGCAAAGCCAAAGTGCAATGAAAATGATGTGCTATGAGATTAAAACTACAGTGGTAAAGGCGCTATATGCAAAAAAGGTGCTTTCAAATAAAGACTAATGTGTGAAATGGCCAATGCTATAGGTTCACAACAATAGATGTTCTAATAAAATGAGTTATTGTTTTAAGGCATATCATAATAGACTATCCGTCCATCCATCCATTAATCTATGCATTTTCTAACCTGCATATCCACTTCAGGGTCACTTGGATGAGACGGCACATAAAGCAGAATATTTTCTAAGAAAGGCACAAGAGAAAGGTGACTTTACATAGGAGTTGGTGTAAAAGGCAATCTAAAAAAATTATTTTCTTCTTTTCCTTCTTTTTTATTTTACAATTTTATCTGTCACTGTCTGACATGCACGGCACTATATAAACCTCTCTTTCTTTCTTTTATAATCTTATCTGTCACCATTTGATGTGTAAGGTACCATATAAACTTTTCTTTTTCCTTCTTTCTTTCTTTCTTTCTTTTATAATCTTATCTGTCACCATTTGATGTGTAAAGCACTATATAAACTTTTCTTTCTTTCTTTCTTTCTTTCTTTCTTTTATAATCTTATCTGTCACCATTTGATGTGTAAAGCACTATATAAACTTTTCTTTCTTTCTTTCTTTTATAATCTTATCTGTCACCATTTGATGTGTAAAGCACTATATAAACTTTTCTTTCTTTCTTTCTTTCTTTCTTTCTTTCTCTTCTTGTTTATTCCAACACAAGTGTGCACTACCCCGACAGTATAAGGTGCAGGTCCATCACTGCAGGGTCATCTCCGCTAATGGACATCACAGGTTACCTGGTTTATCACCAATAATGAAATCAGGATTTCACTCCCAAATAAATCTGCCTAGTAACAGATGGACCAATCAGAGTAGAGCGTTGAGAAAAAAAAAATGAAGAATAAAGTCAAATGAAGAAAACGCTGGAATTTCAGAAGATGGCCGTGGCCGACGGACCCAACGGAAAGAGGAGTAGGCAGCTTGGCGACCTTTTAAATCTCAATTTATTTTTATGAAGGCATCCATTTCCTGAGCTGGATGTCATTTTTATTGCAATAAACTGGCCTTGAAAAGAGTTCATGCGTACAGGGAGATGTTGCCAATGGACAGAGCTCAGGTTTTTTTTTTTCAAAGTTCACCGTCCCCCACAATGGATCTCAGTGATGTAAATGGGGAGGTGGTGGGGTTGGTATTGTTGGACACTCATCTTGCCAGTCCGCTGTTATGGATCAGAAGCATGGATCCGGACCATTGCTCTAACTGGACCTCAACAAACTCGCGGTATTCCAAATGCAATGTCTGTGGCAGATCCTGGGAGTCTCACTTCACAATCGCATCAGCAATGAAACCATCAGGGAAAAAGGTCAAAGAAATCAACCGTCGACAAACAAATGCAACAACAAAGGCTGAGGTGGTTTGGCAAAGTGTGCAGGTTGGGCACAGATGGGCTACCACCCACCCACTCCTCTAGGGGTCAGTGACCAACCCAGTGGAGGATGCCACAGCCTGTGCTCAAGAAAACGTGAGCCAAAGAAGTGGATGAAGATCTGAAGCAGGCCAGGACCATCACCATGAACCGAAGAGTATTGTGAAGTGAATCCAAAATCCTGTGACACCCACAGCAGCGTACTGGCAGTGTGGCCCACCACCTCCACCCTCCGGCCACCAGCTATGGATCAGAGAGAGTGGTGTGTGAACTTTAATTAATTGTTTCATTGATTAAATGTCTTTTTGCAATCACATGATTATTTTTAATTCAAATATGACTTCATTACCATTCAGTTTCGGAGGATGCAGTAGCAACGATTTGGGAGCAAACCATAAATGGAGATGCTTCAGAAATCGATTCCTTGGATTTAGGAGATGAGGGGGGAAATATAGAGCTGTGCTCATAAGTTCATAGAATCAGTCACATATTGGCCATTTTTTTGAAAAATTAAAGTAATCCTGCAGAATAAAAGATAAATAAAAAAGAATCAAAATGGAAACATACTCACGAGCGAGGAGAACACGTTGAGCAGATGGAAAGAGGACTTTGAGAGGCTGAGGAATGAAGAGAATGAGAGAAAGAGAGAAGAGGTTGGATGATGTGGAGATAGTGAATCAGGAAGTGCAAAGGATTTGCAAGGAGGAAGTAAGGACAGCGATGAAGAGGATGAAGAATGGAAAGGCCACTGGTCCAGATGACCTACCTATGGAAGCATGGAGGTGTTTAGGAGAGATGGCAGTGGAGTTTCTAACCAGATTGTTTAATGGAATCTTGGAAAATGAGAGGATACCTGAGGAGTGGAGAAGAAGTGAACTGGTGCCGATATTTAAGAATAAGGGAGACGTGCAGGACTGTAGGAACTACAGGAGGATAACATTGATGAGCCACAACATGAAGTTATGAGAAAGAGTAGTGGGAGCTCAGTTAAGAAGGGAGGTGATGATTAGTGAGCAGCAGGGTGGTTTCATACCAAGAAAGAGCGCCACAGATGAGATGTTTTCTCTGAGGATGTTGATGGAGAAGTTTAGAGAAGAACCGAAGGAGTTGCATTGCGTCTTTGTGGACCTGGAGAAAGCAAATGACAGGGTGACTGAGAGGAGCTGTGGTATTGTATGAGGAAGTCAGGAGTGGCCGAGAAGTTTGTACGAGGGGTACAGGATATGTACGAGGGACGTGTGACCGTGGTGAGGTCTGCGGTGGGAGTGACAGAAGTGGGATTACATCAGGGATCGGCTCTGAGCCCCTTTCTTATCACCAATGGTGATGGACAGGTTGACAGACGAGATCAGACAGGAGTCTCCATGGACTGTGATGTTTGCTGATGACATTGTGATCTGTAGCGATAGTAGGGAGCAGGTTGAGGAGACCCTGAAGAGGTGGAGATATGAGAGGAGAGGAGAGGAATGAAGGTCACTAGGAACAAGGTAATACAATACAATTTATTTTTGTATAGCCCAAAATCACATAAGAAGTGTTGCAATGGGCTTTAACAGAGCCTGCCTCTTGACAGCCCCCCAGCCTTGACTCTCTAAGAAGACAAGGTAAAAAAACCCTTGGAGGGGCAAAAAGGCAGTTCAAAGAGAGACCCCTTTCCAGGTAGGCTGGGCATGCAGTGAGTGTCAAAAAGAAAAAAGGGGGTCAATACAATACAATACACAGAACAGAACAAATCCGCAATACAGTATAAAAATTAAAATTTTAGAAGTACAGAGTAGAATTTAACAGTAGATGATATCCCATAATATGATTTGGATTTGTTCAGAGTCCTGGAGACCTCGGCCATCGAGCTGCCTCCCCCATTTGGCCATTCCACAGCTGACATAGCGCTAATCCAATGACAGGACCCCTCTCTCCCACTATTCCTGTGATCCTCCATCAGGGATGACTTTATCTTAGGCAGGCAAAACAACTTGGCAGGTGGGCCGCGGCACCAAGAAGAGAAGAGAAACCGAATAGCTGAGAGTTAGTAACAAATTCTAACTGTCATGTTACTTGTGTTTTAGTGCTAAATGACTGACAACAGAGACGTAGTCTGTACAGTTGATCAGCAGCTCTAGTCAGGGTGTGCTAAACTGAAGTCGTGAGTCTTCAGCTGACCGAAGGGGCATCTCTTATAGCAGCAGGCAGATCAGTCCACAGTTTACGGGGGTCTTGTAATTAAAAGCTCGACCTCCGCCTGTTATTTTATTAATCCTTGGAATCACAAGCAGACCGGCATCTTGAGATCTTAATGTGCGCTCAGGTTTGTAAGTCATGATAAGTTCAGACAAGTAAGCCGGACCTCAGCAATTTTAATGCTTTAAATGTTAAAAGGAGGATTTTGAAATCTTCCCTAAACTTAACCGGGAGCCAGTGTAACGACTCTAGAACTGGAGTGATGTGTTTGTATTTTCTTGTTCTTGTAATAATTCTTGCAGCAGCACTTTGGATTAACTGGCGGCTGAATAAAGAACAGTTTGAACATCCAGTGAACACCGCATTGCAGTCGTCAATCCTACTAGAGATAAATGCAGGAATTAATTTCTCAGAATCCTGTTTATTTAGAAAGCGCCTTAGTTTCCCAACATTTTAAAGATGGAAACCTGATTTGGACAACTTTGTAATGTGCACTTTAAATGACCTGCTAGAGTCAAAGATAACGCCGAGATTGCAGGTTGATTCAGTAAAATTAATGGAGATTCCAACTGAATTAAATGATGACAAGTGATCAGCGTCATTCCCTCCAATAATTAACATCTCTGTTTTATCGGTGTGTTTAAAGACAAGTAGTTCTCATCCATCCACTCCTTTAATTCACTAACAAAACTAATTAAAGACAACAACAGAGAAACTTCATTTGATCTGAAAGAAAAGTATAACTGAGTGTCATCTCCGTACGAGTGAATATTAACGTGATGTTTCCTAATGAGAGATCCCAGTGGAAGCCTGTAAAGTGAGAACAGTGAAGGTCCCAGTACTGAGCCCTGCGGGACACCATATTGAACTTCTGTGTATAATGATGGAGTCCCGTCAGCACATTTCTGTACGTATTGGAATCAATTTGATAAATAAGAACTGAACCAAGCGAGCACAGAGCCTGTGAGCCCAACATCATTTTCTAGACTGCGCAGTAATAGAGTGGTCAATGGCGTCAAATGCTGTGCTTAAGTCTAACAGCATCATTACAGTGGAGTTTCCTTCATCAGAGGATATCAGAATGTCGCGTTAGTGCCTGTAAGAGCCATTTTCCTAGTTCTATAATATTCATGAATATTCTACTAGATGACAATGCATGATCTATGGCAGGTTCCTATAACCGCCATTAGTAGAATTGTATTGGTATATTCTTGCCATTTCTAGCAGCTTTGAGTAAACATTATAGTTCAGTTAGTGACAGCCTTGCCATGTGTAAGGTGTAGAGACATCCATCCATCCATCCATTATCCAACCCGCTATATCCTATCTACAGGGTCACAGGGGTCTACTGGAGCCAATCCCAGTGAACACAGGACGCAAGGAAGGAAATAAACCCCGGGCAGGGTGCCAGCCTACCGCAGGGCACACACACACAAACACTCACCCACTAGGCCTTTTTTACGCTGCAGCATCGGGCCCAATTTTGTCATAATCCGCGTGTAGGTGAACTAACTGATTACACTGCTGGTCAAAATTCACATCACATATTGCATGTCCAATGGGGAAAAATATTAAGTCGCCTCGCGAAGTCCAACGTTTTCCTAAAAGCGAAAGCGGAGCTTCACCGTGTGCTCGTGTCAAAATGAGCTTGTTCAATGAAGGCTCTCTTTTGAACTCGTTCACGCACATCACCGGCCTGCGCTACTCACCGTAACAAGCAATCACGTCATCACATGGGCCAGGTGATAGCGGCTACCCGCTCAGGCGCTGGCACTTTACACCTGAGGAGCGGCGCTCTGATCACGAATGCTCATTTGTGTAGTGCGCTTTTAAGGTCCGCGTGTCCCGTGCGAGCGGATTTGTCAAGTTATATTCTCCAGTTATATTTTGATAAAGTTCACGTGTTATCTTGGAAAAATTTAGCTGAACACTGTAATGATAAAATCCGGTGTATGTAATGCATTATTTTTTATTAAATTCGCGCGCAAGTTTAAACAGATCACACATACCGGTAACAGCGTTTTGATGTAACCGGCCCCATGTGGAGTTGGTCAGCCATAGGCCTCGCACACCCCTAAAGCCGCCTCTGGTCACAGGACACCCCAAAATGCAGGGGGCAGTGCCTCGATCCATCAAGTGGCAGCCAATGAAGAGCTAGAGTGTTGTGATTGCATAAACATGAGGTTAATTAGCATTCTCCATATATGGATGTTTCAGGGTGGAACTTGAGACACATTCACTTACACACGTTTACGTAATGATTGTAATTTATAAAAGGTGAATTGAGTAGAACGATGCATACACTAGGTTTTATATATATATATATATATATATATATATATATATATATGAATTATGTAGAGCCTGTATATATATATATATATATATATATATATATATATATACAGGCTCTACATAATTCATATACAGTATATATATATATATATATATACAGGGGCGCACGGTGGCGCTGCTGCCTCGCAGTTAGGAGACCGGTTCGCTTCCCGGTCCTCCCTGCGTGGAGTTTGCATGTTCTCCCGTGTCGCGTGGGTTTCCTCCGGGCACTCCGGTTTCCTCCCACAATCCAAAGACATGCAGGTTAGGTGGATTGGCAATTCTAAATTGGCCTTGGTGTGTGGGTGTGTTTGTGTGTGTCCTGCGGTGGGTTGGCACCCTGCCCAGGATTGGTTCCTGCCTTGTGCCCTGTGTTGGCTGGTATTGGCTCCAGCAGACCCCCGTGACCCTGTATTCGGATTCAGCGGGTTGGAAAATGGATGGATGGATGGATATATATATACAGTATATCAAAAGGTGCATGCTATTTTACCATGCGCCTATCTTAATTTAGTAAGAGGTCTTGAAAATCCGGCCGCTTTGACGGAGGAGTCGACACACTCACCCACTAGGGATAATTTAGAATCGCCAGTGCACCTAACCTGCATTCAGTTTTTAACTCTTTGAATGTGTGAAGTAACACGTAAAGAAAACTGGTTTATTTAAGTACTGTACCGTACACTTAAAGCGTATAGAAGAAGAAATTAAGAACCTTTAAGCATAGAAATAACTAAAGTTTCTCAAGAAAAGCCAAAATTATAGAAGATACATTTTTTCCTAATTTTTTTGCCTGTTTTATTCTACGTGCGTAACTATTTTTCTTTTATTCTTGTGTGGATTATTTGCTTTTAACTTTCACTAAATATTTTAAAACAAACTTTTAGACTGTGAGATTTCTTTCAACGCGCATTTTGACAACGCCTCACACCTCGGCGGCCACAGTGCCGCTTCTGTACTATGACCAGTGCGGAAACCAGACTGGAATTTCTCAGATAAATTGTAATGCGTAAGGTGTGAGTGAAGCTGATTGGCGACTACAGAATACATTTGTGTGAATGACAGGGAGGTCAGTGGAGCGGCGAGGATGAGGGAGGAGAGTTGGTGAGGGTGGAGGAGTTTACATACTTGGGATCAGTAATGGGGATTGTGGAAGAGAAGTGAAGAAGAGAGTGCAGGCAGGGTGGAGTGGGTGGAGAAGAGTGACAGGAGGGATTGGTGCCAGACGGGTATCAGCAAGAGTGACAGGGAAAATGGAGAGCAGAGCTTTAATGAAAATGCAGTAAACTAACTCTCTTTGTTATTTTGCATTTGAATGCAGTTAAATCTTTAAACGATTAATCGTTTGTGTGTTATTTTTAGAGTAAACAAAATTAATCAATAAAGCAAAGGGGACAGCCAGTGCCACGTTTAAAGAAATTTTGCTCTTTTTCTGTTGCTGGCATCAATTGTAGTGGCCATAAAAAAAAGGTGAAAAAGACAACAAATAAACACAGGAAAAGCATCACTTGGCCAAACTTGTTTTTCGAGTGTCTTTTCTGGATGACAGAAGGGCAGTGTGGTCAACTCGGTGGTTTCCTTGCACAACTGGGCTATTTTTGATTGTTGTCTGTGGGGGGAGAAATGGACTTTCGTGGGTTACATTTTTTGGGCTTTTTTTTTTTAAATGAAAATAATTTTTGGTTATTTTTCAGTCCCCACCCTCCTCCTCCTCCTCTCTATTAGCATGCCTTTCACCCATCGAGGACCCCCACCCACTCGGGCCTCATTTATAAAACTTGCAGATGCATAGAAAGAGGCTAGAAATGTGTGTACACAACGTGCCATGCGAAAGTCAGGATTTACGGAAACTCTGATCCAGGCGTACCCAACATTTCAGAGAATTCTGGGAAACAATGACACCTGCTGGTCATGTTGGGAAATGTAGCCAAACCAGCTTAACGAATGACAACTCTCACCTATAATAATTGATTTCACTGAGCCATTATGAGAATGATTGGCAGTTCTAAATTGTCCCCAATGTGTGCTTGGTGTGAGTGTGTGTGTGCCCTGCGGTGGGCTGGCACCCTGTCCGGGGTTTTGTTTCCTGCCTTGTGCCCTGTGCTGGCTTGGATTGGCTCTAGCGGACCCCCGTGACCCTGTAGTTAGACAATGGATGGATGGATTACGAGAATGTGAGTTGACGTGACAAACATTGCACCTCAGAAGCGATGAAGATGATGTCAAAAGTGCATTTTAGCTCCCTTTTCAGAGGGCCAATGCTGCGTATTTGCACTGAAGAACTTTTTTGGTTATTCTTCAGTTTATATCAGCAATCTGTTGTCACAGCAGAGAACTGGTTGACAGGTCAGGAATATCTCAGCTGTTCTGGAAGCCATTAACCGAATGGTGAGACACTATGTCCAGTTTTCTTTTTGCGTGAGTGCAAACACATAACAGGTTTTCAAACCTAAAAAAGGCAATTTGCAGCCGTGTTCGGTTCTCCTAACGTAATCGGAGCAACTCACCGCACTCGTATTTTGCGATAAGGACACCTATAGGGAGAACAGCCCTGCCTTTGTTAACCGTGCGTAATGACACTCCATTAATTCACAAGTCATGTGTGATGTCAAGATGAGACCAACACATGTTGTGGCTTGGTGGCCTGGGACCACCTGTGACTCGTTTCTTTAAAATCAAAGTAGCTTTGGCAGACATGATGGCACTGGATATGGAGAATGGCATTATGGTGAGGTATCTAACTGGCTGACCCCTCTCCGTGTTTCCCATGGCCTGCAGCAGTGTTGTGCAAGTTCACACCCCACAAGAACGAGCTGAATGTTCAGTTCATACAGATTTAAACAAATAAATTCCCGTTCATAGTTCACCATTTCAATTTTGAACTAGTTCATGTTCACTTTATTTTGTAATTTTTAAGAAGTGAGAATAAATAACCAATGACTTTTTGCACGCCTTACATTAGGCTATTACAGTGTTCTTGAATAAAATACAATAATTATGAAGACTTTTTATTTAAAAATACTTTATTGAGTCATAACCAGCAACAAACATGTATAACCATATATGCTAATATCCTCCCAGTCAAAAAAGAAATTAAACAGATGCGAGCATACGAGAATTACCGCTCTATTTCCAACCGTGTGACACAAATGGTGGCAGGGGACAGGGCCGGATTAAGGTGGGTGCTATTGATGCTGCAGCATTAGGCCCATTCCTGAAACAGGCCCAGATGAAAAGAGACGAGAATTTTCCGGAAGCTGAACAGTTTTCCTTTGCTATATTAACCTCAAAATAATTTTTAGAATGAAATTTGGAGTCCGCCTAGACACAGCGTTACTTATTATACAGTTACTATTGTTCTTTGTGCTGTGACGTAACTATAAAGTCATTGTGTTTATTGTTAACCGAAGATTTCAAGTTAATGCTATCAATTTTACGTTAAACAGTTTACTTAGTAATTTAGCTGCGTTTCTTGCAATATCTTGGGGATTTTTGCCACTTTAGTATTGTTCGGTAAGTGCCACATTGTAAATTTTTCACCTTGAAAGTTAGTTGTACAGTAAAAATCGATGGCTATTTAAATGGTTATCTGTAAAGGTAAAACTAAAAGCCGGCCCGGCATGGATGTTTAGAATTTTTAAAATCCTTGACAGGATTCTGGTCTATTATGAAATTTAAATCGTAGACAAATTTTTACCCTCAAGAGCCTGAACTGAGTCACTCTGACCCAATGTCTCTGCAAATTCATTTTTTCTTACTCTGTTTCGTAAGAGAATTGTGAAATGTTGTGTATTTCATTGTTAGGTTTTCTGCATTAAGTGCACTTTTCAGACAATTGCTATTGAATGTTGATGTTAATCTCGAGTTGTTACGATACTGCGTCATTATTTTTATTCATGTTCAATAAAGGCTGGCTGGTTGCGTCGCAAGCAATTAAGGCTGCTTGGTCGGTCTGAGTGCGCATGTACGGTGAGTGTCGAATGCACAGGCGCCAATGCCGAGAAAAAATAGGCCTTTTTTACACTGCAGCATCGGGCCCAATTTTGTCGTAATCCGACCCCGACTGTGGACCAGCGTGTAGGTGAACTAACTGATTACACTGCTGGTCAAAATTCACATCACATATTGCATGTCCAACGGGGAAAAATATTAAGTCACCTCGCGAAGTCCAACGTTTTCCTAAAAGCGAAAGCGGAGCTTCACCGTGTGCTCGTGTCAGCGGGGGTGCAGCTTAAGAACAAGCAGGCAGACATAGACTGTGCCTATTTGATTTCACGTTATTTTTTCCAGAATACAATAAAATGGCAAAAAAAATCGTACGAAATAAATATTTGTAAAAATCTACTATTTGTACTTATCCGAATACCGTATACGGATTCGGCTCCATCCCTACATTACAGGGTAAGGCAAAACGTTAAATCTGGACCGAAACCAGATCGAGAATGTCACCTAAAACTGAACTCGCTCACGTTCGAGTTCTCCACTTGGAAATAAAGTTACGTGAAGTTCACCGTTCAGAAAAATGAGCTTGTTCAATGAAGGCTCTCTTTTGAACTCGTTCACGCACATCACTGGCCTGCGCTACTCACTGTAACAAGCAATCACGTCATCACATGGGCCAGGTGATAGCGGCTACCCGCTCAGGCGCTGGCACTTTACACCTGAGGAGCGGCGCTCTGATCACGAATGCTCATTTGTGTAGTGCGCTTTTAAGGTCCGCGTGTCCCGTGCGAGCGGATTTGTCAAGTTATATTCTCCAGTTATATTTTGATAAAGTTCACGTGTTATCTTGGAAAAATTTAGCTGAACACTGTAATGATAAATTCCGGTGTATGTTATAAATTATTTTTTATTAAATTCGCGCGCAAGTTTAAACAGATCACACATACCGGTAACAGCGTTTTGATGTAACCGGCCCCATGTGGAGTTGGTCAGCCATAGGCCTCGCACACCCCTAAAGCCGCCTCTGGCCACAGGACACCCCAAATTGCAGGGGGCAGTGCCTCGATCCATCAGGTGGCAGCCAATGAAGAGCTAGAGTGTTGTGATTGCATAAACATGAGGTTAATTAGCATTCTCCATATATGGATGTTTCAGGGTGGAACTTGAGGCACATTCACGTACACACGTTTACGTAATGATTGTAATTTATAAAAGGTGAATTGAGTAGAACGATGCATACACTAGGTTATATATATAGGGGGTGTGAACTTTCCTAAAAACATGTCACTTTGCCATTATGGTCACCGAGTGTAAACTGATGGGCAAAAACAGCAAATTTAAAATTAAATCCCCAACATGACAAAGTGAGCAAAAGAGTGATGGCCTCTGAAAACGTCTACAAAGGAGAGATTTTAGCTTTGCTTTCTAATAAATCAGTTACATAGCACCATTCACATCTCTCTGTGCCCTAAGCTCCCTAACTCTAACCCTCATGCTGTTCCATACCAGCCATGGCAATGTCACAGTTACTTCATATTTTCCATTGGTAACAACACGCAATTGCCATCCTGCTACCCAGATGCCCACCCCTAATGTGACCCCCCCTTCTCCACACATATTTGCTCAAAGTGCTGTTTCTGTATGTTTGTGCAGAAGGGACGACTCTACAATTTTAAAGGATTTAAGGTGCTTAAGAGAGGAGACAGTGAAGGCTGGGGGGCATTTAGTGGGCTTAAGGAGAACCCAGCAGTGGAGTCTACCCCCCAGGAAGAGCGACTCGAAGTGACGCTGTGTTTAGGAGTCTCAGAGGGGACAAACAGCAACAGGAGTGTCCAGGTGACTGGACTAACAAAAGGCTTTCCTTTGAGGCTCCTTGTTTGCTGATACGGTATTATGGGATGTCGCACACACAAGTCTGAGCTCATGAAGGTTCATAAAAAAACATTCCGGTTTCAACAGGCTTGCTGGTGGAGTCTGAAAAGTCTGAAGGGCGCTTGCAGCGACTCAGTGGCTTTTTTTTTTCTTTCCACTCAGCCTTTTCTTACATTCAAACCACAGAACACACCAGCAGAGCCCAAGGAGGGTTCATCCTGAGCCGGGATCACGTTCAAGCAAAACACCTCGTGGGACAAATATCCGGCATTAGGACAAGGAAAAGCAGCCTTCCTGGCTCCGAAAATAACTGCATGTACATCCCTGGGCAGAACTGACGGCAGTGCAGCCCAAATACAGAGACAGGCGCCATAATAATAAGGGGCCGACACCGAAGGCCAGACTCTTAGTATTCTTAGCATCCATCCATCTTGTGAATTACACGGCCAAGTCGAGCGAGAGACAATGCAGGGATCAAGAAAAATCCACAAGAACAGAGGCCAGCGTGGAGAAGACCGTCTGCTTCTCTCTCTATTTTATGGAACCTTTCACATCTATCTATCTATCTATCTATCTATCTATCTATCTATCTATCTATCTATCTATCTATCTATCTATCTATTATATACTGTCTTTCACCCTATCTATCTATCTATCTATCTATCTATCTATCTATCTATCTATCTATCTATCTATCTATCTATCTATCTATCTAACTCTTTACTTATTTATTTTGCTACCTATCCAAGACGGGTTGAAATCTAAATAATCAAAGTAGACTTCATTGCTCATGATTGCAGTGCACCATCTATTTTAGTGTATTTTGTAATGCTTGTAGTTTAAAATACATTGCATTTGTCTTTCCATCTGATGATGCATCACAAACATTCTTAGTGATTAACTATAGTGATGAATCATCGGTTTGACTAACAGGTACAATACACATTTCTCTGTCATGTGCCATTTGTTATGGGATCTGTAAAAGCACTGTTACTGCTTGTGATGCACCGTCTGTTGGAATGACAAAGTCAATGCATTTTACTACTTTAAATGTTTGTGATGTGCCATCTGCTGGAATAACAGAGACATAGCAAATGGACAGACAGAGAGACCCATACCTTTTTATTAAAGTGGATATATTTTCTTTCTTTCTTTCTTTCTTTCTTTCTTTCTTTCTTTCTTTCTTTCTTTCTTTCTTTCTTTCTTGTCATTATCACATTTTTGTGTTAAATATAAAGTGGGCCAGAATCAGAGAGGTCAGTGATTTTCAGACATGTATCCACAGCTTCCTATCTGCCACTTCCTCCCATTGATGGACCACCAATTAGGATCAGGCAAGCAGCCTACAAGGGGCTTTATTCTGGTTCTGTAGATTGTCATGAACTCTACAACTTAAAGCCATCAGTTTCTTCACTGTCAGATGGAGCCCCACCATAACTAGACTGCCCTCACTTCACAGCTAATGTTTTGGGGAGCCAATTGGAAATGAGACTCATTTTGTCAGGTGCATAGCTGTGTGTGTGGGTGTGTGTTTGTGTACATGTGTGTCTGTGTGTGTACAGGTGTGTGTCTGTGTATGTGAGTGTGTTTGTGTGTCTGTGTATGTGAGTGTGTTTGTGTGTTTGTGTGTGTGTGTACATGTGTATCAATGTGTATGTGTGTGTGTACTTGTGTGTATGTGAGTGCGTGTGTGATTGTGTGTGTGTGTGTGTATGTGTGTGTGTGAGTGTGTGTGTGTGTGGGTGTGTATATAGGTGTGTGAGTGTGTGTGTGTGTGTGTTTCTTTCCCTATAATTTTCCCTGAGCAGCACTGCTGAAAACATCCCAAACATCACATGCCAGCTATGAGCTGAAGCCCCTCTGGCCCATCATTTCAAAGTCCTTTCACTGCGGGGCTTGCTGATCTGCAGGTTGAACTCAAGTCAACAGTGTGGGGGTCCCAGCCAGCTCTTTTAAATCACTTATGCTTGCATCTTCCGGAAATTTCTCCAGATCTGGCTAATTAAATAAGGGCACCTTAACTGAAGTTCTTCTGTCATTGTGTGTACCTGCGCTTGATTTGGTGTGCTGGTCAGGTTAAGCGGCGCAGTCATTGAGTCCATCCATTTTCAATTCTCAGTGTCTTTTCAATATCTGAATGTATATAGCGCCTTTCACATTGCCCATTATCAGAAAATGCTTTATAAAACAACGTGCTTCACTAATAGATTAGGACTCAGAATGCAGTTTATTTTACTCATATAGTGCCCCTCACACTGAGAATTACTCCTGAGGGTCTTTTGATTGGATTTCATTTTTCATGTCCAGTAGTACATTTCCAAGGCATATTAATGCAGAGGTTTTCATATTCCAGAATAAACCCTACTACGGTGGTCTTTAGAGCACAATTCATTTTCATCTCATATAGTGCCTTACAGGTTAATTAGAACTGAAAAGGTTTCACAGCGCCATCCTAAATGAACAGTACATTATAATTACAATTAGTGGGGGCATATACGACACAGAAGGTGAAGGGGCCCCCATCCCGCACATAGGAGAAAAGTAGTGGGAGCCCATCCAACTTAAAGAAAAGAGGTAGGGGGTCTCACCCCACACAAAAAGAAATGGTGATGTAGCTGTCTTACACAAAGATCAGGAGTGAATCCCACCATACCACACATAGAGAACAAGGTTGGGCACCCACAACACATAGATGGGGTGCCTTCCCCACACAGCGAAGAGGACTGGGGGGCTATCCTACACAGAGCAGAAGGATGGGATGCCCATCCCACGTAGAGAAGAAGGGTAGGAGACCCTTTCCACATAAAGATGATGAGCCTTATCCTCCACCGAGAAGAACGTTGTGAGTCCCATTCCACATAAAGAAGAAAAGTGGACAGGCCCCACCCCAACACGAAGAGAAGAAGTGTGGTGGGCCCATTACACAAAGTGAGGTGGGTTCCTTCACACAGAGAAGTGGGGAGGGGGGTGCACCCTTCAAATTGAAAAGGGGGGCTATCCTTCACATAAAGAAGAAGGGTGGGATGCTTTTCCTACATAAAAAAGGGGAGACATATACCTCACAGAGAAGAAGAGTGGGCCCCATAAGCCACAAACACAGGGAAGAAGGATGGGAGGCCCATTGCATTTCGAAAAGGGGGGCCCATCCAACATAGAGAAGAACAGTGGAGGGGCTCATCCCACACAAAGAGGAAGATTGAGTGGCCGTCAACCTAGACATAGAGAAAAAGAGTGGGGGGTCTATTCCTATATTGAAAATTGGAGGGTGGGGGCTATCCCATGCAGAGAAGATTGAGCTAAAAAGAGCATGGAGTGCATACCACACATAAATGAGGGGTGGAGGGCCCACCATCCCACAGAGAGCATTACAGTTGGGGGTTCATCCCACACAAGGAAAAGAAATGGGGGCCTACATCCCACATGGAAATTGGGGATGGAGAGGAGGCCAGAGTGGGGACCCCCCACCAATACACAAAAAACAGAAGGACTAGGGCCCACCCAGATAACAGGAGTGCCCATCCTACACAGACAAGAAGGCTTGGATGGTATCCCATAAAGATGAGGAGTGGGGAAGCCCCCATGCCACACATAGAATAAAGGGGTGGGGTGGGATGGGATGCCCCTCCCACACAATAAAAGGGCATGAGGTGCCAGTCAGAAAGCTTTTTACAGATATGTGGTATGGGGCTTTGGTGGCCATAAGGGACTTTTCAAGTAAATTGATTTAAGAGATCCTGTAATCTGCCTGATGGTCTTGTAGTATCCCTTGTATGGGTGTCTGCCTTATATAGCGCCTTACTGATCTTTATCCTCTATACCAGCCTTTGCTTCTCTGGGACCACCACAAGGGCTGGACCTCATAGCACTTGTTTTATTTTTTTCCTTCTCCTCCAGGCTTCTGTTTGCTATAACAGCAGAACGAGTCCCAGGTTAGCCCCCCACAAATCCACTCCCCCACCTCTTTTTTTTTTTTAATTCCACGTGGGACCCTCTCATCTGCTGTTTCCCTGTGGCCCCCCTTTCATCCTTTCTGCTGCTCTCACTCGTTCTCCCTCTCATGTGGAAGTGCCGTGGGTGGCACTGGACTGACAGGGTGCTCCTTAAATAGCTCCAAAGCAAGCCCTCCATTTCTCCTGCCCAGATTTCCTTTTCTGAGGTCAGGGCTGAGGCTGGAAGTGCTGTGTAGCGAGCCTGCAGTCGCCATCGGAAACCGCTGTGGCTTAGTGGGCAGCACTTCAAGGAGACCGCGGGGGATGACCAGATGTCTCCGTGGAGCTGCACATTCACCCCCGCCAATAGATTATCAAACTTAACTATTCAGCCACCAAGCTGGAAGACGAAGGGTCCAGAGAAGATGGATGGGGAGAGGAACGGCCTCCCGTGACCAAGGGGCTTGTTGAGACATTCATAGGACATTTTGACTGTGGAAAGGCGTTAAGTAATGGAATAAGGTGGGCTTAGTCAGTGGGGGCTGGCTGAAGAACACTAGAGGGAGAATCACTCTTGGGCAAGTGGGGGACTTATCATGATATCACCAATTCAGGGCCATTCAGGTGAGACTGGACACAGGGCAGGAATTAACATTGGAGTGGACAGGGCGCACACACCTATGGGTGCTCAATAATTCACCTCACACCTGGGAGACCTGAGGATACCTGCACGCAGATGGCGGCCATGACCCTGGAACAGATGTATGCCTTGACATAAAAATCACCCGATTGGCGTTTGAGACAGAGGGGTCCGGCAGGTGCCTTCTTGTGTGACTTTTGCAAGGTCTCCCTGTCTCCACAAGCGTTTCCAAACACGGGCTCTGGTGAGCTTGTGCAGGCAGGCAGATGTGCATTCGTGTTTCGGGGTGTCCTGTCACCGCTCACTTCCTGAACTGTGACCCAGAGATTAACAGAACCGTGTTTAAAGAATGGATGGGAGGATGGACGGACAGATGAAAGACGAATGGAAGGGTGGACAGATGGGCATACAAATGGATGAATAAAATAAAGGTGACGGATGGACAGATGGGTCGATGGACAAATGGTTGACAGAGAAGTGGAAGTATAGGCAGATGGCAGATAAGTGAAAGAATGGACAGATAGGTGGATGGATGAATCATAGAAAAGTAGAGAAATGGACAAAGGAACACATACATGAAGAAAGGAAAGATGGATGAGAAAATACAGAAAAACAGAATAATGAAAAGATGGATGATGGATGGATGGGTACATATGGGTAGATGGATATACAGATGATAGAAAAATTGGCAGATGGACAGATACATTAAGAATGGGCAGATGGATGGATAAAATACACAGGAATAGAGAAATGGAAGAATGAAAAATGGATGGATGACAGATAGGCAAGTGGAAGAATAACAATGTGGATGAATAACAGATAGACCAGTGGAAAATGGATGGATGGATGGATGGATGGATGGATGGATGGATGGACGGATGGATGGATGGGAAAGGCCACTAAATGGCTAGGCAGATAGATGGATGGATGGGTAGATGGACAAATGGTTGACAGAGAAGTGGAAGTATAGGCAGATGGTAGATAAGTGAAAGAATGGACAGATAGGTTGATGAATGGATCATAGAAAAGCAGATAAATAGACACATATATGAAGAAGGGGTAGCTGGATGATAAACCACAGAGAAATGGAGAAATTGAATAATGAGAAGAAGGATGGATGGGTATATATGGGTAGATGATTCAAAAATTGACAGATGGACGGATACGCTAAGAATAGGCAGATGGATGAATATAATATGGAGGAATAGAGAATGGAAGAATAAAAATAGATGGATAGATGACAGATAGGCAAGTGGAAGAATAACAATATGGATGGATGACAGATAGACCAGTGGAAAGATTGACAGATGGATGGATGTGATAGACAACTAAATGGATGGGCAGATGGGTACATAAATGCAAGGATGGCCAGTCAGATGGATAGATGGACAGATAATAGTCAGAGAAATTGGCAGATGGACAGAAAAATAAAGACAGGCTATGCAGAAGAATAAATAAATGGACGAAGGATGGGAGGATGGATGGATGGATGGATGGCAGATAGACAAGTGGACAGGTGGATAGATGGATAGAAGACAGTTAGATGGATGAGTGATGGGTACATAGAGAGAAGGATGGCCGGATGAGTATATGGTTGTACAGATAATAAATAGAGAAATGGACAAATGGGCAAATAAATGAAGAATAGACAGATCGATGGATAAAATGTGGAGGAATAGAAAAATGGGAGAATGAGGGATGAATGGATGGATGGGAGACAAATAGACAAACTGGAAGGGATTAAAAGACGGATGGATGCCAGACAATTGGAAGGATAGACAAGTGAATGGAAACACAAACTGATAGATGGGATGATGGGTAAATGTATACATATACAGTATATGGAGGAATTACACAGAGGGGTAAATGGATGGACAGATAATAGACATATAGATGAGCACATCAATAAAAAATGGGCAGTTGGAGAGATGGATGGATGGATTACAGATAGACAAGTAGAAGGATGGCTGGACAGATGATGAACAGTTACTGTAGATCTACAGATGGGTACATAAATGGAATAACAGGCAGATGGATGAATAATTGGAGGGGTGATGAATGATTATATAAAAACACAGACGATGATGAGCTCTCAGTCAGCTGACCGTATGTTTTTTTTTTTCAATATTCAACACTTTTAGTCTTCAAATGTCAGATAGTAACACTGAGGGATATCAAAGCACCTCAACATAAGGAATTGTCCAGATGAACTTACTGTGTATTACAATGCAATGCAGTATAGCCAATAAGTCGGTGTTTTCATCATTTCATTTACTTATTCTAATTATTAGGGTGGGCGACATGGTGGCACACTGGGTAGCACTGCTGCCTCGCAGTTAGGAGACCTGGGTTCGCTTCCTGGGTCCTCCCTGCTTGGAGTTTGCATGTCCTCCCCGTGTCTGCATGGGTTTCCTCCCACAGTCCAAAGACATGCAGGTTAGGTGCATTGGCAATCCTCAATTGTCCCTAATGTGTGTGTGCCCTGTGGTGGGCTGGTGCCCTGCCCGGGGTTTGTTTGCACCCTGTGTTGGCTGGGATTGGCTCCAGCAGACCACCGTGACCCTGTAGTTAGGATATAGCAGGTTGGATGATGGATGGATGGATGGATAATTATTAGGGTCACCAGTTTTGACAGATTTAGGTGCAAGGCCACAACTCACCCCAGATGGCACAGCAGTCCACTGTGGGGCACCCATATGCACAGAAATGTCACTGTCATTCACAATCTTTAGGCTAAAACATAGAAAACCCCAAAATGTCACCTGCACACGAGGAGAACAGGCAAACCTCACATCAGCAATGAACAGCCAGCGGAAAAGGCCAGCAGGACACACACACCACAGACCAGCGTGCCACTCGTGTCCTTATTAATTCTAATTAAAAGGCTTTTACTAGAAGTTCACTTTCATAACCCCTTGCCAAGTAAAATTATTATTTTCTTAACCGCTGTCTCTAAACTGGTAGAGCACAAATAAAATAATAAGATGTGTTGTGTTAATTACAAATTACAAGATTTTTTTTATTATTATTATTTAGTTCCTCTACACTTTTTTAAGTTTAATTTGAAGCCCCTCAAGTGGTGAGTTTTGCGTCCAGCTCATCTCATCTCACACGCACCTTCCTATCTGTACACATACGATTCCGTCTTTCTTTCTTTCTTTCTTTCTTTCTTTTTCTTTCTTTCTTTCTTTTTCAGATCTCTTCGGATTATTGGCAAGGCCGCCTTCACCGACCCACAATCCAGCCACTGTTGGGGAAAGCGCATATTTCTTGAAGTGGTTTGGCAGCCAACTTGACAGTTATGTTACAAGCTTAAGGGCTCCTTTTTGCCTAAAATGGGACGGGAAAAAAAAAGAAACCCAAGTGTCTTAAATCAAACCGAGACGAAGAGCCGGCAAGGCGGAAGGCTTTGCATTTCGCCCTTCTGCAACTGCGCGGATAATGTGGAACGGAAAATAAAAAGTAAGGGAAATGTTTCGCCAATTAGTAATGGGCTTGGCATCAAGTGTCAAAAGGAGCTGCACCTACGGAGCGCAAAGAAGAAACAGGAGTTTAAAAAACGTGAAAAAGAGCATGGTCGGGGTCTAAATTTAGGGATGTTTAAAATACAGCGGTGGTCTTAACGGGACTTGACTTAGACGCACAACTTCTCCTGCAGTCAGCGCGGCCGTTTTATCGAATTTGTGAAGCCACAACACCCCATGGCACAAACTGGCATGCAGGGCACCGTATGACCCTAATGGTAAATCCAGACCCCTAGTGGTCGAGACAGTGGACTGCAATTACTAAGCCGCAGGTTCAATTTCAACTTCCGACTTCGTGCGTGGCGAAAACCTGAGTGACTTCACTCGCCAGAGGTGACATTAGAGAGACAGGCGAACAACTTCTTGATTCATCTGTACGTGTGTGTGTGCTCTTTATATTAACTACAGTTTGCACATATCCCGCTTTGTCCGGAAGAGACTTCTTAGGAACTCAAAAGTTTCACCCTATGGTTCTTTTCGGTTTTTGTGCCTTGTACCGGATCGTGAGCCCTAAAATAAACCAAGTTCATTTAATTTGTCTCTTTGGGGGGTTTGCGATTGGTACACTTTAACAAACGCCATTTTTTAGAACGTTATGCCTTAAAATGACTTAACCGGGGCAACCCCAGGTGCTGCTGATGGTATTGGAAAAAAAATTAAAAGCAAAGTGCAAGAGGAGCAGACGTCAGAGCAGAGTCAACTGTTAACACAGTTAATGGCGGGTGGCGAGACAACAGTGGGCACCCCAGACCGCCACCTTTTAAAGAAAGAAAGAAAGAAAGCGTGCTGTGTAATAAACAGATAAGAATGGCATCATATAATGGATAGATAGAAATGAAAGGCACTATAGATGGACAGACAGATAGATAGATAGATAGATAGATAGATAGATAGATAGATAGATAGATAGATAGATAGATAGATAGATAGATAGATAGATAGACATCGGTAAGGCGCATAAGAACGGCAAGAGAGAGCGGAAAGAGCGCATTTGCTCGTCGTCCTCCACGTGTTCTAAATTTGTTGTTGTAATTCCACAATTCATGCTCATTCAATAGAGTGGTGTACAAAAATTTACAGGTAAAATTCAATTACAACGAACTGTCAGGGACCTAAAAAATATTTTGTTGTAATGAGATTCTGTATTTGTTGCTATAGTGCTGTCTTTAATTTGCGGACGTTTGCAATCATTTCAATAGCTTCTTTTGTGTTCATTTTAATCTTCTCCTGTCTATAAGTTATGATGACAAGAATTTTTCTCCGCATTTCCTTGCAATAACACAATTTCAGGGTGCGAATGATGCCCAAACCCAATGGCTGAAGCACTGCTGTGCAATTGGGTGGGAGGAATTCAACCCGAACATTATCTAAATGCGGAAGCCTATTGTGAGCAGCACATGAAGCTTCTTCTTCTTCTTCTTCATCTTCATATTGTGAGGTTTCTGAACTCTTTTGGGATCCCCCCAACCCAACGGGAATGTCACGCTGAAGTGCGTCCGGAAGCGGGACTGGGTCTGTGGAAGATTGTTTATCCGTTGCTGGGGCAACCACAGGCTCGCAACCTGCAGTGAGGTGCTACAGAAGCGAATCCTAAAAGATCGGGATCACGCTATAAGTCCCTGTCTTGCACCTCAAAACACAAGGCTGAGTACTTTAGCAGAACCAGCTTTATTCAGCTTGAAACAGGAACAGCACTGTTAATTTATTGTAGCGCGATCTGCCATTCGCCTATAAACAGACACAGCAATCAGACAGGTTTGTGACCATGAGGTTAGTGGCCAAGTAATCCTGAGCCCTGTATCACCCATCGAGATCTTTTCTGTTTGCTTCGGTGAAGAGCCGCCCCAGCGCTGTGAGCCTGCTGTTGCCCCGGCAACAGGTAAACAGTCTGCCACAGACCGGTGATTGCACTTTGAGACGCTTTTCGGCGTGTTGTCCCGTTGATGGAGGTCCCAAGAGAGTTTAGAAACCTCACATTTCCTTGAATGAGTGCGGCATTAATAGGAATGTTTTTTGAATAAGCATCACTGAACAACATAAAAACGGTTTTTCGGCGTCTTCAAATGCAGCAGTTCGCATACATTTGCAACCCGAGATTTTCCTTCTTTTTTTGCTCGGTCTTTCAAGAAAGTTGACAGTGTCAATGGCGAAATTCCGAATTCACTGGCAACGTCTTTTTTCTTTTTGCGGCAATCGAGAGCTGTAAAAATGTAAAGTTTCTTTTTCTCTAATATGAACTGTTGTCGTTTTTTTGTGTCTGCCATTTCTATAGGAGGGTGACAATGAGTTAAATTTCAATGGATGTTTTTACAAATGTTGACGAGCGATAAGCAGAAGGTATCACTGAAAACCACCGAAAACAAAAACAGCAAAAAAAAAAAAAAAAAACAGTACAGTATGAGGAAAGTCCGAAGAATGAAAAAAATGACGATGTTTCTGTTTGGGCGATCGTTGTGCACAACTGAGCTGTGGCCACAGAACTAACTGCTCTGTGGACGATTCATTCAAGCATTTCAAGGTCACTTCGCTGTAATGAAAGTATCTGATGAATGTACTTCGTAGTAACGAGATTTCTATAGACTTGCGTCATATGGGGAAAGCGTCAGGACCATAAAAATACTTCATTGTAATGAAAGTTTCATTGTAAAGATATTCGTTGTAAAGGAATTTTACCTGTACTTGTTTTTAAAAACTTTTAATTCTGATGCTTTAATCAATTTTAATGAAGACTGTTCAACAAAAGAATAATAAGAGAAGCAAAAGAATATTTTATTTAAGGTCAAAATTAAATTTTAAATATTGGATTTAAAAAAATAAATACATTTTGTTAATTTTATTTTTTATAAATTTTTATATTACTTTTATCCCATTTTTTATACAATTGAAAACCATTTACGGTCTTACCTTTATTTGTAAATGAAGTCCATGCGCCTGTCCTTCTCCATTAAAATCTCCATCGCTTTATTGTAAAAGTCCTCCTTATTTTCCTTTAGATTTAAAAGTCTTAATCTTCCATTTTGTCAGTCAGTCGGAACAAAAAATAAAACTAAACTGACCACTGCATTCATTAAAGATATTAGCCAGACTGTGGAAAGTCAGGGTGTATAATAAGTGTGTCTGCAAACCGTATATTGGCGACATACAGAGAGACAGCGATAGGCACGCGCCAATCGCACGCATCAACCCTGAGTGTGAGGGAGAGCACAGTCCGAGGTGAGGTGAGGCTCGTCGCTGCCGGAAATCGAGTTTCTCCCCTCTATTTGAACAGGAAATGCGCCAAGTCAGCGATATTGTCTATAAAAATGAAAACAATTGTTGGAATCAAACAGAAAACAAATTTATAGCACAGACCCGTGGACAAATTTATTTTATGTTATCATTATTATTTTTTTACTTTCATGATGAGAGGTGAGGCTCTGCCTCCCCTGCCTCCCCTGATAGATAGATAGATAGATAGATAGATAGATAGATAGATAGATAGATAGATAGATAGATAGATAGATATGAAAGGCACTAGACAGAGATCACACTCCTCAGCCTCCATTGAAAGGCCATGGTTCTGAAAAGAAGGGTATGGTAGTTGGTTGAACCTCAGATTCAGGATGAAAACTACAGAGCTCAGCTTGGTTGCAGACCAGGGGACCCGCTTTTTAGCATCATGGGAGTTAGCCCAATCAGTCTTCATGTGTTTTGTGGACTTATAAAAGGCGTACCATCACATCTCTCTGAGGGGCCTGTGTTTTGAGAGTATGGGGTACCAGGCCTGCTCTTCGTCCCTGTATAACCGGAGTGAGAGTTTGGTTTGCATTACTGACCATAAGTCAAACTCATTCCTGGTGGGTGTGGAAATTCATCAGGGCTGTCACCAAAAGACTAGAAAATGGCAAATATTATATAAAAAGAGGGCCAAAAAGCTTAACGTGCATCTCAGGTAAATTAATAGAAGAAATTTGTAAAGAAAAGATTGAGCGACTCATGGCGAGAAGACGAGGTTGACTGAACAGTCAGGGTGGGTTTGGATGAGGAGGTTGTGTGCTTCACTAACATGCTGAGATTCTCTGGGGACAGATGACTGTACCCTCACGATGCCAGCACATGGGGCTCAAAGTCCAGCTCAGTGAGTGTCTGTCTTTGTCCTCCCTGTCCTTTTGTTCTCGTCGCTCGATCCTTTGTAACTCCATCTGTGGGTCTGAATGGCACTGGGAGTTTATGTTCTACTCCGGCTGCTCCTCTTTCCCCCTGCACTCAAATTTTGGCTGGCGTGGTAGGATCCAGTGCCCTGAAACATTCAATATGAACAGATGGGTGCATGGATGGCTGATTCATGGCTGAAATTAAACCGGGAATTGCAGAATACACGTACGGACAGATCTGAGATGGAAGACCATAATTATGGAGTTCATGGCCCGGCCCTCCATGTAACAAGACGGCACTGCATATCTCAATTATTTGTTGTGATGCTGGCAGCCGGATGTCTCAAGCCAGCCATTCTGTGGGCAGGCTGTGTACATGAAGTAGTAAAGAGCCGATCGAGCGCCGCCTCTCATTACAACAAATCACAGAGAGGGTCTTTAGTGGGACCTCACACACTCTGTGTACAGCAGGAGAAGGCAAACCAACCATTAAAACCTACAGAGTGGAGCTCCTCCTGGAGCCTTCATGACCCCCAGCGGCTAGTAAAACCTCTGCCTTTACACACGTACCCCCCACCCCCCCACCGGCAGGACACTTTAAAGTTGCTCCCTCAGGTTCTTTAGTAGGTCTGCACACAAGGCTCAGACATCACCAAAGTGACATCAGCGCCCCCTATGGGCACCTCTTCATGACCCTCCGGTTTTAGCGTTTTTATTCCTGCTGCTTTTGTGTTCATGAGCTGCAGGCTGGCAGACTGGCACTGCAGTCACATACCTTACCCAAACATGTAACGTACACTGATCACCAGGATCAAACATAATTTAAATTCAGCCAAACCCCCATTAAGTAGCCCTCAACAACTTGGGATGACAATTGTAATGAAAAATCTCCCATTGACTTGGGTATCTGGACCCTTTACTAAGTACCTCAGTGAAGCCCCTCTAGTAGCCAATCCAGCCTGGAGTCTTCACACAGCAAGCTTCACACACAGCTGCATCTGATATCCCCTCAGGCTCCGTCAGCTTGGATGGAGACCCTCGGTGGACGTGAACTTTCAGGACCCTCCAGAGATGTCTGATTGGGTTTAAGTCCAAGACCTGGAGGGTTAGGTTAGGGTTTGAAGGAGAAGCCCTTTCAAGGACATGTGTCCTGGGTGTACTTGCTGTCTAACCTTTTTAAGTTAAAGTGTCAGCCCAAAATTCATCACTCTACTTTATAAATACTCATAAAACAATTCAATTAATAAACAGCAGTATAAAGGCTGGTTAGGGTTAGGGTTAGGGTTAGGACAATCCTGTGTGCTCTTTGGTTTGTCCTGTTGGAAGGTGAACCATCAAGAGTACTCTAGAGGGGGGTCTTCATTAAAGACATCTCTGTGATTTGACTTTCTTCAGCTTTGCTTTCCCTCAACAAGTTCCTGCTATTGTAAAATGACTTCTCAGCATGGCAGTGTTACCTTACTTCACCACTGGAATGGTATGGCGAAGGTGAAGAATGGTGCCTGCTTTTCTCCTGATAGGACACCAGCCTTGGTTGCAGCAAACCAGAGAATCTCATTTCTCATGGACTGAGAGTCCTTTAGGTTTCTTTCTGCAAACCTCAAGTGGTCTTCCACGTGTCTTTTACTGGGGCAGGACTTCTGACTGGCCACCCCATCAAAAATCCAGGTTGATGAAGTCTTGCAGTGAAGATTTTTCTTCTGGAAGTTTCTCCAATCTCCACATAGGTCCACTAAAGCTCACCAAAGTGACCACCAGGGTCTTAGTCATCTCTCTTACTAGGTCTCTTTGCCAACAACTGCTCATATCTAAACCTCATCCATTTGGATCCCACTATGCTTTTAGGAACCGTCAATAGTGCAGGAATATGTAAGAAGCCATCCTCAGATCTGGGACTCAGCATAATACTGTCTCTGAGCTACTTAGGCAATGCCATCGAACTCATGGCCTGTTTGTCCACCTCTTTGAAACCTCATAGAGTAAGACGTCTGCCGTTTCCTGATCAGTCCACTCAACTGAATTGACCACAGCTGGACTCCAAAATATCCCAATGACGATCAAGAGGACTGGAAACACCTGAGGCAACGCAACACCCTTCTGTCAATTAGGATAGCTCAGGTTTTTATTTGTCACAAATTTACAAAACTTTCTAAAATCCGGTTTGGGGAAGTGAGTGTTGCCAGATGTATGGAAACATGATTTTTAGCAAAGAGGTGTAGCATGAAAAAATATCAAAAGGTGGAGGGGTCTGAAAACATTCTGAATCCACTGTAGATAGATAGAAAAGGCACTATATAATATATGTGAAGTGCACTATATGATAGATAGATAGATAGATAGATAGATAGATAGATAGATAGATAGATAGATAGATAGATAGATAGATAGATAGATATGAAAGACACTATATAATAGATAGATAGATAGATGTGAAAGACACTACATAACAGATAGATAGATAGATAGATAGATAGATAGATAGATAGATAGATAGATAGATAGATAGATAGATAGATAGATGTGAAAGGCACTATATAATAGATAGATAGATAGATAGATAGATAGATAGATAGATAGATAGATAGATAGATAGATAGATAGATAGATAGATGTGAAAGACACTATATAATAGATAGATAGATAGATAGATAGATAGATAGATAGATAGATAGATAGATAGATAGATAGATGTGAAAGGCACTTTATAATAAATAGATAGATAGATAGATGTGAAACACACTATATAATAGATAGATAGATAGATAGATAGATAGATAGATGTGAAAGGCACTATATAATAGATAGATAGATTCATTCAATGGACACCCTCATTCAGGGGTCTGGGCAGCATCTGGTGGGTTTTCTCCATTGGCATTTGCTGTTTGAGGTTTGGATCTTTACCTTCTATTTGGGTCAGTAACTTTCCAAAAGCTTTATTAAGATGAGAATAAGAAAATGAGTGAGTATAGAATTTATTTTGCCACTTTGTCTACAATTCCAAAATAAGAGGATTTGTTGTCGTTACCCCCACAGCCATTAATTTGGATTAAATGGATTTGAAAATGGATGTGTGAATGAATGGATGTATCTATGGATGTATGAGGATTTGAAAACTGATGAATGGATGGACTACACCGTTGCCACCATGTAATCTTCAGGCATTGTGCCCATTAGAGACAGATGGCGGACTCATCAGGATGTACCGTAGCCTTTAAATTGCAACTGATTTTCTCTTTACATGAATCTGTATGATCCTTATCGCCACATCAGAATGTCTTAAATCCAGCTTGCTTTTTATGTAGTGCCCTTCATTTTCTGAGTTCTTTTAAAAAGTTGATAAACTCAAAACAACACCTAAGAAGAAACTGAGACAGACTGCAAGGTAATCAACCTGGAGGTCAGTCTTAGGGAAACTGGAATGAAGTGCCGCGGTAAATTACTAGTTGGAAAGTGAACTGCACCTACTGTAGTTGAATTTTCCTTCAGCTGAGATTTTTTTGATGTCAGCAAAACAGAAGGTGCAGTTACGGCTTGCAGATGACAGTACTTAGATCTGCTTGTACTGCCCTTAGATGATGGATGAGTAAAAGTACACAGAATATGTCAAATAAAAAGCTGAAACTGCTTGTGTTTGCGTGCATGAAATTATTATGATACCACAGTATTGAATCTGTTCCCACCAAGTTTTGCGCTGATTTTAATATGTATATATTTATGGATGTGTGAGTATGTGTGAGGGTGTATACTGTATTTGTAATGCTCGACTGGAAGGACCGGGAGAGAAGCAGTATCTCCCCTGGAACACTAGAGGACATCTGCCCTGGTGGGTGTTGGGGCCACGGGAACAGAGCTTGAAAACTCAACCTTGTGGGGGCCCGTGGCCACCGCCAGGGGGCGCCTGGGCATTTGCTAAACCCTGAACTGCAGCACTTCCGCCACACCAGGAAGACCATCAAAGGAGGACCTGGAGTATATGCTGGTGCATCCTGGGGCCGCCTCACTCCTTTCAGGGAGCCGGAGTCAGGAGGCAGAGGACAGAGCTTGCGAGTGGGGGAGTGAGGGCAGCACAGAAGAAGAAGAAGAAAAGACAAAGAGAAGGACAAAAAGGGAAATGACTGAGCAATAGTGCTGGGAAGGGCAGAAATGAAATAAAAAGCGTGTGTTTTGGGACTTGTGTGTGTCCTGAGTCTGTCTGGGTCAGGGCTGATTCTCCACAATATCTTTAGACGAGACTATTGCCAAGAGATGTTTTCAAGTCCCGCCATCCTCTCCACCATTTCAAGTTCACGGCCCACACCCGCGGTCCTCTCACCTCTCATTCATGTGAATGCTTTTGGCAGACTCAGTTCCTGTTCTCTCAGCTCTTATAAATTTTAACGTTTTTCCTCACTTTAAGTTCCAAATCTTATTGAAGAATCTCATCCCGAAGGGTTATCATCAGAAGAAATGAGTACACCAGCAATCCTAGCAGCGAGAATGATGAAGTCAAATGAATTAGCGTGAAAATTGTCGATCGGTAACATGGCAATGACATGTAAAATTTTAACAGGCGACAAGAAAGGTAATGTAGCCCATCTTAACATTAGACACCAAAGGAGATCTTGATATGCCATTCGTATTTAAATGTTTACAGTTTCCCGTTAAAATAGCTTTTGCAAAGACAATTAACAAATTATAGGGACCAACATTCGAAAAAGTCGGTTTATTTATTAGAGAGAAAGAAACGAAATACACTCACGGGCAGTTATACGTTGAGTTGTCACGATGAAAGTTCAAACACGGAATCAAAATTCACTGCGATCTTGACGAAAAGTGCATTCAAAAATAGTTTTTACTGAAGTTTTACATTAAAAGTGTACGTTTGAAAAGTATTTGCGTGTTAAGTTCAAAGTCGAAGAACGAATACCACTGACGAAACATGAAACAGAATTTACTTTCAATTTATTACGTTTTACTATTTTTTAATATGGTTAATTACTCACTGTAAAGTAAAATAGTTAGTTCTATTATGTATATGTAACAATTCCCATGAAAATAACAATCTGTTTAAATTGCAAAACCACTTCCCCATACGTAAAGCATAGCGCCCACCCAGTGTCTATATACATATACATATATATATATATATATACTCTATATATATTTAAAATCCTAAGCCAAAAAGTGAAACAATTTTATGTGACGTTTTTATGTCATGTTTTTTGCTTATTTTAAAACCTACATACACAAGTTTGGTATCATTCTTTTCAGAATCTATCCAACTTTAATGTGTTGTTGTTAGATTTTCAGATTCTAATTCTTTTTTTAAATTATAAGCTAAAATATATCAAGAACTCACGTCCCACGATGCAAGACTTTGTGCCAAGAGACTTAACCACACGGCTAGGGCCGGAAATAAAAGACAAAGAGCAGGACAGCTGCTGTACAGGCTTTTAAATGTTCAAAGCGCCGCATGACATGAAGATCGCACGGCACGGCAGCAGCAGCATCAAGCCAGAAGCTGACTGAGCAAAGAGGAGGTAAAAAAAAAAAAACAACTGTACTTGTTTTCTATTGTATCACCGTTTATGATGGGATCTCCTTGGGGTGCGTTCAGCCCCCCCTCTTCACAACGTGAGCGGCAGAGACACGAATTGGCTGGTGTGTACACAAGTCAGGGGTTGGTGAGCGAAGCGAACAGGGGGTAAGCCCCTTACTACACATGTATATATATATATATATATATATATATATATATATATATATATTGTGGTGGTCAGCTGGGGGCTGTGTCCAGCCGGGATGCCTGGAAGGACCAGAAAAGGGACTACGCCTCCCCCAGACCCTGAGAGGGCAGCCACCCTGGTTTGTATGGGGGCCACGGGAACTGAGCATGGAAGCTCAACCCTGTAAGGACCCGTGGCCACTGCCCTGGGGCGCCCGGAGGATTGAGGAGCCCTGGACATCAGCACTTCCGCCACAAAGTGTGTGTCTGCCAAAAGGATTACCAGGGACACCCGGAGTGCTGCAAGAAGATCGTCAGAGGGCACCTGTAACATGTCCGGGTGGGTATTAAAGATGCCGCCTTCCTCCAGTCATTACCCGGAGTCGGGATGAAGAAGACGACGCTCGGAGGAGAGGAGTGGAGGCGATGAAGGAAGGACTGTTGGAAGGGTGTTTGGTGCTGGGACACTGGGTTGTGTGGTATTGTAAATAGTGTAAATAAACGTGTGCGTGTTTAGGAACTGCTGGTGTTTGACTGTTGGAGTTCAGGCGGGTTTACCACTATATATATATATATAAATACACAGTACTCAGCGGTCATTTAATTAGGTACATCTGTTTAACTGCTTGTTAGCACACATATCTAATCAGCCAATCACATGGTAGCAACCCAATGCATTTCGGCCTGTAGACATTATCAAGACAAAGTGACTTTGAACCAGACGTGGTTGTTGGTGCCAGGTGGGCTGATCTCCTGATCTACTGGGATTTTCACACGCAACCATCTCTAGGCTTTACACAGAATGGTCTGAAAAAGAGCAAATATCCAGTGAGTGGAAATGCCTTGTTGACACCAGGGGTCAGAGGTCAATGGCCAGACTGGTTTGAGCTGATAGAACAGCAACAGGAACTCAAATTAGCACTCGTTACAAGCGAGGTATACAGAAGAACTTCTCTGATATGCAGGTGAGATACAGCAGCAGGAGACCACAATGGATCACACCTGTCACCCTAGGACAAGCAACTGAGGTTACAATTCACAAGGCCTCAGCAAAACTGAATAGTAGAAGATTGGAAAAATGTTGCCTGGTCTGATGAGTCTCGATTTCTGCTGCGCCATTCAGATGGTGGTGTCAACATGACAATATGAACGGTTCAGGCAGCTGCTGGTTGTGTAAAGGTGTGGAGGATATTTTCTTGGCACACTTTGGGCCCCTTAGTGCCAACTGAGTATTGTTTAAACACCACAGCCACACCTCCATGGCATTTTCTAATCCTGTCTAGTCCTGATGGGGGTCACGGGAGAGCTGGAGCCTATCCCAGCAACCACAGGGCACAAGGTGGGAACACTCCCTCCAGAGAGTGCCACACCATCACAGGATGAGTACACATACACAACAGAGACAATTTAGTGTTGCCAATCCACCTGACCTGCCTGTGTTTGGATTGGATGGCAGACATGGAAACTCAGAGAGTACATGGGATGTAAACGTTTATCTCCTTACTAGGAAGGCAGCAGTGCCACCCTTAATCCAAAAACAGGATCAAAAGAGTTGAAAAGCCAGTAAACGGAAAAAATAGCAATGGCAAAAGGGATAAACTCACCAACTACCAAGCACATGCAATGTACCACAGAGGAACTGCAACTCCCATCATCCTTTAGGAGCTAGGACTGACAGGTGGCCCCGCCTCTTGGGGAACCACCAACACAGCACAAGAGACATGGCAGAACGAGCATCCACACACAGAAACCAAACAATAAACAAAACCAATGGAAAATGCTTCATTAAACAAATAATGAACATAAATAACAACATTACAATAAAAGATAAGGACCAAAAATGAATTAAAAGGACATAAAAAAGGAACTTAAACGTTAACCAGGGTGGTGACCCAAGCTTAAACATAACAGAAGTCGATTTAATCGTCAATAAAGGAGGGAGCTTACTAGAGAATTAAGTATTCCCCAATATGCCACTGGAGGGCACCCCCTACAGGCAGAGCACTCCAGACTGCCATGGACATGCGGCCCCCTCCGTGGTCTGCTCGAGACTCGGCGGGATGCTGCATCTCACCCCCTCCGGCCTGCTTGCGCCTGTTTGCTGAGCGGTTTTTGCTCGCTGGTTGGGCTCGCTGCCAGCTCATGCCAAACGCTGCGAGTCTTGTGCTCAGTTTAGGAGCCTGTAGCTCGTTTTAAAAAACACTGCGGCTTACTGGAATAGCTCTCTCAGCAATTTAAGGGCAGGAACTGGAAAATTTACGAGGTACCAAAAAAGAGAGAGAAGAAGAAGGAAAAAAAAAAAATTGGCTGAAGCAGCAGGATCCTGAAGAGTGCACACTATCTGCTTTCAGCCTCACCGATGCGAGTCTCGTCTGACTGCCATCAGCACTCTTCTCGGGACGGAATACTGCAGAGCCGCAAGGCACTGGGAAAAACAAGGGGAAAAAAACCCAAGGAAGCGGAGACGGCGAAAGATTGTAAAATGTAGACACTTTAATTAGAAGGGAAAACGTGCAGCGCCCACCAGACTCCGAATGCCAGCCAAATGAACATTCTAACTTGTATTTTATATAGCGCCTCGTCAGGTGTTGGCATCACTGAGACACAGAGGCAGGGGAGCTTATTGACGACGGCTTCACGCTACCCAAGTGTGGCCTAGTGGTGAAGGCTTTGGACTTTAATCCCTGAGGTCTGCAGTTTGGATCCCACTAGTGACACTGTGTGACCCCCCTGAGCAGGCCACTTCACCGGTCTGTAATCCAGTTAGTTAGTCAGTCAGTCATTGTCCAACCCGCTATATCCTAATACAGGGTCACGGGGGTCTGCTGGAGCCAATCCCAGCCAACACAAGGCGCAAGGCAGGAACAAACCCCGGGCAGGGTGCCAGCCCACCGCATCCAGTTAGACAAATGCAAGCAATAATATCTTAAATCTTGCAAGTCCCAAGATTGGTGGATTGGTGACCCTATATTGGCCCGAGTGGGTTTGTGTGTGCTTGCTGGGACAGGCTCCAGCCCACCGAGACCCTGCTCAGGATTAAGTGGACCCAGCTAGAAAGTGCTTCCTTTGGTGTGTCACAAAAGCCACAAAAAGGTTTGGGGAAGCCACCCGTATATTATTTCCTGGCTGCAAAATTAAATGAATTATTGTACTGAAGTGTACAGATTGGCGCCCGGAACAGAACTGCTTTGAGATGGTCAAAATGGCGGTTTTAAAGGCAGGCAGAGGAAATGACATCATTGATTTGGGTCAGAAACGGAAGTGGTGTCATCAGGGCCAGGACAGGAGGTGACGTCATCAATGGGGGCCGGAACTGAAAGAGGTGTCATCAGGCCGGGGACTGGAAATGACATCAACAATAGGCCCGGAACAGGGGCAGGACCGGAAGTGACACCATCATTGTTCCCATAAGTGACGTCATTAGGCCCGGAACCAGAAGTGATGTCATCAATGAGGGTCGGAAACAGAAGTGGTGTCATCAGGGCCGGGCCCGGAAGTGATGTCATCAATGGGGCTGGAAAAGGGTCAGGACTGGAAGTGACGTTATCATTGTGCCCGGAAGGGACATCATTAGGCCCGGAGAAACGGAAGTGACGTCATTAGGTCCAGGCGGAATTTCCTGTAACTGGTCTGCAGAGAAGTGAGATTAAGAGTCAGTGTACAGTACACCCCCAAAATTCGCTGGGGTTATGTTCCTAGAGCACCAGTGAATTGTGAAAAAACGCAAATTTTGGATGTAGTCAAAAAATGCTTATTAATGCTTATTTTTATTGTTTAAAACCTAAATACAGTATGCCCCCATAGCACTTTAATTTTATTGCAAACTCAGCTTAATACCTTAATACATTACCTACAAACAGAATGTAAAGGTAAACTCGTCTACTGTACAGTACTGTACTGCTATGTCTCCCGCGGTGCTAGAATGTAAAATACCGATGTTACCGCTATACGTACTGTAATTCATGCATGCGCGTTTTCTTTGTTATAAGTAGAGCAAATACATAATAATTAAAATACAGTAAAATGTACGGGTACTCATCAATAATGAATGATATTGATGATGATGATGAAGTAGCTGTGCAGTACGATGCAGAGGATTTAAAACTCCTTGGGTGGTGCCTCTTCTTCAGGCGCTTCAGGAGGAGGTCTTCTTCTGGTGGGGTTTCGTGCTGGCTTTTCTTTATAGGTTTCAAGAACATTATGATGGGAAGTTACTACATTGTCTCCTGTAGTGAACTGCTGGTACAATTTCCGTGCTTTCTCATAGTTGATGTTACCATCCAAGGAGATGTTCTTCTTCCTGCAGTCGGTGATCCACAACGCCAGGGCAGATTCCATCTTGACGATGTTTTGATTCCTTACAGTCTTTACCTTTTTGGCACTATCACAGAAACTTACAGATACGGTACTCCAGGTCGCTGCTTCATTCTTCTTTATGTAGCGTGCGGTGCTTTCATTAATGCCATAGTGGCGCGCTACTGCACCATAACTTTTTAGTTCCCGGAGCAAATCCAGTAGTTCAACCTTCTCCTGGAGTGTTTTAAACTTCTTCTGGTGCTTAAGGTGATTTGGTGACATCTTGTGCTTTTAAGAATAACAAAATGAACACAATAACAAAATGGAAAACACAAGGATACTCAGCTGGGGACGCGTCACAGGGCAGCAGCCAATCAGCAGCAAGGAGAAATGAATAATGCTCTCGGATTGGCTACTTTCACCATCCCAAACCGCATTCAGGGGCACCCTTAGGCATGTGCAAACTGTGCACCTGCACAGAGCCAACAAATCCCAATGGGCAGCCACGCCAATGTATCTTGAATCTAAAACAGAAGGAGAACATAACAACACAGCTAAAAATGCAGCGGCAAAATTTGGCAAAAGTTAAACACTTGTGTCATGAGCACGAGGCGGCTATGCAGTGTCCGCAACGAACGTGGCCATCCGCCGTGTATAAGCTGCCTCACTGACATTGGCGGGCGAAGGGGCCACCAATTCTTTCTCTGCCCAGGGCTGCCACGAGCCTAGAGCCGCCGCTGCCGCGTTTCCCTCAGCGGTTGCTTCCTGTTCTCCCTAAAGCACAGTATTACCACGAAAAAAGCCATAAAATAATTGCAGAGGATATTTGCGCTTTCCGCTAACAATTAATAGTTAGGTTCTAAGGAAAGAAACTGCGAACGACTGAGTCTGCGAACCCTGAACCGCGACTTTGCGGGGGTCTACTGTACTCCGCCAGCCCCTGGTCTGGCGTGGAATTACTCTCATTCAGGGCCTTCAGCTGCCTCCCATGCGCACGTGTGTGACAGGTGATATCACAAGACCAAACGGGATTTATTAAAGGCAGACACTTAGCTTCCAATCTTTGACGCCTTTTTAAAGTAATATATTCACCCAGAAAGTCTAACACCCTGCAACTACTATTATTGTTAGATGCAGAAAAACCATTGGATATGGCTGAATGGAACTAACTCTTTACTACATTGGAGAAATTTGGGTTTGGATCAAACTACTGTATCCCAGTCCAGAAGCTTCAGTGTGTATTAACAACATTAGCTCAGACTACTTCAAACTAGAACACGATACGAGACAAAGATGCCCCCAGTCACCACTGCTATTTGCCATTGCTATTGAACCACTGGCAGTTCACTGTTGAAATGCTTATGAGATAAAGGGGATTATCAGAGAAGGACTTGAACAGACAATTTCACTATATGCAGATGATATGGTACTATACATATACATATATACTAGCCATGTGCGCCCAACTATGTTGTGCGTGTTAAAGTTGTCTGTAAAGGGCTCTCTGTTTAAACGCGGCTGCCAGTCGTGAACTGGGCCCTTCGTCGCACAGCATTATGATTTTTTATAAGGGAAACAAAATTACAAAATAAAACCCTTGGACATTGACTCGATAGGAACGGCCTACTCGGAATTACTGTCCGAATCGTAATTATGTGGTGGTGTAGGAGCATTTCTGCTTCTGTCCGTTCACAGTCCGTCTCGTTTTCACGACGCTGTCGTTTCCTCTCACGATGTCTTCTCAACCTTTCTATAATCTTGCAGGTTGCTTTGTGGCAATCCAAAGAGTAAGGCAATATACACGGAGCAATGGTTATAAAAGAGGGACACATAGGTATCCAGGCTCTTTAAAGCATAAATAGGGATCACTTCACTGACATGTGAGCAAGCCACGGTACAACTTTGAGACGCGCAGCACTCGCTGGCTACAGCGTAACAATAAGAATTTCCAGAACGTGCTGTTACGTTGTCATTCATTTTACCCACTGTCTTTCTTTCATTCATATGCTACGTAGGCACGTACCTTTTATCTTCTAGCCGGGCCTCAGGAGCTGACCAGCGTAACACTGTCCACCACCCCTTTCGTTATTCCGGCACATTGTTGACATCAATGAGTAACAACAACGTACTAAACTGGACGGTGATCTACGCATGCGTGGAATTCACAGACAAACAAAGATCAAGATGTAAATGAAGATCTCTTTAGTTAATTTAGAGCACAACAGTTTGTTTAGTTTGAATGTCTGTGTTTTGAGGTGCGACTGGCGTACTGCAGTCTTCAGTAGTATAAGCCTGGAGGAGATTCTTAATACAATGCCTATGTTTTAGCTGTCTCTCTACTGCCATCTAGTGCTTCTTCTTCTAATTCATTTGTGGACAAACAAAGATCAAGATCCAAATGAAGATTATATATATATATATATATATATATATAAACTGATAAACTGCTCCAAAAAATTCAAAGAACACTTTGAAAACATATCAGATCTCAAAGGGAAAAAAATCCTGCTGGCTGTCTCTACTGCTATGGACTGACATTGCGATGTGTGAGGAACGAAAGGATGGAAATGAAGATGATCAACAGACAGAGGGCTGAATTCAAAGACACCCTTAAAAACAAAGTGGAAAAAATGAGGTGGCAGGCAAGCAGGCGAGTCCATTTGATTGCAGCAACTCCAAATATCACTCAGTAGTTTCTATGTGCCATCATCCCATACCCATGTGCCTAACAACATCCAAATGAGATGACAGATGGTGTCCTGGGGGATCTCCTACCAGATCTGGACCAGGGCATCACTGAACTCCTGGACAGGCTGAGGTGTCGGATGGACCGTAACATAATGTCCCACATAGAGGTATTCTTTTTGCTTGAGGTCAGGTGAGTGAGCGTTGGGGCAGTCAATGGTATCAATTCCTTCATCCTCTCGCAAACACATGAGGCTGGGCATTGTCGTGCACCAGGAGGAACCAGCATAGGGTCTGACAATGGGTCCAAGGATTTAATCCTGATACCTAAAGGCAGTCCAGGTGCCCACCGTTGTTTAGCCTGTAGAGGTCTGTGTGTCCCTCAATGGATATGCCTCCCCAGACCATCACTGACCCACCACCAAACCGGTCTTGCTGAACAGTGTCACAGGCAGCATAACATTCTCCATGACTTCTCCAGACCCTTTCACGTCTGTCACATGTGCTCAGGGGTGAACCTGCTCTCGTCTGTGAAAAGTGTGCCAGTGGTGGACCTGCCAGTTCTGGTATTCTATGGCAAATGCCAATCGAGCTCCTCGGTGCCCACTAGAGGACATCGGGCCCTCAGGCCATGCTCATGAAGTCTGTTTCTGATTGTTTGGTCAGAAAAATTCACACTAGTGGCCTGTCTGCTGGAGGTCATTTTGTAGGCTCTGCCAGTGCTCATCCTGTTCCTCCTTACCAAAAGAGCAGATACTGGTGGGTCCTGCTGATGGGTTAAGGACCTTCTACGAGGGGCCCTTTGCAGCTCTCCTAGAGTAACTGCCTGTCCCCTGGAATCTCCTCCATGCCCTTGAGACTGTGCTGGGAGACACAGCAAACCTTCGGGCAATGTCACACATTGATGTGCCTGCCATCCTGGAGAAGTTGGACTACCTGTGCCAGTTCTGTAGGGTCCAGGTATGGCCTCATGCTACCAGCAGTGATACTGACCGTAGCCAAATGCAAAACGGGTGAGAAAAACAGATGAGGAGGGAAAAATGTCAATGGCCTCCCTCCACCTGTTAAACCATTCATTCCTGTTTTGGGGGTTGTCTCATTGTGGCCCCTCTAGTGCAGCAAAGCAGCTGAAACTGATGAACAAGACCCTCTGCTACTCCACTGACCAGATCAATAGCCCCCCCAGTGTCATTGACTTGATGCCATACTCGGATAAAAAAAGGGTTCCTTTAATTTTTTTGAGCAGTACATATATATATATATTGTGATATATGGCCGGCCAGTCATCCCAGGCCATCAGATGGAGCCCTCCCTGCAGCATGGAGGTGCCCCGAATGCCAGCAGGGAATTATGGACAATGGAGTTTTTATCCACAGCCCTGCTGGATACCACGGGGGCCGCTAAAAGGCGCTGCAGGGAGGAACAACGATTGTTTTCCCTACAACCAGTCACACGGACAGAAGAAATGACGTGCTTCCGGGTTGAAGAAGAAGGAGTTTTTTATCTGACCTGGAAGTGCTAACAGTCACATGGACAGAGAGAGAAACACTTCCGGGTCAAGGACTATAAAAAGGACTGTGGGAGATCCCAGGGTTGAGCTGAGTCGGGAGGAAGGGTGGCAACGCGTCTGGGAGTTGGAGGATTTGTGATTATTAGTATTGTGTTTATTGATTTATGAATATAGTGGAGTGGAGGGTGCTTTGTGCACTGTATTGTTCAAATAAAATAATAATTTAAACTTTTACCTGGTATCTGGCATTTGATCAGAAGGTTCAAGGGGACGACAGCACCCCCTATCTATATATATTTTATATATATATTTATCAGATCCACAAAATATTGTGCCTGCAGTCCTAACAGCACTAACAGAGTTTCAAAAGATTTTTGGTCTCCGAATCAATTTGACTAAAGTCTGCTCTTTTCCAGTGAACTCTCCAGCACACCATATTAGATTGGACTCCTTCCCTTTTATGATCACAGATCAGTTTAAATACCTCGGGGTCAACTTCACAAGTAAACATAAAGCTCTTCATCAACAAAATGTTGCTGCCTGCTTGGAATAAATGTAAGCAAGACTTGCATAGATGGTCTACCCTTCATCTCACTCTAGCTGGAGGAATGAACACGGTCAAGACGAATATTCTTTCTAATCTTCTTTTTCTATTTCAAAGTAATCCAATATACATCAAGAAATCATTTCTTTAAGACATTAGATTCAATCATAACCTCACATATCCAAAGGGTGACCCTGCAAAGACCTAAGGCAGAAGGTGGCATGGCACTACCTAAGTTTCAATTATATTACTGAGTGGCAAATATACAAGGATTAAGTGGGCTTAGAAAATGGTATGATGTGCTGTAAGTCACCTCAGGCAAGTAATACGTGTTGAAAATATAATAAGTAGCCGTGAAGCTGTGCAGAAGAGAGAAACCAAAAGCATCCCAGGCCTTAAGGACGTGTCCTACTGGGTGAGACAGGCTCGGTGAATCAAACCTGCTTCAGCAGAGGAGACTGCAGGACGAGCTCATCCCGGTCTTCAAACTCCTCCAAGGCGTTGATTAAGAAGATCCAGCAGAATTCCTTCAGGTTTTAAGGGTGAATCACGTACTGGAGAACACCAGTGGAAAAGAAGGGCTGGAGCAAGAAAGCACTTCTTTATTCAAAGAGTTGGGAAAATCTGGAACAACTGATCAAGTCATGGAGTTGAAGCAGAAATGCTGACCGCCTTTGCGAAGGATCTGGAGGAGGTACTGGGACGGCTGAGCTTTGAGCTAAATAAGCGAGCTAGACGGACTGAATGGTCTCCCTCATTTGTCAGACTTCTTCTTGTTCTAGACATTAGTGAAACCTAACGTACAGCCCGAGCTTCCTGGATCTCCATCGGCCATTTTGAATCCTCCAGGGCCTTATCTGTCTTATTCCTTTATTTCTTTGGATTCTTGAAGATGCCACCCTACAGGTACCAAAAGATTAATCCCACCACTTCACTTGTATTTCAGCTGTATGCTTAGATTGTGAAGACATATTAGTTGACCCTCCTATCTTAACTGTTTGTCCCTAGCATTTCCCTTCACAGAGCGCTTAAGGACACGCTGCCATCACGCACTGGTATCTATAATGGCAGTGCCAGTCATGGTGTCCAGTGCATGCGCCACTTGAGTTTCATAAACAGTGCTCTTCAGTTACCATAACACACATTCAGTGTGCTTGTTAAACCTCTGGGGTGGTCCTGGTCAAGAGTGCCACTTGATTTTCATTAAATGTCACCTCTCGGTGTCCAGAGTTGCATTTAACATTGTTAGGCATTGAGGACCCAGACCCTTGGTGCCCTGATCATGCACCCCTTGAATTACTAAAACAGCATCCCTTGGTGTCCATGGCCTGGCAGTGGGACTCCAACCCACACGCCTCAAATTTCATAAAGTACACCCTCGGTCTCCATAGCATGCATTCACTATTATTAGACTTTAAGGACCTTAGGGGCTCCCTCACTGTATAGATATTATGCTACTAAAATGGCCCCTCTTGGTTTCCATAGCACAGTAGGTGGACTCCAGAGATGTCACCCTTTAACTTTCATAGATGACGCCCTTAGTGTCCATAGAGTACATTCAATGTTTTAGACTTTGAGGACCATGGTGGTCTCCTGGGAAAATGTGCCACTTGAGTCCCTAAAAGAGTGCCCCTTGGTGTCCATAGAACAGTGGTTGGACTCCAGAGGTCTCTCCCTTAACTTTCATAAATGGCACCCCTCAATGTCCAAAGCATACATTCACTATCATTAGGTTTCCAGGAGACCACCAAGGTCCCCTGTCCAGATACTGAGTTACTAAAAGGGTGCCACTGGGGTCCATAGCATGGTGGTTGGACTCCACAGATCACACCTTTAACATTCATAGATGGAGCCCTTGAATGACGGCACCCAAGGAGGTCACCTGTGTCACCAAGGGGATTGACTGGCTTTTTGCTAAATGGGCTCACATCCTAGCAGCCCCTCTGAATGGCATCCCACCCGCTCTGAAGCTGATACCTTTCCTCAGCTCTCAGCATGCACTGCTTAGCAAATGTCTCCTTCAGCCTTATTTCACATGTCACAATATCTTACATTCATGAAAATCTGAATAAAGGAATTCAGCAAATTGCTAGGCACTTGGTCCAGTGCTGCCAGGATAGGCATAGGCTCCCAAATGTGTGGGATTCAAAGACAAGGAATGAATGGTGCCATGTCTCGTCCTTTGGAATGACTTTCTTTAGGCAGTAACACACTGTCACACATGGGCGCCTGAGGATCACCTTCCAGGCACAAAGAAGATATGGAATACCTCACTAAGCCGAGAAGGGGCACCACTGGTAACAATACCGTTTCTTTATCTTCTGCAGCTTGTCCATGTACTGAGGGCTCATATGCCCCGCCACTAACATTCATTAATCCCGCCCGTTTGTTTTGAGGCCCCGCCTCTTCCAGGGCAGGACTATATGAATTCATGAGTTCCCTGAAAGATGGCGGCTCAGTCTGAGGCTAGCAGTTCTGCGTGATGGAGCTCTCTGACCCGGACCTGCTCAATAGAGCTGAACTTTTTAGATTAGCTGCATAGGCCCAGAAGGCATCTAATAGGTCTTCGTTCTGTTGTGCCACCACATGTTCATTTAGGTTCTGTTTTTGGACAATTAAAGTAAATGGGGTTTGGCACCCTGAGTTTTCATTGGGAAAAATTTGCCTCCTTTGCCCTTTACAATACTCAAGAAAGTAGGAAATGGAGGCAATCCGAGCTATGGGGTAGAAGGAGAATCAACTTTCATCTTAGTCTCAAATTAAATAACTCAGCATAGGAAACAAAATATCCTGTGGTAGTCATCGTCAGGTCCCAGACCAGGAGACACAACCACAGTTAGATACAATGATACACATTCAGCAAAATCACAACTTATTCAAAACCCTTCCTTTTCTGCACACTTTCATTTTTAATGGATAAATTGTCCATTTTAGCCAAACAACCTCTTCTCAAGAATCCATAACGACAAAGTGAAAACATTTCAAAACTTCTCACTTATACAAGTGTTCACATCTTTCATTCTTTTCTTTGCAGAAGCCCCTGTTGCAGCGACTCTACTTCGAATCTTCTTGGCTAAGTCTCTAGAAGCTTTGCACACCTGGATTAGGACAGTTTTATCCTGTTTTACCTGGCAGATCCTCTCAAGCTCCATTCGACTAGGTGAGAAGTGTCAGTAAACTGCCATCTTCAGGCCTCTCCACTAATGTTCTATGGGCTTTGGCTGGGCCACTCAAGGACCCTTGAAGACTTGTACTGAAGCCACTTTAGTGTTTTCTTGGCTATTATGGGACATGTTATTTTTTGGGCTGATATGCTTTGGTCCAATGAGATAAAAATGTAACTCTTTGGTTGGGATGGCAAGAACTATTTCTGGTGAAGACCAAGAACTGATCATCACCTGACTAATACCATCCCTACAGTGAAGCATGGCAGTGGGAGCATCATGCTAGGTGCAGGAACAGAGAGATGGGCCAGAACTGAGGAAAGGATAAGATAGAGAAGTCCATGAAGAAAATCTGCTCCACCACGCACTGGGGCGATGGTTCACGTTTCAGCATGACAATGACCTGACACGTACAGCCAAGACAACACTGGAGTGGCTTCTTGACAAACCTGTGACTGTTCTTGTGTAGTCCCGCTAAAGCCAAGACTTGAAGTCCATGGAGAGAGCTGAAGATTGCAGTTAATGGAGCTTGATTGGATCTTCTAGGAAGAATGAGACAAACTGCTCAAATCCAGGTGTGCCAAACATGTGGAGACATACCCAAGAGAACCCAAAGCTGGAGCTGTTGCCAAAGGGGCTTCTGTAAAGTATTGAATTAAGGGTCTGAATACCTACATGAGGGTAGCGTGGTGGCGCTGTGGGTAGCGCTGCTGCCTCACAATTAGGAGACCCGGTTTGCTTCCCGGTCTACCCTGTGTGGGGTTTGCATGTTCTCCCGTGTCTGCGTGGGTTTCCTCCGGGTGCTCTGGTTTCCTCCCACAGATCCTAAATTGTCCCTAGTGTGTGCTCGGTGTGTGTGTGTGTGTGTGTGTGCGCACACCCTGCTGGGGGTTTGTTTCCTGCCTTGAGCCCTGTGTTGGCTGGGATTGGCTCCAGCAGACCCCTGTGACCCTGTAGTTAGGATATAGCTGGTTGGATAATGGATGGATACTTACATGAATTAGAGATTATTATTTTTAATTTTTTTTTAACATATTTTCAAACCTTTCTCAACAATGTTTTCACTTTGTTATTATGGGTTATTTTGTGAAGGTTAATGTGTATCATTTTAGTCACTTTTTTTTTTTTTTTTAAGTATCCAGAAAATGAAGTGCTCTGATGTGTATATCCATCCTATCTGTAACTCGGTAGGTCTGCTTATCTCCAGAATTGTTCTGCTGCTCATTTGCGCTGCGCTCGCCCTCAATGCGTCTTGACTCACAATCTGTGAAGAGAAATCTTTCCAGCGCTTAATTATACCTTCCGTCACTAATTATGTGTTTTTCTAACGCGTTTATGCTCTGTAATCACTTTCTTTTCTTTCATTTTTTAAGCAGGTATTCACCAAGAATTCAAAACAAGACGCGGGTCATGACACAAATACGTGAAAATCAACTTATCGCTGAGCGAGATTGAAAACGAAGAAAGGCGAAGCGGCGCTCGAGAAGCGCACGGGGCTGGCGGCTGCAGTGCGAGAGCTTCATGTCCGACTGCACACGAGCAGGAACTTAGGCCAGTGCTGAGAACAGGTTTGGGGACTGCTTCTGGACCCCCTAAAAAACAGTAAGAACGATCAAGTCATGCGCAGGAGCCATGTCTCCTCAAATCACTTCAGAACTTCAAGTGCCCGGCGTGCAGGTAGATAAGCGCCGTGAAAAATGGAAAACACACGTGATCATTTCGGAACCTTCCAGAAGAAGTCGTCTTCTCCGAAAAGTAACTATAAAGAGCAATGGCTGAGACACACAGGAAGACGTTATTAACCGACACGTATGAGGAGTTTGCCATCCGGCCATTACGGGCTCAGCGCTAGGTGCGTGCCTTACAATATCCATGGCCACCATTAAGTGCCATCCCACACTCTTAAAAGTCCTGGGTGCTTTAATGGCACTTTACGCTATTGTGAGGTTCCTCCTATCCTCCGTTTAATCCATACGTAGTGCTGATCGAAGCCCATATGGAGCCCTATAGGCTGCATTACAGGAGAAGCGCGTGCCCGCTGCCTGTACCTGCCCCAGAGCAGGGACCCGCTCCGCGCTCCCGGGTTCTGCTATTTATCCTTCCCACCTCAGCAGATGACTGCTGAAGCTCTGTCAGAATGACCATTGGTTTTCAAGTCATCTCTTGGACCTTTATTTACCACCTTTCCTGTTTGGCCAGATGGCCAACTCTATGATGAGTTCTGGTGGTTCCGGACTTCTTCCATCTCACAATTCTTGAGGCCTTTGTGCTCTTGGGAACACTCAAAGCTTTCCAAATGGTTTGCCCTGATCTGTGCCTCACCACAATTTAATCACGGTGGTCTACAGAGACAGGTAACATTTGTGCTGTTTCTAAATTATGTCCAATCAATTCAGTTTCACACAGTTGGACCCCAATCAAGTTCTGGTAACATCTCAAGGAGAATGAAAGCAAACAGGAGGCACTGGGGCCACAATGTGGAGAGACAGAGCAACGAGTCTGAATACCTCAAGGAATGACAGATTCCAGTTTTGAATTTTTAACAAATTTGTGTAAGCTTTCTGTAAATATTTTGTCATTTTGCCATTGGTGGCATATTAATGGGCAAAAATGGCAAATCCATCCATTCAATCTCAATACCGTGAAACTAATCCTAATGGGACCAGGTTGGATTTGAAATAAGGTCTTCACAGTTCCAATCTTTATTCTTTAAAATAAAAGTGCCAACTTGGTTCTTCAGTGATACCATATGAACCATCTTTGATCCCCAAAGGAAGCATCCACATAAAGTCTTAATTAAAATGTGCTCATCCTGAAAGAAAATCTGCTCCTCCTCAGACTGGGGCCACAGTTTACCTCTCAGCACAACAAGAACGCAACACATACACCCAAGACAGGAACGGAGTGGCTTCAGGACAAATCTCTGAGTGTCCTTGAGTGGTCCCACTATAGTCCCCAGTCTTGAACTCCATAGGACATGTGTGTACAGACCCAGAGATGGCACTTTACAGACGCTTTATGCAGGGGATCTGCCAGAAGAGTGAGATAAGCTGCCCAAATTCAGGTGTGCAAAGCTGATAAGAGACATAAGGAAGGAGACACAAAGCAGCCAATGGAGCTTTGATACAATCTACCGAATGAAGGGTCTGAACTCTTCTTGGAATGAGAGATTAATTTTTTTGTTTTTTTAATAAACTTGCAAACCTTTCTGTTCACGTTTTCACTTTGCCATTATGGGTGATAGGTTGATGGGCAAGTGAATCAATAAAAAATGAAATCTACAACGCAATAAAGGCTGCAGAAAGTGTAGCCTGCAAATAAGAGGACCAAAACTATAGTAAAGTTAACAGAGCGTATCTCCACGAAGGGGGTCTCCTTCTTCCTTTAATCCTTCTCTCGGGGACGTGCCAGAACTCCAGTAGCCCCCTCCAGCACTTAGCAGTATAGGCAACCCAAAATTAAAGGGCCGTTGTGGGCAGACAAAACATAAACAGAAGGAGATGAACAAGAGGAGGATCAGAGATGTGAGGAGCGCACAAGTACAGACACGTGGCCCAAATAGCAAAACCCGGGAGCGCGGAGCGGGTCCCCGCTCGGGTGCAGGTACAGGCGGCGGGCACGCGCTTCTCTCTCTCTCTCTCTCGCTCGCTCGCTCGCTCACGTTTGCCTTTGTTGCAGTTTTATTTTGGAAATGAACGTCACGCTGACTATACACGTTCTCAACTCCAAAGCGGGGAGCCGCTACTCCAATAGCCATGTAGTCTCATTGGTCAAAAAAGCGCAGATTGCCGGACGTTGAAAGAACAGCATCCCTTGTACCCCGCTTTTAAGACTTCCTTTAAAATGCATTCCCTTTAAAAGTCGATACGCTATTGAATGTATCGACTACATTTTAAAGCACAGAGTGCCTCTCATAGCGCCCTTAATTTGTGAATGCGCGCTTAATTTTACACGGCGCTGTCCGGGGTCCCCAGGAGCATAGGGGCCCACGATGTTTCTGATGGCTATGTATGTTACTGTTTTGTTATTAAAACAGGCGATCCAGCGCGCTACTTTTGCCTGGGCTCTATGATGTTGTTAACACGGCCCTGTTAAGTGCGCTCTCCTCCATTCTAAGTCTTTATTAAATTATACACGCAAAGAGTATACGCTGAACAGTTGTGAACGCTATCTGGCGAACCTCGCGTCTTCCTTTAGAAACTTAGGTCGATTAAGTCCGCCCGTTCTCTTGGTGTTCGTTTGGGTTCTTCTTCCACTTTTCAGATGTTATCCCATCACCTAAAGAGTTTTGCGTTAGGATGATTAACATTTTATGAATGGATGTTCGTCGTTGCACTCTCCAAGATGCCTGATTTGCGCCTTCTGCTTCCTTTATTAGTTTATTTAATTTGTTTAACATTGCGCTTTTTTTAAACAAGCGCTATACATAAAAATTGAATAATGTTTGAGCGTTTTACCAGTTGTGAACAGTAGAGGCGCTCGTGAGCAGACCACGCGCTCATATAATGTAATATCAAGGGGGACAACAAATTAAAAGTGTTCAGCAAATCAGCGCTGACGTAGTGACTCGAAAAAAGATCACTAATAGAACGCCACTTTGAAATAGGTTTGTATATACCTTTCACGGTAGATTCTTTAAGAAAGGACTTTCTAGTATGTTCTTTTTATGGTTTTTAATTGTGCTCCGTTGTATTGCGAAATCATAACACGCACTACTAGTAAGCCCCTTACAGTGTGTTTATTTCGTGTTTCTCATTCCATGGTAATTAGTATCACGTATCAGTGCTGACGTAGAGACTCGAGTAAAAATCACTAAGAGACCACCACTCAGTAAAAAAAAATGTTTGCATATAGCGCCGTTCACATTAGATGCTATAAGAAAGCACTTTCTAGTATGTTATGTTTGTTATTTATTTCTTAGTGGTATTGCAAAGTCAAAACGAGCACTACTGGAAAGTAGAATTTATAGCACCTTTCCCCATAAATCTGCGGTGGGCTGGCGCCCTGCCCGGTGTTTGTTTCCTGCCTTGCGCACTGTGTTGGCTGGGATTGGATCCAGCAGACCCCCGTGACCCTGTAGTTAGGATATAGCGGGTTGGAAAATGGATGGATTTCCCCATAAATAGCACTAGTAAACACACTTATTCATAAAGGTATTCATCGCATTACTGGGGAAACTGAATAGCTTATATAGCGGCTTTCACCACACAAACTACTAGTTAAAGCTAACACTTTACAGAGCGTGTATTTTGTGTTTCTCATTCCACAGTGGCTATAGTATCACAAATTGGTGTTGATGACGTGCTTTGCATAAAGATCACGAATGGAAAGTCTCTTCGAAAGCAGAATTTATATAGCACCTTTCACACTAATTTATATAAGGTAGCACTTTATGAGATGTTATTTTACGTTTGTCTTTTTGGAGTAGTATATCGCAAAGTCATAAACAGCACTAGCGAGAGGCAGAATTTATTGAGCACCTTTCGTCGTAAATACTATTAGTACCAAGTTAAGAGTGTTAGTTTTGTGTTACTCGTTCCACAATGAATAGTATCACAAATCAACAAAAAATATCTGCTTTGAAAGCAGATTATATATAGCGCCTTTCACACGAGATGTCATATGAAAGTGCTTTATAAATTCTCATTTTATGTTTTGTCAGTTTTTTTTTTTTTTTTGTTTTTTTTGTTTTGTTAGTCGTACTGCAAAATCATAAACAGCACTATTAGGAAGTCGAATTTATATAGCTCCTTTCACCGTAATCAATTTAGAGAGTGTTTATTTTGTGTTACTTACTCCACAGTGGCTAGTATCACAAATCAGTGTTGACGTACAGAGCCCTACTTTAAGATTGTTATCAAAAAGCGGATTTGAAAAGGAGATTTTTATAGCGCCTTTCACTTCTGATGCTATGAAAAAGCACAGTATACCGCGTTATTATATGGTTGTGCCTTTTGGGGTAGTAGTATCGCAAAGTCATAAATTCACTTCTGGGATGAAGAATTTATATAGTGACTTTCCAATTGAGTTTTATTACGCAGACCTTGTCTTCCCCTGTGAATACGAACTTTCCTAGGATAGCCGACATCGAAACCATCTGCAGAACAGATTTTTTTTTAGGATGGGTCGTTTAGGATATTTAGAGGATAAGACCCTCAATACGCCACAAGCTTGCGGTTCGTTGCTGCTCTACGCCTCGTATGTTTTTATATTTGACATCCATATTTACAAGGCGACCCTAACAAAATTACACGAAGCCAGGAAAAAAAAACATGAGACGTAGCTGTTGCTTAAGTCAGCACATGATATTCTACCTGGGGGGTTGTGTGTCAAATAAAAGGAACGGGAAGAAATGAAAACGCCCATGTTTCCTTCTTTCTCTGGTTAAATAGAAGGCTGCACCGACTCCACTGCGCCCACACAGACAGTGAGAAACTGGGCGGACGTCAGAACACGTGACAAATGTGCGCTCTCTCTCCTTCTCTCTCTATCTCTCTCTCCCCCCACACACACACACACACACACACACACTCATTCACCCTCTCTCTCTCTCTCTTGCTCGCACAGCCACTCGCCCTCTCTCTCTCTCTCTCTCTCTCTCTCTCTCTTCTTCTCTCTTCTTCCCGGCCCTTCAAAGCTCAACATGTCTTCTGCTACCGCAAAACAGAGGTGGGAAGACTTACTGGCGCTACTGCTGCCTCAGGGTGTCTGGCAGAGAGAGACTGCCTTCAAAAACAACAAAAAAAAAAACGGTGTGCATTAAGCCAGCGCCATAAAGAAGCAGCCAGCAGCATCAAAGTGTGCAGCGCTGCAGAGCGCAGGAGGACAAGAGGGTGGGCTGATGAGTGGACACATCTACTATATATATATATATATATATATATATATATATATATATATATATATATATATATATATATATATATATATATATATATATATATCAAACTATTAAAAATAATTTAAGATTTATATAGTGTCTTTCAGAACGATCACTTCATAGTGAACACTCCCAAAAGCACGTTGAGCGGATTCATTCATATGGCGTCGTTTGCAGTTAACTCTTTCAGTAAGTTTGTAGTTTACAAAATGCACAGTGACGTTCAGGGTGTGAGGCTGTTACTACTGTAAGATGGAAGGCTGTGGATGCTGCAAGTGCGCCTCCTGTTCAACGCTGGGTGTCAAAGCTCAAAATGCTTCTGCTCGCCTCATCTCCTTACAGCCAATGAAGAGACCCCCCATGAGACACACGTATATACCCACAAATTACGAACATCATATATGCTGTGAGACTCAAGGACTTGTGTGAGCAACACTTGAGCACCACAGTGTCTTCAGTCTGTACGCCTCAGATTAGAAATATAACATAGATAGATAGATAGATAGATAGATAGATAGATAGATAGATAGATAGATAGATAGATAGATAGATAGATAGATAGATAGATAGATGTGAAAGGCACTATATGATAGATAGATAGATAGATAGATAGATAGATAGATAGATAGATAGATAGATAGATAGATAGAAATGAAAGGCACTATATAACAGATAGATAGATAGATAGATAGATAGATAGATAGATAGATGTGAAAGGCACTATATAACAGATAGATAGATAGATGTGAAAAGCAGTATATAATAGATAGATAGATAGAGAGAGAGGCGAGATAGAATTGGTTTGAACCTGTGCAGAGGAGATATGCTGGGTATAATGAGAGAAGGGTACTAAGGATAGAGCTGCCTGGTAGGAGGAGAAGAGGAAGGCCTAAGAGGAGGTTTATGGATGTGGTGAGAGAGGACATGGAGGTGATGGAGGTGACAGAGCAAGATGACGAGGACAGGAAGATATGACCCCCACTGTGGCAACCTGTAACGGGAGCAGCTGAAAGAAGAAGAAGAAGAAAATGTTAGGTAGAATCCCCATTTGGGACTGGGGGCTTTGGACCCCCTGCAGATTTTTTTTTTCTGTCCTCCTGGCCATCAGACCTTACTTTATTCCTTGTTATTTAGCATTGCCTAATTTTATTTTTATTTTTAATAAACTTGTCTTCCTTCATCTTGTAAAGCACTATGATCTGCACCATTTGTATGAAAATGTGTTATAGTAATAAATGTTGTTGTTGTTGTTTTTGCGGCTCAGAAAGTGAGGTTGTTGCATTTAATATTCCATTGGCCGGCTGATTCTCCATGGGTGCGACAAGTTGGTGGAGTAATTGGGGTGAGAGGCACACCTGCACGTGACGGCACGCTCCTTCTCAGTTGCTTCATCGGCCTCCTGTGGTGCCTTAAAAGAATGAGGCGGCACGAGAGAAAGGGAAGAGAAAACGAATGAAGAAAAGGAAAAGGACATGGAGGTTAATGAACAGAAGAAGAGAAGGCAGGAGCTTGAAGGAGAGAGAGCAGGTGTCATGAGAGGAAGACCCCCAGAGGTGCTCCTGGCTCCTGGGATTTTCCATGAATGTATCTAATTTTGTGGAGTCCCAGGAAGAAGCGTGTGGCCGGTGGTCAGGAGTCACTCCCGTTGTGACCACTAAGCTCACGAGTGTCCGCTCGGCGCAAGGAGCCAATGGATCGCCAGGTGGAGCCTGGAAAGGCAGCGGTGGGCACAGAAGCAGGGCTCAGGGGCTCCCTGCAGACACCATGAGATTTGCAAGAAAAGGGTGTCTGCGGTGTCGCTGGAGAACTTCTCCTCGGTCTGCAGGGTCCAGACAGGGCAAGCCGAGGAGGAGTCCGATGTGCAAAGGGACATCAAGACTCACGGGATTAAAAAGTCAGCAGGATTCTAACTTTTTCCACTAATTCCACTAATGCTAGCACATTGTTTTGGTGATCACTTTTCACCATCCCCTTGCTTCACGTGTGTTTTGTCCTCATCTGTCACACTCATCCAGTTACGTTATTGACATGTGTCGGGTTCAAGAGGCGCCCAAGAGCGAACGGGGAGCATGGAGCTAATCCGCACAGTAAGCCGCTCTTTTCCCGTTACTGGACGTGTTTCTCTTATACATGCGAGGACTGCACCAGTCCATCCTGCTGGCAGATCCATCCCCGCTCCTGTTCATCCAAGACTGTTGACTGACGCCCAGCAAAAATCTACAACTCCTTTTATCTTCAGCACTTGTTCTCCCTTGTCCTGACTATCCATGAGGTTCCCCACCTGTAGAAAACACCCTGTGTGGTCCCACGTGCCAAAGAAAGGTCCAGTGACCCCAAGGACTTCAGACCAGTTACTCTTCAAAGCCTTTGTAAGGATGGTCCTGAAAAAGCTCTAAGCCCTTTGGGCTTTTAGAACATCTGGAACCTCTGCAGTTTGATCATCAGACAAATATGGGTTGTTGATAGAGACTTTCCACAGATCCACTTGATGGCACCACCATCAGCATCATGGTTTTTGATTTTTTTTTTTTTCTGGTGCCTTTAAGACCATCCTGATTCACCAACTGGAGAAGAACCTCAAGGCTTTGCATCTTGATTTCCCCTACAATCTCCTGGATCATGAACTACCAACAGATAGCAGCTTGTGAGGCTGAAGGACTGTGTGTCACAAATGATGGTGTGTAATACTCCTCAGGGAACCCGCCATTCACCCTCCAACAACAGACGTCCAGCACTTGCCACCTACAGAACTTGTCCATCGTAGGCTGCATTAATAATGGCGATGATTCAGAGCTCAGCAAGGTTATGGAAGACCTTTTCTTGTGATGCAGGGCTGCATCTCAGGATCAGCAAGACAAAAGAGTGGGTGGTGGACTTCCAACATGAGCCCCTGAGACTAGTCAACCTATAGGTTTAGTGGGGCAGAGCCACAGGTACCTCGGTGTTTATATAAATGATGTGAAGAAAACACAAACAGGCAGATCAAGATTTGGGGATTCCACCCCATATACTGTACGGCAAGCAAACAAAGTGAGTAACCATATGAGTCAATACAGAGACTGATCAAGAGGATTATATAGGACAAAGGCAGGAAGGGGTGGGATCACAGGTGGAAATGAGGTCTGATAGGAGGGCGTGGAGTAGCAGAGGAAGTAGGCGGGGTCTTAGCCAGGCTTTCCTTCTGATGGTATGTGGATGAGGGAGAAGAGGCATTATTACCCTTTATCAACCCCAGTCCTTGTGCCTTACTCACAGTTAAACCTTAGACTGCCTCCCATGCGCGCGTGTGTGACAATGACAACACCGTGGCTCTGTACAAGGAGAACCAGAGCAGACTGGACTTCCTGAGGAGACTCCAGTCATTTGATGCCTGCTGGAAATGTTCTACCAGTCCATAGTAGCCAGTGTGGTGTTCTACAATGTGGGAAGCAACATGAATTCATACAACATACACACACAGTTATCGGGACCCCTGTTGTGGGAAAGAGGATGGTGCCAAAATGACATCATTTCATGAAAAATCCCCTCCAGGAGGTGCTGTCTTGGAGTAATTTTGGCCACAGGCTCATTCCAGGAACCAGGAGTACCTCTGGGGGTCTTTTCTGCCTGCTGGCTGCGATCAGGCAATTTAAGGCTTCTGCCCGATGCCCCAAACTAAATGCTGATACTCTTGAAGTTCATTGTGTAATTTCTACACAATATATTTTGCTCGCTTGATTGATTGATTGACTGTCCTGTAAGCATTTAGGTTTGTTTTTATGTTTCTGCTGCTGTATGCGTCTAAATTGTCCCTTGGGATTAATTAAGTTCCTCTATTTCTATTAAGCATGTTTATCATTACTGGTGGCCCATGAATTCCGCCCTGCCATGTTCTCGCTATTGTGCACGTAATGACACGCAAAAAGAAGAAACAGAACCTGCTCCTCCCGTGCGGTTTGTGTTCTGTGACGGCAGTGGCAGCACCTGAAGGAAGACGTGTGACCTTTGGAACGAAGCACCCGCCGTCCTCTAGACATGACCTAATTGTCTCGGCTTGGCTTTTTATAGAACTGTTAACCACAGCATGAGTTGCCCTGTTTGGCAATGCTGTCACCTCACATTAATGGCGCATCATCCAAACAGACTCCATTATTGTTACGTTAACGTAGACCCCCTGCCCCCCTACTAAATCACACTGCTTGGGCTCTCTTACCTGCGTCTTCTGTGTGATTTTTCCTGTGTTCATTGAGTCGCTCCTCACAGTCCTGAAATACTTGAGTGAGCTGGCATCTCAGACATACGTATTCCCAAGATTGACTGTATGCCTTTGCAAGGACTTTGGGCACACAGACTTAATGACTTGAGTCCATTACTGCCAGGACTGACCTGAACTCATTCCTTGATCCTGTGTGATCTGCAGCTGGCTGGGCAAATAGACATACAGTGGATGCAGAAAGATCTCAGACCCCTTTTTTTGTTTTTACATTTTCTTATGTTGCATCCTTGTGCTAAAATCATTTAAGTTCACTTTTTTCATCATCAAGCAACCCTCATGATTCGTAAAAGGTGTAATATTTGTGATGCACCATCTGTTGGAATAGCAGATGCAATCTACACTATTTTATGACTTCAAATTTTTGTGACGTGCCATCTTTTGGAATGAGAAAAGCATTGTATTTGACTCTGTTATATGCCATTTGGTATGGGATTCGTAGAAGCAGTGCTAATGTTGGTGCATCTGTTGGAATGGCAAATGCAATGGATTATGTTATTCCAAATGCTTGTGATATGCCATGTTTTAAAGTAATAAATGCAATTTAAATGTTTTCGTTATAAGCTGTTGGTATGGGATTTGTAAAACTAGTGCTAATGTTTGTGATGTGTCAACTGATGGAATAACACATGCAATGCATTTTAGTACCAGAAATGTTTGTGATGAGCCATCTGTTGGAATGCCAAATGTGATGGATTATATTACTCCAAATGCTTGTGTTTGTGATGTGCCATCTTTTATAACAATAAATGTAATGCAAATGTTTTTGTTATATGCCATTTGGTATGGGGTTTGTAAAACTAATGCTAATGTATGTGACACACCATCTGTTAGAATGACAAATGCAATACATACACCTCTGTTGAAAGCCACTCAATATGGGATATGTTAAAGCAGTGTTAATTGTTGTGGTGCACTATCTGTTGGAGTGACAAATGCAATGCATGTTATTACTACAAGTGTTTTTGATGCGCCATCTATTGTAATGACAAGTGCAATTCCCTTTTTACTACAAATGTTTCTGATGCACTGCCTGTTGGAATAACAGAGACATGGTAACCAGACCAACACACACATACACAGAGGCGTATACTCAGCAAAAAAAGAAACGTCCTCTGACTTTCAACTGTTTTTACTTTCAGTAAACTTAATGTGTAAATATTTGTATGAACACTAAAAGAGTCAACACCATAAGACATCAACTAAAAATGCTTCACAATGTGTCCCTGAATGAAGGGAGGCTCAAAATCAAAAGTACCAGTCAGTATGTGGTGTGGCCACCAGCTGCTTGAAGTACTGCAGTGCGTCTCCTCCTCATGGACTGGACCAGATTTGTCAGTTCTTGCTGTGAGATGTTACCCCACTCTTCCACCAAGGCACCTGCAAGTTCCTGGACATTTTAGCCCTCACCCTGCGATCCAACAGGTCCCAGACGTGCTCAATTCCTTCGACGATAAACACGAATCCGTCCGTCACCCCTGGTAAGACAAAACCGTGACTCATCAGTGAAGAGCACTTCTTGCCACTCCTGTCTGGTCCAGCGAAGGTGGGTTTGTGCCCATAGGCGGCGTCGTTGCTGGTGATGTCTGGTAAGGACCTGCCTTACAACAGGCCTACAAGCCCTCAGTCCAGCCTCTCTCGCCTATTGCGGACAGTCTGAGCACTGATGGAGGGATTGTGTGTTCCTGGTGTGACTCGGGCAGTTGTTGTGGCCATCCTGTACCTGTCACGCAGCTGTGATATTCGGATGTACCGATCCTGTGCAGGTGTTGTTACACGTGGTCTTCCACTGCGAGGATGATCAGCTGTCCTTCTTGTCTCCCTGTAGCGCTGTCTTAGGCGTCTCACAGTGCGGACATGGCAATTTATTCAGCAGTCCTCATGCCTCCCTGCAGCAGGCCTAATGCACGTTCACGCAGATGAGCAGGGACCCTGGGCATCTTTCACAGTCAGTAGACAAGTCTCTTTAGTGTCCTGCGTTTTTAGAACTGTGACCTTCAATGCCTACTTTCTGTAAGCTGTTAAGGTCTTAACGACCATTCCACAGGTGCATGTTAATGAATTGATTAGGGTTAATTGAACATGCATGGAAAACATTGTTTAAACCCTTTACAATGAAGATCTGTAAAGTTATTTGGATTTTTAAAACATTATTGTTGAAATACACAGTCCTGAAAAAGGGACGTTGCTTTTTTTCTTGAGTTTATTTGACCTTTTTGACACCCACTGCACGCCCAGCCTACCTGGAAAGGGGGTCTCTCTTTGAACAGCCTTTTCCTGAGGTTTCTTCCATTTTTTTCCCTACAAGGCTTTTTTTGGGAATTTTTTCTTTATCTTCTTAGAGAGTCAAGGCTGGGGGGCTGTCAAGAGGCAGGGCCTGTTAAAGCCGATTGTGGCACTTCTTGTGTGATTTTGGGCTACTATACAAAAAATAAATTGTATTGTATTGGACTTATCTGTAGTAATAAAATGCATTGCTGCACATGTTTGAGATGAGCGATCTCTTCGAATGATAAATGCAATGCACACATCACTGTTATATGCCATTTAGTATGGGATTTGTAAATGTTTGTGACTTATGCAATGTATTTTGTTACTATAAATGTAAGTAATGTGCCACATGTTGAAATGAAAAATACAATACATGTTATTACTATAAATTTTTGCGATGTGCCATCTGCTGGAGTGACAAATGCAATGCATTCTATTGCTATATGCAGCGTTTCTCAACCTTTAAGTATTTGTGACCCGAGTTTTCATAACAGTTTTAATCGCGCCCCCCCTAACATTTTTTTGAAACGTAGGTGCATATTTTATTATACCTACTTAACTGTTATCGATATTTATCTAACTCTATATTTATTGTTCTAGTATCAGAATGTAGTTTAAGTTAATTTGTTTTGGTTTCAACAGATTTTTTTTTTTATATTTTTGATTCTTGTTTTCTTTTTTTCACATCTTTGTGCCCCCCTAGGGTTGCACCCACAGGTTGTGAACCACTGGCTATATGTCATATCATTTTCTAAGCCACTTAATCCAGATCAGAGTTGTGGGGTGTGCCAGAGTCTCCCCCAGCTAGTTTAGGGTGCAAGGCAGGAACCAAACCTGGACAGGGCACCAGCCCATCACAGATTTTATTATTATTACATACATTACAAAATATATTCCAGTAGATGGTACACAGCAAACGTTAACACTGAGGTCTATGTTTATTACTTAGATGGGTAGCACCGCTAGTTGAATTAGTTACTTACACCACATCACAAACATTTCTAGCAATGAAATTCATTGCATTTTCCATTCCAACAGTTGGCACACCACAAAAATTAACACAGCTTTTATGAATTTCAATTAAAGGACAAGTGTGTTTTTCTAGGAAATGCTGTTTGCTGTGGGATTTGTAAAAGCAGTGTTGTGATGTGTCATCTGTTGGAATGAAAAATGAAATGCATTGCATTACTACATATGTTTGTGATGCGCCATCTGTGTGAATAACAAATGCAATGCATGTTTTTACTACAAACTGGCTGTGCTGCCCATCTAAGAAACCTGAGAAATCAACATGGACCTCAGCGCTAACATTTGCAGTGCACCATCTCCTGGAATGTATTTTGTAATGCAGTCAGTCAGTCATTTTCCAACCCGCTATATCCTAACACAAGGTCATGTGGGTCTGCTGGAGCCAATCACAGCCAGCACAGAGCGCAAGACAGGAACAAATCCCAGGCAGGGCGCACACACACAAGCACCCACACACTAGGGACAATTTAGAATCGCCAATCTTTGGACTGTGGGAGGAAACCCACGCAGACACGGGGAGAACTGGGAGGACTGGGGAAGCGAACCCAGGTCTCCTTACTGCGAGGCAGCAGCGCTACCCACAGCGCCACCATGCCGCCCATTTTGTAATGCACTTAGTGATAAAATGCATTGCATTTGTCATTCCACTAGATGGCATTTGTAGCCATAAAACACATAACAATTGTCTATTGGAATAAGAGTGACATAGCACAGGTGACACAGGTGACTGCTGCTGCTTTGCAGTAAATAGAAAGTGGAAGATTGTGGGTTCACGTCCTGGTTCCTCCCTGTGTGGATAGCGCTTTGAGTACTGAGAAAAGTGCTATATAAATGTAATGAATTATTATTATTATTATTATTATTATTATTATTATTATTATTATTATTATTATTATTATTATTACACTGTGTGCACAATTATTAGGCAAGTTGTATTTTTGAGGATTAATTTTAATATGGAACAAACACAGTGCTATCAGTCAATCCAAAATGTTAATAAACCTGAAACCTGAATGTTTCACAACGGAAATGTGAGTGTGAACATCATCAGGGGAATACATATGTGCACAATTATTAGGCAACTATTAGTGTGCAGATTTATTATGCAACTAAAGGAAAATGAAAATTTTCCCATCTCACTTGTTTATTTTCATCTGTTATAGTGAGAATAATAAACAAACACCTCAAAATTTACAAATAAACATCTCTGACATTTCAAAATCAATCAATCAATCAATCAATGACCAATATAGCCACCCTTCTTTCCAATAACAGTCATAAGCCTTTCCATTCATGGAGTCTGTCAGTTTCTTGATCTGTTGACGATCAGCTTTTTGTGGAGCAGTGACTACAGCCTCCCAGACACTCTTCAGAGAGGTGTATTGTTTTTCTCCCCCGTAAATCTAGCGTTTAAGAAGTGCCCACAAGTTCTCGATAGGGTTTAGGTCAGATGAGGAAGGGGGCCATGTCATTATTCCTTCATCTTTAAGGCCTTTACTGGCTGGCCACGCAGTGGAGAACTTCGATGCAAGTGATGGAGCATTGGCCTGCATAAAAATCATGGTCTTTTCCTGTATCACTGTTTGAAGAAAGTGTCTTCAAAAACTGGCAGTAGGTTTGGGAGTTGATTTTGAGTTCATCTTCAATGCAAAAGGTCCAACTAGCTCATCTTTAAAAATACCAGCTCATACCAGTACCCCACCTCCACGTTGGAGTGGAGCTCTGTGCCCATTACTGATCCACAGGTCCATCCATCTGGTCCATCAAGAGTCACTCTCATCTCATCGGTCCATAAAACCTTTGAAAAAATCTGTCTTCAGATATTTCTTGGCCCAGTTTTGACGTTTCAACTTCTGTTTCTTGTTCAGTGGTGGTTGGGTTTCAGCCCTCCTTACCTTGGCCATGTCTTTGAGCACTGAACACCTTGTACTTCTGGGCACTCCAGGTAGGTTGCAGCTCTGGAATATGAAAGTACTGGAGGATAATGGGTTCCTGGTAGCTTCACGTTTGATTCTTCTCAAATCTTTGGCAGCTAATTTGCGTCTTTTGTTCTCAACACGTTTCTTGCGACCCTGTTGACTATTTGCAACAAAATGTTTGATGGTTCTGTGATCACACACCAATATCTTAGCAATTCCAAAAGTGCTGCATCCCTCTGAAAGACTTTTTACAATTTTTGACTTTTCAGAGTCAGTTAAATCTCTTTTTTGGCCCATTTTGCCCGAGGAAAACTATCTGCCTAATAATTCTGCACACCTTGATATAGGGTGTTGATCTCCTTAGGCCACACCCTCCCTCATTACACAAATACACATCACCTGACGTGCTTAAATCCAATAAGCATTCAAGTTAATACAGCTTGGAGTTGGAATATACGCATGAAAAATGATGATATGGTCAAAATACTCACTTGCCTAATAATTGTGCACACAGTGTATTATTATAGCAACCAGACGGACACACCAAAACACACACTTACCCTTTAAATGAGGTGCATTGACGTTTGTGGTGCGCCATCTGTTAGAATGAGAGATGCAATGTGTTTTATTACTTCATGCCTTACAAAATACACTGCAATAGATGATGCCAAGCAAACCCTAACGATGAGGTCTACATTGATTACATTTTTTCTTTTTTTCTATTTATTTTTGAGTGACGAGAATAAGTTTTCTTAACTTTGGGGGGAAAAAGAGTTACAATGAGCCACAGAGCGGACCGAATTAACAGAAGTGCATCCAATATGTTTATATCAGTTGATCTGCAATCTGCGACAGCACTGTCAGCCACCACGAGCCCTGCCGGCTTCTCCTTACATGACACTGAAAAATGCCATTTGAGACGTACTTTCTGTGTTCTACTAATATTTGCAATTACATTCTGTTTTTGCTGTTATGAATACAATCCATTGTTAAAAATATTTCATAAGCAGAAATCTGACGTCCCTGTCTGACGAATAAGTACAAATTTAAAAGGTGAGGTCAGTCCCCGACGGGCATCCTAAGGTTCTAACTTGTGGTTGTGTTGTACAAATGCAGTAAAGTTCTCCTCCTGGATTTCCTGCATTTTCACATTTCCACACGCGACTGGTGGGTGCGACATAAAGGGAAGCCCCTCCGATAGTGACAAAGCCCCTCCTCAGGTAGAATGTGAACATCCATCCATCCTCCAACCCGCTATATCCTAACTACGGGGTCACGGGGGTCTGCTGGAGCCAATCCCATCCAACACAGGGCGCAAGGCAGGAAACAAACCCCGGGTAGGGTACCAGCCCACCGCAGGGCACACACACACACAATATAGGACCGCCAATGCACCTAACCTGCATGTCTCTAGACTGTGGGAGGAAACCCACGCAGAGAACATGCAAACTCTACGCAGGGAAGTGAACCCTGGTCTCCTAACTGCGAGGCAGCAGCGCTACCCACTGCGCCACCATGCCTACCAATGATTGTCAAACTTGGGGTTCGGTCCTCGCGTCCCCAGTACACACACCTGTCCACCCTGACCGGCAGGACGCGGCGATGGCCCGCTGAGGACTCATAAGACAAGTCAGGCATTCTCTGGGAGCCTTTCTCTCTTTTGTTTTGTTGTTTTGTTCCGTCTGAGCTCTCGGAAGTGCCCCCTGTGTTTATCTCGGTGTAAATCACTGCCACAACTTCCCGCCACCCCCTCCCTGACACCAAATCATTTTTATTTCTGCAAACTGGAAAAACTTGTCTCACCAGAGGCTTTGCACGACTGGAAACGTGAGAGAAGATTTTTCTACTTTTACGCCTGCAGCCACGCAGACCCGCACTGGCAGGGCACCCCGATGCCAAGAAATGGGAGAGCGAACCTAAAGCAAAACAAATGAATGCTGAGAATTGCGTTATGAGCATTAAACCCCAATGGCTCTATACACTCACCTAAAGGATTATTCGGAACACCTGTTCAATTTCTCATTAATGCAATTATCTAATCAACCAATCACATGGCAGTTGCTTCAATGCATTTAGGGGTGTGGTCCTGGTCAAGACAATCTCCTGAACTCCAAACTGAATGTCAGAATGGCAAAGAAAGGTGATTTAAGCAATTTTGTTGTTGGTGCCAGACGGGCCGGTCTGAGTATTTCACAATCTGCTCAGTTACTGGGATTTTCACGCACAACCATTTCTAGGGTTTACAAAGAATGGTGTGAAAAGGGAAAAACATCCAGTATGCGGCAGTCCTGTGGGCGAAAATGCCTTGTTGATGCTAGAGGTCAGAGGAGAATGAATGGGCCGACTGATTCAAGCTGATAGAAGAGCAACTTTGACTGAAATAACCACTCGTTACAACCGAGGTATGCAGCAAAGCATTTGTGAAGCCACAACACGCACAGCCTTGAGGCGGATGGGCTACAACAGCAGAAGACCCCACCGGGTACCACTCATCTCCACTACAAATAGGAAAAAGAGGCTACAATTTGCACGAGCTCACCAAAATTGGAAAAATGTTGCCTGGTCTGACGAGTCTCGATTTCTGTTGAGACATTCAAATGGTGGAGTCAGAATTTGACGTAAACAGAATGAGAACATGGATCCATCATGCCTTGTTACCACTGTGCAGGCTGGTGGTGGTGGTGTAGTGGTGTGGGGGATGTTTTCTTGGCACACTTTAGACCCCTTAGTGCCAATTGAGCATCGTTTAAATGCCACGGGCTACCTGAGCATTGTTTCTGACCATGTCCATCCCTTCATGACCACCATGTACCCATCCTCTGATGGCTACTTCCAGCAGGATAATGCACCATGTCACAAAGCTCGACTCATTTCAAATTGGTTTCTTGAACATGACAATGAGTTCACTGTACTAAAATGGCCCCCACAGTCACCAGATCTCAACCCAATAGAGCATCTTTGGGATGTGGTGGAACGGGAGCTTCGTGCCCTGGATGTGCATCCCACAAATCTCCATCAACTGCAAGATGCTCTCCTATCAATATGGGCCAACATTTCTAAAGAATGCTTCCAGCACCTTGTTGAATCAATGCCACATAGAATTAAGGCAGTTCTGAAGGCGAAAGGGGGTCAAACACCGGATTAGTATGGTGGTCCTAATAATCCTGTAGGTGAGTGTAGATCAGGTAAATGATTGCAATGATGTCATTTTCTTTAAAGAAAACCTGTGCTGTAATGCTGCTCACTGAGAAAAATATCTGGATTGTGGTTTATTCCTATTGGCAGTCATTATTACTGTTGGACTGATATCTTCATGGTAGGTGACTTACAACTGCTTACATTGCTTTGGTTTTTCCAGTTGCAGGACAGGGAGGTGATGTGACTTGCTCAGGGTCACACGGTGTCAGTAGTGGGATCTGAACTCACAGTCTCAGGGCTTGAAGTCTAAAGTCTTAAGCACTGTGCCATACCATCTGGCTCACGCCCCAGCAATTTCAGAAAAAAAAACAAAACATTACAAATGTTTGAGATGTGCCATCTGTTGGAATAATAAACACATTACATATGTCTCTTTTATATGCCACTTGGTATGAGATTCTTGAATACAGTGTTAATGTTTGCGATTTCGCCATCTGTTGGAATGGAAAATGCAATGCATATGTTAATGTAACCGAGTGTAATTGCAGACTGCAGTACCTATGAGGTCAGTCACGTAACGCTCTCCACATCAGTCACAAAATGCCTTCAACGTCAGTCAGGAAACACCCATCTCATTTCACTAGGGTTAAGGTTAGGGTTGTGGGAGGGTTATGTGACTCAAAGGGTGTTTTCGTGGGTATTATTTGACCAACTTCATAGGTACTGCAGGCTACAATCACAGCCATCTCTGTTAATATGCCATTTGGTATGGGATTCTTAAAAGCAATGTTAATGTCTGTGATGCGCCATCTGTTGGAGAGTAGAGAGTAGGGTTGGATGGATACAGATACACAGACACACATACACTTCTCCTTTTATTAAGGTGGATATATGTGTGTGTGTGCGACAAGTAGGTGGCATCTCAAGACCCCATGAGCTTGACACAACTTCACAAACATCAGCCACCGGTTCAAATCACCTTCGGTTTTTGAAGATTGTGCCTTCAATGCACACAGACAAGCCACAATACTTGTATCTTTCCTAACCCTAACTCTAAGATGGCAGAGTACAGAAAGGAAAGGGAAAGAGAACTGGATCAAAACACTCAAAACACACTTTCCGACTGGTTTAAACATGAGGGAACCTCGGTGACAGCCCAAAAAAACATATAGTGTCGATGGCCCGTGCCTTCTGGGTATTCATAGGACTTGAAACAAACAGCTCGACTTGGTAGAATTGTGGATGGAGCCTATGGGAACCTTGCCTTTTCCCTAAACCTAACCCTTACCCTCCATTTTTCCTAAGTAAATACGGTTTATCACTCACCTGTGTGAGAGTGGGGACGAGGGGGCATATCTACAGACAGATGTTCCAAGGGACAGTTGTCCAAAGCTAAACCCACCTAACCCTTCATTTCTCCTCCAGAAATTTTTCCCCTCCTCCTCCTCCTTATCTCAACTCCAAGTTCTTGAGTAAAGCGAGGACCCTCACACCCCACCCACCCCTAAATGTCAGCCCCAGGAACACTTCTGGTACGACAATATTGCATGAAGGATGCACTTTGGGATCAGACGGAAGTCCTTCATAGTAGGATTAGCCATTCTCTACAGCTCCCCCTTGTGGCACCACAAAGAACACAGCAGGGCAGCCCAACAGGACTACAGCTCCCAGCATGCCTTGTGTGTGTGTGGGTTCACTACCCCTGGGGTGCTGCCACCTAGTTGATATGAGACACTATTTTCAAATTAATTTTGACTGTTTTTTTATCTGATGCTTTTAATTGAATTGAATCCATTTAATAACATCATGGGGGTCAAGACATATCACCCTGGCAGGACACTGAATCCCCTTTTGTGTTAACAAATGTTGCTTTCTATGTAGTGCCTGAGCACATTAGTACTTTCGTAACAGGTTTCTATTTGCATTCCCACTCGCAACCTTTTTGAGCGCTCTGCTTTGTGGTCTCCTTTTCCCGTTAGAGGGCATGAGTGTGGCACTGTGTATCATAAAGAAATGGCAAGGAAGCCAAAATGAAAAGAGATGCTATGGATAGAGGAGGAAAGGGAAGGCGCCACCTCGTGGATCTGGTGACAGACTGCTCAACGTTTTAATAAAATGTAGGCACATGGGCCGCTCCTCAGGTCCTCGTCACATTCACCCCCACTCTGTACATGAAGTTAAATGCAGAGGGGCACTTCTGATGTCCACCAACTTCCAGGTTTGTGCAAAATGAAGAACAGGAATCATTCACTCCGACTGGATTCTTTCAAAAACGAGAGACCAATACATAAATCACTCATTAAATAAATACAACAACAAGAGTGCCAGCGTACTGCCCAAAACAGCAAGGCAGCTTGCAGGCGTCCAGTCCAGGTGCCAGTTTGAACGTTCTGAACGAACTCGTTATGCCAACTGCAATCAAAGACGCCGTTTCGCCTCCGCCAGTTTTTTCTTTCGTTTATGTGTGTGGATTAGTAGGTAGACAGCGCCACCCAGTGTTCAAATGAAGAAACGCGCTTGTGTAGATACTTGCCTTCCATGCCTCACGTGGCTCTCTTGATTTTTCAGCCTAGGCTCGCATTTGGCTAACTTAGACTGCCAAGGCCATGGAGATACATGGGACAGATCGATGAAGGAGATCTCATTGGCGATAATACATAATGTGAAATCTGCATGGTGCTCTTGGTGTCAAATCATCACCATGCACATCTCAAGACAAGCAAGAAAATATAGTTGAGTAAGTGTCCATCCATCCATCCCTCCCTCCATTCATCCCATCCACTTAATCCACTTTGGGTCACAAGCCGCCATTGCTGAGATGGGCAGCATCAGGTATAAGACAGCAACTAATCCTTGGAGGGGGGTACCAGACCATTCCCCAAACAGCAACTCTATACAGTTCTATACTGGATGCCAGTCCACACACATGCCACGAGCCGCGTAACCTCCATGTCCTTGGCATGTGGGGAAACAGTGTCTCTGAAATAAAACCCATGCAGCGGCAATGCCTGAGCTGGGTGTGGAACCCGAGTCCATGAATCTGTGAGGGAGCAGTGCCACCAAGGGCATCACCATATCAATGCAGTTTATCCATATTTATCTTGAATTGTTCATGTTAGGATGATGCCCTCATAACACGTTTGAAGCAGGCTACAAAATTGAATGAGTTTGCAGCACATCTCCTGATCCAGGATTTGGTCTTTTCATTTCTGGATTACTGCAGCTCTGTACTGGCAACAATACATGCAGGTGCCACCATGCCGCTGCAGAAAATTTAAAAATGTTCAACCAGCCAAAGTGGGCAAAGGTCACTCCTCTCTTCAGATCTCTGCAGTTCAAATCTTTGATGTTTGCCTCCAGAGTGGTCAGTTGGTCTGCCCTTACAGATCTGGAGATATTTCTGAGGTCTGAGGCTTCTTCTTGATCACTTGGGTCTGCTGTTGAATGGCGTCTCAGTCCCGACTCTTCATGTGTAGCTTCTGGCTGGTAGAACGAGCTTCCCACCTCCATTCCAAACTCCAACTCCCTCAATGTGTTTAAGAAATGTTTAAAGACTCTGATCTTTAAGGACCTCTTGGGCACATGGGCAGTGTGTATTGCCCCCTTTAGTATCAATGATGGCACGCAGTCTTTTGTGAGAGTTGTGGATGAAGCCCTTGATTTTCTTAGGTGGTACAGCTGCCCATTCTTCTTGGTGAGAAGCTCCCAGGTCAAGTCAATTCTTGGGCTGTCTTCGTTTGAGATCTCCCGTATGATACTGAGGTCAGGAGACTCTGATGGCCATTCCAGGACCTTTGCTTTTTTCTGCTGTAGCCACTGAAGAGAGTCAAGACATCCCAAAGTCATAGAGGCTCTGATGGGGGCTCTTGAGAGACAGAGCGAAGGGTCTGAGGGTCTGGGCTTATGAGGGTCCTAACAAAAACTAACATCCAGGTCTTTAATGACCTCTTGGGCGCAGCAGCAGTGTGTCTGTCTGCAGTGAGAGTGTCGACCCCGTCGAGCGGTTTACTGGCCTCAGCAGTGACATTCGTGTGACTCTGGTGACTCTTCCTATGAAGTCAGTAGATGGACTGAGAGTGCATGGGGGGTCACGGGGTCGCCGAAAAGGGGTGTGTGGTGCTCCTGATATCTGCAATAGGACGAAGGTCCAAGTCTTCAGAGTCCTGGTGCTTCCTGTTTGTGAGACATGAACGCCATCCAGTGACCTGAGATGAAGACTGGACTCCTTCATGTGTGTGTCTTCAGAGAGTCCTTGGGTCCCGCTGGTTTGACTTTGTGTTGCTCACGGAGTCCCAATGAGGCACATGACCTACATTGTGAGGGATCGTCAGTTACAGCACTATGGCCATGTGGCACCATTACCCGAGGGTGATCTGGCTCATTGCTGCGGACCAAAGTGGCTGAACGCCCACGTAATACCTGTCTGTGGCAGACTGAGGGTCATTTCCAGGAGGCTGAGGGTTGCCAACCAGGATCCCAAGCTGTTTTGTCGTGTGGTGGTGTCAGCAATGCACTGTGCTTGGTTTCCTCTAGAGATGCCACTTAGAAGTGAGCCCAGACAGTTCAGTCTTGGTTTAATCAGAGCAGAGATTCTTGTTTTTCACAGTCTGCGAGTCCTTTAGTTGCCTTTCTACAAACTCCAAGCGGACTATCGTATGTCCATTGGCCACTCTGCCATAAAGCTCCAATTGATGGAGAGCTGAAGCAGGGCCGTTTCTGACCTCTCTGGTGCCCCAGGCAAGAAAATCTGCCCCCTCTGCTGTACACCACCATCTACAGACACACACACACAATATGCCACTAACACAGGTTAATCACTCCTCTATTTGTATAAAACCCAAAGTCTGTCTGTATGTCTGTCCACTTTTCACGAGAGAACTACTTCACGGATTTAGATCGGATTTCTTTCTATAATTTGCTTGAACATTCCAGTTGATTTTGCAGTATGTATCATAGTTCGCTTGCGCCTGGAGCGATTTATTCACGCTTTCCGAGTGACAGGCTGTGGGCCCTCCACACTCACGCACCGGCCTCCATTCAAGTCACTGTTGCTGTCGCCATGTGTTGGAGTGCACCTTGTCTCCACTTAGCTAGCCATACCTGTTTGTTCAGCAGACATTATCATCTTCAGATTGTTAAGGAGTAACGTTTAACATTTTTGAGAGAGAGATCAGAGCTCCGTGTGTTTTAGAGGGTAGAGATCCCACCTCCACGTCTTTTTCTCCCCACGCGAGGGACGCTCCCCCATCAAAGCTGAACACGATCAGATACAGTGCCAACGTTTGCTGTCGATACCTTGACAACTTTTTACATTTTTCCAAAAGAGATCACAGCTACATTCTCACATCTGATAGCAAAACCAAAAGCATTGTATATCAGGAGGCCCGCGGATATGAAAGCTATCGATATAAATTCATCTCAATACAAATTATTACATTTTTTCAAAATTTTTTAATTGATTTTTAAAGGGTGGCACATTGGTAGCGCTGCTGCCTCGCAGTAATGAGACCCAGGTTCGCTTCTCAGGTCCTCCCCGTGTCTGCGTGGGTTTTCTCCCGCAGTCCAAAGACATGCAGGTTAGGTGCATTGGCGATCCTAAGTTGTGCTTGGTGTGTGTGTGTGTGCCCTGCAGTGGGCTGGCACCCTGCCCCTTGGTTTTGCTCCTGCCTTGCACCCTGTGTTGGCTGGGATTGGCTCCAGCAGACCCCTGTGACCCTGTGTTAGGATATAGCGGGTTGAATGATGACTGACTGATTTTTAAAGTTTGTCCTGTTTCACTACTAAGCGGGCGAAGCCGCGGGAGACAGCTAGTATTTAATAAAAAAATACACGAATGTAAATAGAATAATAGAATATTAATAGAACTATTTTGCATGATGATGAAGTGCACTAACCTTCCTTTTCCCTCTTCTGCAGATCACCTGAACAGAAACCCACGTGAAGCTCCTCCAGTTCCTGCACTTCCTTCCTAGCCACGCCTCCTTCTGACCTCACTTCCGGGTTGAACCCTCACGGACCCGCCTCTTCCTCCCCTGCCCAGCCCAGCACCTTCCCTTCATGTCCTGTCCCTGACCCAGACAGTTCTCTGGAGCTAATGTTTGTTTTTTGCTGGCGGCATACACTGTATACAGGGTGGTTCCCCAACTCTTTTTCCAGTCTTTTCTTGTGTTTTACTCTCTCTGCCATCTTCAAGATCAGACCTCATCTGACAGAGCGTGCAGCAAAAGGCTTTTGTTGCGTCACAAAAGGGAGTGCTGTTGAACTTTGTCGCTAGAAAAGATGGAGGTTCTAGCCGTAACACTAGTAGCAGAACTCCTGACGATACCTCCTCAAGATCAAATGTAACAATGGTAGTAAATGAGGCCGATGGTGAACGGTTACCCGCCATTCCCTTTTTGCCAAGGGCCCCCAAAAACTTAAGAATGGCCCTGGATGGCATACAGCTGTACCTGTCATTCCCTCTGGAGGACAATGCAGTATCTGGTAGAGTCTCTGCTTGTCTTACTGATACCTCATCCTGGATGAAGGACCACCATCTACAGCTCAACCTGTGAGTTTCTCTGGCCAGTCAGACTGTTCAACTCCCCATCTCTGTACAGCTTGGCTCACTGTCACTAAACACCTGCCAGGTCAGTAGGTGACCTTGGGGTGGGGATTGATGAGCAGCTATCTTTTTTTTTTACCACTTTTCTACTGTTTCTTGTTCATGCGGGTTCATGCTGTTATTGGGAGACAGGCTAAGGGCTTAACTCCAGTCCTGGAGGGCCGCAGTGGCTGCTGGTTTTCATTCTAACCCTTTACTTAATCAGTGACCAGTTTTCATAGCTAATTAACTTCTTTTCCCTTCATTTTAATAGCCTTGTTTTTAAGGATTCGGCCTTCTAAATGGATTCTTTTCTCCTTTAAATGGCAGCCAAACAGAAATGAGACATGAAATGAGCCAACAGATGACCAGCTAAATTGAGGTGTCAAACTCCAACCAATTTCACTCTAAGCCAGGTTCTCAATGAGAAGCTAATTATCGCTGTTAATTAAACCCGTTATTTATTTCCATGGCTTGTTGCTGCTCTCATTCTGCCACAGCAGAAATTTCCAAAACTGTGGATGTTCTGGTTTAACTAAGAAAGCCGTCAAAATATTTTGGTGACCTGAGAGATCAAACTTACTGAAACCTTCAACTTTCCTTATTTTCAGATACTGTGGTTAGCTGTGGTTTGCATCTCATTATCATCCATCCATTATCCAACCCGCTATATCCTAAGTACAGGGTCACAGGGGTCTACTGGAGCCAATCTCAGCCAACACAGGGCAGAAAAAAAAACCATGAGCAGGGTGTCAGCCCACCGGAGGGCACACACACCAAGAACACATTAGGGACAATTTACAATCACCAATGCACCTAACCTGCATGTCTTTGGACTGTGGGAGTAAACCCACGCAGACACGGGGAGAACATGCAAACTCCACGCTGGGAGGAACAGGGAAGTCTCCAAACTGCAAGGCAGCAGCGCTATCACTGCGCCACCGTGCCACCCTCTCATCATCATTAGGCTGCTAAGAAACAACTAGGAAATCCAAGTCAAGTTAATTAAAACTCAAGCAAAAGAAGTTAATTAGCAGCAAAAACTGGGCACTAATTAAGAAGATGGTTAGAATGAAAACCTGCAGCCACTGCGGCCCTCCAGGACCAGAGTCTGACACCCGTGTTCTGTGATATGAAGCGTTGTCTGATGAGGGACAAATGAATTTCAATGACAAAAATGTGGCCAAAGTGCAGGACTTTCTGAAGGTGCTGTGCACACTGACGGTGACCAAGGTGCGATTTTCAAACCCAGCGTACTCCCACCGTTGTCACCTGAACCCAGGATGAACCTTCCAGTTCAAAGCAGATTAACACACTGCCCCCTTGTGGAGGGATTTTCAAACAGGTCGAACTACTAGGACTCGCACAGAGGAATGTGGCACCGCTTCCCCTCCGGCCCTCAGATCAAATGTGGCACCGCGTGAATGTCACTCTTTCATTTCAAATTAGGATCCAAGAACGCCCGAAGGAACATGCGCATCGGCCGCCTGCTATCACTGCTCCATCTTTCATCATTATGGTCTTTTTCTTTTCACAAGTTCAAATTCCAATCAGTTAAGAACATCGGGTCAATGGTTTTGAAAGAAGCTCTGAAGCAGGAGAACAAGTGAGTTCACCCCGTTTTAAAACGCTTCACTGCACTCCTGGGGGTTTCAGACAGCAACGTCTTACCTGATGTCTGCTGGCCTGTAAATAAACGGATTAAGATTCCCCCCTCGGGCAAAAGAAAAAAGAAAAAAGGAGGAGGGCGGAGGAGAGCAATGAACTGAAAACCCGGAAAGCAGGTGAGGTGGCTAAAATCAAAGGGAGGCACCACTTTGGGTGGGAGGGGGGAGTCCGTGTGTAATTCCAGGAAGGTGACCACTTAGCCAGTGCGGAGAAAAACAAAGGCGTCATCAAGGAAACCCGATGGCAAACACCAGCATCCACGTTACATTCACTTACATGACTGAAATGTTCTTCCAAGGTGACTTCTGCCATTGGAGATACAGATGGCTCCATTTCTTTTAGTCTTTCAGTTGAAGCACAGCCAAGTGAAGTGACTTGTTCATGGTCACACAGTGTCACTAATGGGATTTGACCCCACGAGCTCAGGGGGTTGAGGTCCAGAACCTTAAGCCACATTGCCTGCTGAGATCACAACAAGACCTTTCGATTTGCTCCTTACTTTTAAAGTTCTAGTTATTTACAGCAGACATTTTGATCCAAAGCGACTTACAAAGCTACCAACATATTTGAATAAATCTCAGTCTGGGGATCACAATGCTTATATCTGGTTATGCTTACAAGAAATAATAAAATAACTGTGGGAGGTCGAGCTTTTAGTTACAGGACCCCCCTAAACTGTGGACTGGTCTGCCTGTTACTATAAGAGATGCCCCTTCGGTCTCAGCTTTTAAGACTCACGACTTCAGTTTAGCACACCCTGACTAGAGCTGCTGATCAACTGTGCCGACTGCCTCTCTGTTGTTAGTCATTAGCACCAAAACATAAGTAACATGACAGTTAGAATTTGTTATTCACCCTCACCTATTCTGTTTCTCTTCTCATTTCTCAAATGTGGCACTTGGTGCCACTGCCCACCTGCCAAGTTGTACTGCCTGTCTGAGGTAAAGTCATCTCTCGTGTTTTACTAACATGCTGGAATTCTTGAGGGAACAACAAAAGGATGCGACCAGAGTGAAGCAGATGATATTATTGATGTGGACTTTCAGAAAGCATTTGATAAGGTGCCACATGAGAGGATGGGCATCAAACTAAAGGAGGTGGCAGTTCAGGGTGTGGGGTGTATGTGGGGGGCAGAATTGGCTCAGACACAGGAAGCAGAGGGTGATGGAGTGAGGAACCCCATCAGAATTGGGTGATGTTGAGAGTGGTGACCAGCAGGGGGCAGTGCAGGGGGCCACTGCTAGTTTTAAAATCTGTAAATGATTTAGATAGGAATATAAGGAGGAAGCTGGTTAAGTTTGCTGATGATACCAAGATAAGTGGACTGGCAGATAATTTGGAATCCAATAAATCATCACAGAAGGACTTGGACAGCAGACAGACTTGGGCAGTTTTGTGTCAGATGAAATTTAATGAAATTTAAATTCAGGGCTGCAGGGGATGAATTAGGAGGAAAGACTAAAAGAGCTGAGCCTTTACAGAAATGAAGAGGAGACCTGACTGAAGCGTTTCAAACGATGAAGGAAATCAGTCCAGTGGATCGAGACGGTGACTTTAAAACGAGTTCATCAAGAACACGGGGGACACAGTTGGAAACTTGTGAAGGGGAAATTTCACACAAACATTAGGAAGTTTTTCTTTACACAGAGAACGATAGACACTTGGAATAAGAGACCAAGGAGTGCGGTAGACAGTAAGACGTTAGCGACTTTCAAAACTTGACTTGATGTTTTCTTGGAAGAAATAAGCGGAGAGGACTGGCCATATTTGTTGGGCTGAATGGCCTGTTCTCGTCTGGTTTGTTCTAATGTTCTGTATTTAACTGTTCTTAGTGCTCTGTGCGTATATTACTTGTATCCAATGGTATATACACCCTGCTGTACATTCTGAGACTCTGTGAAATGCCTAGAGCATGAGAAAGACGTATAATGAATATAAATTTAATTATTATCATTATTATTATTATTATTATTTACACATTGGAGCTTCGTCTGTGTTACTGAACGAGCGCGCGCTCCATACACCGAGGAGGACTAACATCCCTTCACCATCCCAAGGTTGTAAGTCTAATATACTGCTCAAAAGAATTAAAGGAACACTTTTTAATCAGAGTATAGCATAAAGTCAATGAAACTTATGGGATATTAATCTGGTCAGTTAAGTAGCAGAAGGGGTTGTTAATCAGTTTCAGCTGCTTTACTGTTAATGAAATTAACAACAGATGCACTAGAGGGGCAACAATGAGATGACCCCCAAAACAGGAATCGTTTAACAGGTGGAGGCCACTGACATTTTTCCCTCCTCATCTTTTCTGACTGTTTCTTCACTAGTTTTGCATATGGCTACAGTCAGTGTCACTACTGGTACCACGAGGCGATACCTGGACCCTACAGAGGTTGCACAGGTAGTCCAACTTCTCCAGGATGGCACATCAATACGTGTCATTGCCAGAAGGTTTGCTGTGTCTCCCTGCAAAGTCTCAAGGGCATGGAGGAGATTCTAGGAGACAAGCAGTTACTCTAGGAGAGCTGGAGAGGGCCATAGAAGGTCCATAACCCATCAGCAGGACCAGTATCTGCTCCTTTGGGCAAGGAGGAACAGGATGAGCACTGCCAGAGCCCTACAAAATGACCTCCAGCAGGCCACTGGTGTGAATGTCTCTGACCAAACAACCAGAAAGACTTCATGAGGGTGACCCAAGGGCCCCATGTCCTCTAATGGGCCCTGAGCTCACTGCCCAGCAGCATGCAGCTCGATTGGCATTCGCCATAGAGTACCAGAATTGGCAGATGCACCACTGGTGCCCTGTGCTTTTTACAGATGAGAGCAGGTTCACCCTGAGTATATGTGAAAGAAGTGAAAGGGTCTGGAGAAGCCATGGAGAACATTATGCTGCCTGTAACATCATTCAGCATGAGCAGTTTGGTGGTGGGTTAATGATTGTCTGGGGAGGCATATCCATGGAGGGTCACACAGACCGCTACAGGCTTGACAAAGGCACCTTAGCTGCCATTAGGTATCAGGATGTTGGACCCATTGTCAGACCCTATGCTGGTACAGTGGCTCCTGGTGCACGACAATTCCTGGCCTCATGTGGTGAGAGTATGCAGGCAGTTCCTGGAGGATGAAGGAATTGATACCATTGACTGGCCACCACACTTTCCTGACCTAAATCCAATAGAACACCTCTGGGACATTATGTTTTGGTCCATCCAATGCCACCAGGTTGCACCTCAGACTGTCCAGGAGCTCAGTGATGCCCTGGTCCAGATCTGGGAGGAGATCCCCCACAACACCATCTGTCATCTCATTAGAAGCATGCCGATGTTGTCAGGCATGTATACAAGAACACAGCGGCCATACAAAGTGCTGCGTACAATTCTGAGTTGCTGCAATTCAATTTGGGCAAAATGGACTAGCCTGCCACATCATTTTCTCACTCTGATTTTTGGGGCGTCTTTGAATTCAGGGCTCTGTAGGTTGATCATTTTCATTTCCATCAAACGATGTGGCATCCTTTCGTTCCTAACACATTACCCAGTCTATATCAGTATAGATATCCAGGAGGATTTCTTTTTCCCATTGAGATCTGATGTGTTTTCAAAGTGTTCCTTTAATTTTTTTGAGCAGTTTATTATAATGACGGACGGCACTGACGTCCCAAAAGGCTCTGCGGCGCTGCACCTAAAAATAATCTATTAATTATCATTTCGTTCCTGTTGGGTTTCAAGCAGTTATGTTTAATTTTGGTTTGTAGCTTTTGGCAGTGGGAATGTTCTCTTGAAGTTAAAAGGGAGGTTTGAGTTTTCCTAACAGCACTAAACGATGCTGCTTGGTGTATACGTCCCGGCATCTGGATTAAAGGAGAGGGGAGACCTCATTTGAATGTTACATTTTGTAGTGGATATTTGCACTACTTGAATGTACAACGCAACCACTATGAAAAAAAAAAGATTAAAGAAAATGTGTTTTTCTTGATAAATCGAGCGCACCTGTTTATCGCAATATCGACTGCCCCCTGTGGAAAACGAGGGGCGACGTCCGTCCACCCTGCCCAGGTTTCCTGCAGAAGGGGACCCCCTAAATCCCTTAACCCATCTGCTCATCTTCTTGCAGCCCTGAGTGAGAACGGTTAGAAAACGAAAGGAGGAATTCTTTTATCTTTTGATTATCGTGGCGTTTACTTTGTCCGGGTTGCCGTGCTGCAACGACGTGCTTTACCGCCAGGGGGCACAGCATCATCAAAAATAAACAGGAATAACCGGCATTTCTCTCGGCGCCTTTACTTTTGTTTCTCTTTTAGGAGCAGAACTACACAAGTCAGGATAACAATATGAGTGACAACGAAGACACGCTGATGGATTTTATCAAGACATCAGGAGGCGCAGCGTATTTTGACAAGGCTAGTGTTAGTTTTTGCGTTGCACCATTTATGGTACAGAAACAGTAAAATAATTGCAAAACATTACTTTTTAACAGTGCACGTGATAGTTTTTTAGTAATGTTGTCAATGGCAAAGTCCGCACCGAACTTTAAAGAGCTCTGTTTCCGGACCTCGGGTGACTCGCGTTCCTCGGGGTTCCTGGGCGGGAATACCTGGAGACTCGCAGCTCGTGGTCAGCGGGTGAGGGGGCTGCGGATCCGAACCTTACTGAGCACTTTGACCAGAGGCGTCTCCCGACTGCTGAAGCCCATCAGCTCTGATGTGTCGCAGACACATGTCTTGGACTGTGGGAGGAAACCCACGCAGACATGGGGAGAACATGCAAACTCCACGCAGGGAGAACCCGGGAGGCGAACACTGGTCTCCTTATTGCGAGACAGCAGCGCTACCCACCCCATAAACTATAAATGTTCGGCCCTAATATGAAAAATTCCTATCCTGTGCTTTATGACTTTATTTCACCAAACTAATAATCGCAGCTGAAGACCATTAATTATCGCTGATATCGACGACCACAGAACAATAAAATGCATAATGCATAAGTGTTAGTACCAAAGAATTTAAATACTGTACTAGATATGAGATAAAACAAATTGCAATAATGTATATGCTAACTGAAATGTAGCGGTATCGAAACAGAAATCGGGAAAAGGCATTTCGCTACAACGTTGTGAACTGACAACTAAAACTATAGATAGGACTATGGAAATCGCCATACCGGACAGATGATGTTAAATAATTTAGAAAACTAATTTTAATGCCAAACTGTAAATAGCACATAAAATTTATTTCATGAAACAGCCGGCCCAAAGTCCACAGCCCACCGGGCATTGCCCAAATGCCCTAAAGGCCAGTCCGCCCCTGTCCTCTGTTCTCCTGGGAAGAGGGCAGAGGTGGTTAGGATTGCTCCCCCTTGCCCTGTGATTGACCCACTAACGTTCATAGAGCCATATAGATCTTCGCATATAATAGAGCCTAATGACATTGCCTCAATTATAAAGCAGTGGTGGCACAGCTGGTGTCACTCCCTCATACTGAAAGAGACTTGTGTTCAAATCCCAGACTGGCAATTCTGTGACACATTCTTGTTATCACTGTGTGGTATTTTAAAGCACATCCCAAAAATGCATTTTGCAGGGTAACTGGTGGCTCCAATCGACCAGTTGAGAGTCTGTGTCTCCCAATCATGCACTGGCATCCCTTGCCATTTCATTTCTTCCCACTGTGATCGCTTCTGCCTACCTGCAATTCCATCATGGAATGAGCGAGTCCAGAATATGGATGGATTGATGGATAAATTCTATTTAAAAAGAAAATTCAATTGTAGCCCGTGCTCTTTGTAAGTGGTCCTGCGCCTGAGAGATCGGAGGGTCTGTAGTTCAAATCCAAGCACTCAATCTCTGTGTGACCCCGAGCAAGTCACTTAACCTGCCCGCTCTGCCATTTTGCTGAAACAAGCCACGTCTCCTGTTTGCCTCCATTCACATAAGGGGTGCATGTGGAGCATTCATCACGAAAGAGACGATAAAATGAAGATTGATGGACAGAGAAGCACAATGTGTAATGGTGCCTGGCATGAGGGAGACAGGAATGTAATTTTCGAGCTTTTTTACCCTGTTTGCTCCAACACGAGAAGGCAGACGCATCCATCTTGATTCTCAATAGCTTGGATGGCCCCCGACAAGCCTAACAAGGAGAGCAATAATTAATCAATATGAAGTCGGCCACAGTTTGAAAAGAAAGGGCATCTGCAGCAGGCTGCGTAATTTCAAGCCTTACCTGTGCCAATTCAATTTAATTCTGTTTATTTTTGTATAGCGCCTTTCACTCAGTGCTGTGACTATTCTCAAGTGCAGATGCAAGAATAAATTTGACAAATTTACTAAATACAGAATTACTACATGTCAAAACACAGATTTGTTAAAACACCCCGAAAATAGTGCAGAAACTGATCAACCTGAATGGAAACCAACAACATCTGTCCATTGAGGAATTGTTGAATTGTTGGCCAGCTGACAATGAAAAAGAGGAAAAGAAAAACTCAGTCAGCATCAACAGTGGGGAAAAAAATAAATACAGTAAATAAACCTCTAGGGGGTCCAAGGTCAGTTATGAAAAAGAAAGTCAAAGACAAAACCAGATGTAGTCACCACCTTTAAGACCCCCGGCCAACTGGCCACCCACCTCCGGCTGGCGATTCTTCATTAGTGTCTGTGCTGACCGTCCAGTCTGTTGACAGAATCATTTCATCCGATGATTCCAAGGCCCCCAGTATCTGAGAAGACATTTTCCATTTGCAGGAGAACAAGCATGGCAGCAAGGCAGAAGATACCAAGTAGAGAAACAGAACAGAGGAGGGTTGGCAACAGTTCATAATTATTGTGTGACATTTTGGTACAAATGACTAACAAACAGCGATGCAATAGCAGCTCTAGTCAGGGTATGCCAGGCTAAAGTCGTGAGACTGAAGGGGCAGCTCTTATGTAAGCAGGCAGATCAGTCCACGGCTTGGGGGCCCTGTACCTAACACCCCACTGTTAATGTTAATGTGCGCTCAGTTTTCTAGATAATAATATGTTCAGATAGGTAAGGAGGGACTCAACCAGTTAAGGCTTTATATCCATCCATTCATTACCCAACCCACTATATTCTAACTACAGGGTCATGGGGGTCTGCTGGAGCCAATCCCAGCCAACAAAGGGTGCAAGGCAGGAAACAAACCCCAGGCAGGGCGCCAATCCACCGCAGGACACACACACACCCACACACCAGGGACAATTAAGGATCGCCAATGCACCTAACCTGCATGTCTTTCAACTGTGGGAGGAAACTCATGCAGACACGGGGAGAACATGCAAACTCCATGCAGGGAGGACCTGAGAAGCAAACCCAGGTCTCCTAACTGCGATGCAGGAGCGCTATCACTGCGCCACCATGCTACCCTAAGGCTTCATATGTGAAAAGAATTTTTTGAAACCAGCCCAGTTCTTAACTGTGAGCCAGCATAAGGACTTACAAACAAGTGCTATTGAGGCACTGCAGGTGGTCCAGAATGCAGCGGCCCATCTTGTATTTAACTAGCAAAGATGGGCACATGGCACTCCTCTCTTCGGGTCACTAAATTGGCTCCCTGTAGCAGCACACATCAAGTTCAAACCTCTGATGCTCGCCTACCGAGTAGACAGTGGGTCAGCACCTGAGTGTACGGAGACACTGGTGAGAGGCTCTGCTTCTTTTTGCCCAATCAGGTCTGTCAGAGAACAGCACTTGGTGATGCCACCTCTGGTTGGCATCAAGTCTCAATCCAGACTCTTTTCCTGTGTAGTTCCTAGTTTGTGGAACCTCCCTCTGAACTGCTGACTACCTCAATAAATTCAAGAACCAACTGAAGAGCCGTCTGTTCTGCGAATATCTCTCAAATTGATTGGAAGAAAAAAAAAATCTTTCCTCTGTGATCTTTCATATTGTTGCTTGATTTGCTGTTACATTAAGTTGAATTGCTTTATTGATTGTTAATCCAGGATTGGAAACTTATCAGTGATTACATCGTTTACATGGGTGGCAATCATCTTTTGTGACTTGCTCCACTTGCTCCTAGTCTAGTCTCTTCTTCTTCTTCTTCTTCTTCTTCTTCTTCTTCTTCATGCTCTTCTTCTTCTTCTTCTTCTTCTTTCTCATGCTCTTCTTCTTTTTCTTCTTCTTCATGTTCTTCTTTTTTCTTATTTATCTTCATTTTCTTCATGTTCTTCATCATCATCTTCTTTTTCTTCCTTTTCTTCTTCTTCTTCATGGTCTTCTTTTTCTTCTTCTTTTTTCTCATTCTTCTTTTTTCCTGTTTAGCTTCTTTTTCTTCGTTTTGTTCATGTTATTCTTCATCCTCTTCCTCATTATCATCTTCTTTTCTTCATGTTCTTATTCTTCTTTGTTTTCTTCTTGTTGTTTTTCTTCTTATTTTTTCTTCATGTTCTTCTTCTTTACTTTCATTCCCTTCATGTTCTTCATCATCATCTTCTTCTGCCTCTTCATCATCATCTTCTTTTCATCATCTTTTTCTTATATAGCAAGGTTAATACTCACCCTCACAAGCCCCTTTTAACAATGATTCTTGATTCTTTGTCATCTCCCTGTCACTTTGCACTCACAATAATCCTCAGGCAGTCTCCGTGTCCACCTTACCCTTTGTCCTTCTGTGGATATATAAACCTATTGTTACTTTGTTTTTTTATCATATACACCTTAGTAATAGGATTTTGGGATGTGATTTTAACTTTTCTTATTTTTATTTATTTATTTTGTGCTTTTCTTTCAATTTCATTTTACCCATTTGGTTCCTGGTTTCCTAGGGTTAGGGTTAGATAGCGTTTGTTAGAGTTAACCCTTACCTCTGACATTTTTTCCCTCTTGTGCCTTTTTGAAAATGATTTCTTACTTCTTTATCTTCTCCCATTCACTTTACACTCACAGTAATCCTCATGCAGTCTCCATTTCCACAACAGTATCCATCTTAGATATCTGATATGTAACTTACATAGCAAATGTCCTTCTTTTGTGGCAAGTAACCATCTTAAATGGTCAATGTCTTACTTATATGGCCAATATCTGGCTTTTAATCTCCAGAAAGCAGGCCAGTGAGATGTTGATATTCCATGATCTGCCGAATAAGGCCAAGGTCACACAGAGACACTGTTGGCATGGCAGGTTTCTGATATTTTATACTGTAGTCCTGGGTATCTCGTTAGGGGACTCTCCACTTTAATATTCAAATTACACCGGAAAGGCCACCTTTTATTATATTTAGGCCAATAGACATCCCTATAGTCACTAATCACCCTAACATGAATGTCCACATGGACAGCATCTGGGAATGGAATCTGACCCAGGATGCCGGAGCTGTTAGACAGCAGCACTTTGTCTGAAGTATGTGATCATTTCTAAAAAAAGGTTTTGAACATCTGTGCGTTGCTGTTGTTTAACACATGATTAACGGAACTCTCTACCCTAATTTCTTTTCCTTTTTTACTAGCTTCGTGCATGGTCTTTGGGACAAAAAAATAACCTGGAGATTACCTAGCAGTTTTATTCTATTGGCAGAGGATGAGGACCCACCTGTGCTTGCAGCCCCCATGGCGATGCCATATCTTTGCCGTCCTAAGCTAGACGATGTTTTTAGTGTAAACTCCAAGCCTTGCCAAGGTGTTTCACTTGCATGCTGTTGATTCACGGCGTTTGCTTCATTTCGACGTTGTGTCTCTTCATCTACGTCATCAGCACGACGTCGCTGTTGTGCACGCAGGTCTGAAGCATTGAGAAGTGAGGTGCGTGCTAGCGCCATCTAGTGGCTGTTGTTGAGCATGAGCAGAGCGGACTGCTCCTTAGACACATAGGCCTTTTGCGTATATATGTCTAATATATTTCTTACCAGATTTATAGTATTTTATTTAAATAGGCAAAAAATGAAATTTAATCTCATGCTTTCATACAAAATTGATATTTTTTTTTTACGTAATACAAACCAATGATAATCCATGCCGTACAATGACAAGCGACATGATAAACGTCCACATATAATAAAAATATCTCATGTTATTTCTGTTGCATACTGCACGTGTCTGTCATCCCGTTGTATGCTCAAAACGTGCAAAACGCCTGCATTTTCTATTTTCCAAAGATATTGTTAAGTACAGTAGATACTTCCATAAATAACCAGCACACCCGATGTAGCTAATAAAAGTTTTTTTTTGTTTTTTTTCTGGAACCCACTGGTGGATCGTTCTTTTGAGAAACATAAAAGGCTCCCCTATGGCATTGCCTTGCAGAACCACTTTTGACGCCTTTCTTATTTTTAAGAGTGACAGTCTTATTATTTTGGTTAAGTGACCGCAAGCGGAGTCTCTCCGTGTTGATCTTGACATTTGAAAATTGAAAGACAAGGCGACGCCAATAGATGGCGCTGTGCGGTCGTACGGAATTGTGTCACTGTCGGGAGAGAAAAACAAACAAAAGAAAAGGACAAACATGAATAATGAAACGAATTCAAACTCTAATGAACGTACAAAGTGAGCCTTTGTTGTACTGTCCAACAGCAGCTAAGCTCATAACCATAACTAGGTGAATAATAAATCAGAATGTCAGCACAACGCGCCAACAGGGGTGTAACATTAGATGACCTCCTAAACTAAATATAACAAACAAAGACGACTGTTTTAAAATATATCCGAAGAAATCAAGCGTTTAAAATATCTTTATATGTTCATTCGTCCAGCAATACTTTTAAAAAGGCTATGGGTTTCCTCGTAGAAGCTTTGCTTGATCATTTAAATCTGACAAGGGTTCTCTGCAAATGAAGTTAGTTCTTTGGGCTTTGAAAAAGTTCCTAATATGCGGTCAGGAGAGAAATCTTTAAATTTTAATTTGACCACAAAGCAGGTCAAGAAAACTTCAACTGAGCCGTTAGCGTTGTGTGCGGTGAGAGTCCCTTTAAAATAATTAAAGCCACTGGAATCTCACAAACTTGTTATTACTCGTTGAAAATTGTTTAAAAAAAAATTAACAACGTTTCTTTCTGGAACTTTCATATGGATGGTTCTTTTGGAAACCAGAAACGGTTCATTTATGACATCGTTCTTCAGAATGAAAACTTCAAGCGCTGTAACAGCCAGCATTGTCACTTTAGAAATGGGCGGGGACAGGTGATTGACAGCCGGGTATTCGCAGGCGTGCTGAGCTCTGCATTCCAGCAACCCCTGGAACTTTCTCGTTATTCTTTACGAGTTCGGGAAGACTCGAGAAGGCAGGTGGAGAATCACATGACATTGCAGATGATAACTGGAATGGGACACGACATGAGACGACGATTGGGGACACTGCGAGATCAGAATAACCTGCCTAGTGAAGTGCACTTTATTAGGTACACCCTCCTAGTCCTAGCTTGGTTGGACCCCCTTTTGCCTTCACATGCCGTAACTCTTCATGGCATGTATTCAGCAATGTGCTGGAAAATTCCTCGGGGATTTTGGTCCATATTGACATGATAGCATCACGCAGTTGCTGCATATCCATTATACAAATCTCCAGTTCCACCAAAGGTGCTCTGTTGGATTGAGATCTGCTGACTGTGGAGGCCATTTGAGTCCAGTGACTTCACTGTCATGTTCAAGAAACCAGTTTGAGATGTTCTGAGCTTTGTGACATGGCGCCTTATCCTGCTGGAAGTCACCATCAGAAGACGGGGGCACTAAGAATTTGAACTTTAATACATGCTGCTACAGGGAGTCAAATCATCTGACATGTGCCCACCTCCACAGGTCGAATATGCTAGACAGGCCGTTACATTTTCACTCATCTGCATGGTGACACATGCCAGTCCTCCTTCCAGTAGAGAGCTGCAGTTGTCCAGCCGTGTCCAGACCAAAGTCTGGACTAGGAGATGTGCTGCATACTCTGTCAGATTCGACATTGTACAGAGTGAATCTGCAAGGATGAGGGACTGTAGCAATATGGCAATTGAAGGACAGTTGGTCACCAATCATCACCCCAAGGTTGTGTACTGAGTTGGCATGTATTAGTGATAATGAACCAAGTTGAACAGAGATGGGGTGTTGAAAAGACGCCTCGGGATAACAAGGAGATCCATCTTTGCAAAGGCTAGGATAAGTCCTACTGAGGATTTGCATAGGGAGAAGAGGAGAGGGCCCAGCACTGAACCTTGGGGTACCGCCATGCTTGCCCGATGCTCCCTTGACATCTTTCCACGCCAGGACACACAGTAGGGTCGGCACCAAAAGAGGTAGGACTCACACAATACAATACAATACAGTTTATTTTTAAAAAGCCCAAAATCACACATGGAGTGCCGCAGTGGGCTTTAACGGGCCTTGCCCCTTGACAGCCCCCAGCTTTGACTCTCTAAGAAGACTAGAAAAAACTCCTCAAAAAAAACTTTGTAGGGAAAAAAATGGAAGAAACCTTAAAAGGCAGTTCAAAAAGAGACCCCTTATACCAGGTAAGTTGGGCGTGCAGTGGGTGTCAAAAAAGGGGGGTCAACACAAAACACAGAACAGAACACAATCAATACAATATAATATTACAATAGAAATCCTACAAGTGCCGTTGAGAATTCAACACTAGATGATAAGGTTTGGATTAGGATTAGGGTTAAGGACAGGTTTAGGGTTATACCACCTGAAGGCAGTCCCACTGATGCCAAGGTCAGAAATGGTGGTTAACCATGTCAAAGGCAGAGCACAGATCTAGCAGGATCAGCATAGATGACATGGTGGTAGCCCTGGTCAGTAGGGACATCTTCATGGAATTGCCCTACATGAGTCCTGGTTGGTTAGGATCTGGCAGTCTGTTCTGCAGAAGATAGGAAGAGGCTTGGTTAGAAGACAACACGTTCCAGGATAGAAAGGCGAAAAGAGAGACTGGTCTGTGGTTACCCACATGAGAAGAGTCAGGAGTAGGTCAAGAGTGGGCATCTGGAGGCTAAGTTCAGGATTTTTTGATCTGTTGCATCCTGGTAGGTCGCTTAGTAGCCATGAAAGGTTTCTGTTTTCTCCTCATATTAGGAAACCTTTCAAAGCCCATAGTACCCAACTTCCTATGCTTCTAGAATGAAATGGGTCTTGGTCAAGCAATGGAGCAACGAGGTACCACATAACCCATGTAGGTGCCGTGAAGGAAGGACAGGCATCCTATGAACAGATTCATAATCGGCCAGGTGGCCATAATGATAGAAGCAGGCATAGGAGGCCACTTGGAGAATTTCATTCCCACATACAACAGGTGGCGCTGTTCCTCAGAGCTGGATCACTTTAGGACAGGTGCAGGGTGGCATGGGAACTGGAGTCCGGAGATTCATCCCCGTCGGAGTCTTTGGGAACCACCAGACTGCCCTGCTTCGTGTATGAGGAGTGAAACGGGAAGAAACAGGAAGCCAGAAGCAGTTTCCTGGTTGGCTTTTAAGGAAAGCCCTCCTGCCACACTTGGACGAGTCAGAGTCGGGGAGGCAGCGGGTACCGCACTCAACGTGGAGGATGGTAGGAGATAGAATTTATTTTGTATTGTAGTTAATTCATTGATCCTAACGTTGATGATTTTTTTAAAAAAAAGTGAAAATTCCATCCATCCATCCATTTTCTAACCCGCTGAATCCGAATACAGGGCCACGGGGGTCTGCTGGAGCCAATCCCAGCCAACACAGGGCACAAGGCAGGAACCAATCCTGGGCAGGGTGCCAACCCACCACAGGACACATACAAACACACCCACACACCAAGCACACACTAGGGCCAAGTTAGAATCGCCAATCCACCTAACCTGCATGTCTTTGGATTGTGGGAGGAAACCGGAGTGCCCGGAGGAAACCCACGCAGACACGGGGAGAACATGCAAACTCCACGCAGGGAGGACCTGGGAAGCGAACCTCTAAGGGTCTCCTAACTGCGAGGCAGCAGCGCTACCACTGCACCACCGTGCCGCCCCCAAAGTGAAAATTAACATCTTTTATTTTATCCCAGAATTGTGTCGGGCATTACGCTCTCTGTGGTTTAGGGCTCATTGGCTCCCCCTGGTGGTCCATTTTAGAACCAGCTATTTCAAGAGGTGCTCCCCAAATCGTCCTTTATTTTCCTCATCCCTATTAATTTCAAGTCATTAACAGGCTTTCAACATCAACAAATGCACGTTTTGTTTTTTTTTTTCTTTTTTGTTTAATTGATCTCTTCTAGAACTGAAGAGCCACAGAGAGACGGAAGCTGAGCGACTTTGCACAAATTGCGCAATTAAGCCGATGAGGCTGTGAAATGAGATGCAAATTGGCCGACGCTGTCGTTCCGGTTATTTATGTTATCTGGCACAAGAGAGGCTCTAATGTAATGTTTAAATGAAATAAATGGAACTCCACAGCCCCCGTCAACAAACAGGCATGCAGACAATCAAACCATCAAGAGAGTCCTTATAAGTCCTCGTCCACCTTTAACGAATGTTCATTTTAATTGTGCAGTTGTTTTAGCTTTAACACATTAACCTTTGGAATCTGAACAACATTTAGCAATGCTTTGATATGAATTGTAGGTGATAAGAGTTTTACCAGCATTTTGAAAAACCCACCCCTTGTCACACACGTGCGTTGGAGGTTCGCCTTCCCGGGTGTGCAATACCACCGCGAGATGACGGGGGGTGCTGTTGCTATCAGTATCATCACATTGTTTTTCCTCCACAGTGCCTAGAAGATGCCTTAGTGGGTAATTGATCCTGAGAAGCTCTGCCCCTTATGGTTGAGGGGGGTATAAAACTCCCAGAAGGAGGCACCACATTTTGGATTTGAGCCCCCATACAACATAGATCTGCTCACCTGAGCATTTTGTGTTTGACTTCCAGCGAGGTGAATTTGGCAGCAAATGCCTGTTTTTGGATTTTAACTACCATTGTCTGCCTGTTTTTTACCAAGTTACAGTCATATGAAAAAGTTTGGGAACCCCTCTCTACCTGCATAATAAACGACTCTCCTTTCAACAGTAAAGATAACAGTGGTGTGTCTTTCATTTCCTAGGAACATCAGAGTACTGCGGTGTTTACCGAACAAAGATTTTTAGAGACGCAGTATTTAGTTTATGAAATGAAATCAAATGTGAAAAACTGGCTGTGCACAAATGTGTGTCCCCTTGTCATTGTGCTGATTTGAATGCCTGTCACTGCTCAATGCTGATTACTTGGTTGGCTGAGTTCATTAAGCCTTGAACTTCATAGACAGGAGTGTCCAACCATGAGTGGTCAAAGGTATTTAAGGTGGTCAACTGCAAGTTGTGCTTCCTTCCCTTTGACTCTCGTCTGAAGAGTGACAGACAGCATGGGATCCTCAAAGCAACTCTCCAAAGATCTGAAAACAAAGATTGTGGAGTCTCCTGGTTTAGGGGAAGGCTACAAAAGCCATCTCAGAGGTTTAAACTGTCAGCTTCAACTGTAAGGAATGGAATCAGGAAATGGAAGGCCACAGGCACAGTTGCTGTTAAACCAACACAGCAGGTCTGGCAGGCCAAGAAAAATACAGGAGCGGCACATGAAGAGGCAGGATTGTGAGAATGGTGACAGACAACCCACAGATCACCTCCAAAGACCTACGAGAACATCTCGCTGCAGATGGTGTATCTGTACATCGTTCTACAATTCAGAGCAATTTACACAAAGAACATCAGTATGGCAGGGTGATGAGTAAGAAGCCCTTTCTGCACTCACACCACAAATAGAGTCACTTGTTGTATCAAATGCTCATTCAGACAAGCCGGATTCATTTTGGAACAAAGTGCTTTAGACTGATGAGACAAAAATGGAGTTATTTGGTCAGAACAAAAAGTGCTTTGCATGGCGGAAGAAGAACACGGCATTCCACGAAAAACACCAGCTACCTCCTGTCAAATGTGGTGGAGGTCCCATCATGCTGTGGGGCTGTGTGTCCAGTTCAGGGACTGGGGCCCTTGTTAAAGTCGAGGGTCGGAGGAATTCAACCTAATATCAACAAATTCTTCAGGATAATGTTCAAGCATCAGTCACAAAGTTGAAGTTACTTAAGCAAGGGTTGGATATTCCAACAAGACGATGACCCAAAACACAGTTGGAAATCTACAAAGGCATTCATGCAGAGGGAGAAGTACAATGTTCTGGAATGGCCGTCACAGTCTCCTGACTTGAATAACATTGAAAATCTATGAGATGATTTGAAGCAGGCTGTCCATCAAATTGAACTGAACTGGAGAGATTGTGTATGAAGAATGGTCAGAAATACCTCCATCCAGAATCCAGACACTCATCACAGGCTAGCTATAGGAGGACAGCGTCTGGAGGCTCAAAGGAGCAAAAGGAGGCTCAGCTAAGTACTGATGTCATATCTCTGTTGGGGGGCCCACATTTATGCACCTGTCTAATTTTGTTATGATGCATATTTTCTGTTAATCCAATAAACTTAACGTCACTGCTGAAATCCTACTGTGTCCATAAGGCATGTCAGATATTAAAAGGAAGTTACTACTTTGAAAGCTCAGCCAATGAGAAACAAAAATCCAAAGAATTAAGAGGGGTTCCCAAACTTTTTCATATGACCGTATGTGCCAATATTAAACGGGGTGGCCCGGTTGGCAAAACAACTAACTTTTGAATTCCTTCATGTCTTTTACTCATCCACACCCTTTATTCTTTTCCCACCCCACCAATGCAGTTCAGGGTTACAGATAATTAACTCTGATTTTAAATCAGGGACCAAACCTGGACAGGATGACAGTTCTCCTGATCACACTCTCTGGCTCAATATCCCTGGAATCCTTCACACCTAACATGTAGCATTCATCTGTTAATAAATGCCTAGGGGTGACATGGCAGTGCAGTGGGTATGCTGTTGCCATGCAACAAAGGCGACTGGCATTTGTGCCCCGGGTATTCCCTGCATGGAGTTTGCATGTTCTTCCGTTGTCCTCCTGGGTTTCCTCCAGGTGCTCCGGTTTTCCCCCCACAGTTCAAAGCCATGCAGGTTAGGTGGATTGGTAACAGTAAGTTGACCCTAAATGTGTGTATGTGAGTGTGCTCACCCTGTGATGGACTGGCACCCTTCTGTCCCTTGTATTATAAAAACACAGAAGTGTGGGACACAGAGGAATGGACTTAGCACTCTGCTCAAAGCTGGTGATAACTGGGACTTAGAAGCAGCATTAGTCTCCTCAGCAGCCGGACCCACTGCCACCTTCATCTGCCACTCCTCATCTCTGCTCATTTCTTATGAGGCTCCATGTGCTCCTAGCTGAATCGTTCCTGTACCTGCACATACACACCACAAGCCTTATGCCACTCTGCTCACCTGGGGTCAGAGGCGAACCGACTGGCACGCCATCCCTCAGCTCCATGAGCCAACCCAAAGCCAGGGTCCAAACTTAACGCTCATCGGTGGCCTTGTACCCTGGGCTGATGGAGTTCCACAGCAATGAGATGTCTTCAAAGGGTTTGTCTAAGTTCTCCCCAAACTCCCCATAAGTCTCATTTTAGTCAGGTGCCATGTTGTCATCTGACAAACTCACCCAATGTTGTTGATGGTCTCCACCCGGATTTGAAGAGAATATATCCCCCTGTTTCTCTCACTGGGTTCCAGCAGTATGGTAGAGCAAACCAAAAATGAAGACCAAAAAAACATTCAGAACAAGTCAGGGATAAAATAAAGAGATGAAGAGCCAAAATCTGCTCAAAGGCACTGAACAGAACTTGAAGGTTCAATGCAGTCCATCTTACAGAAGTGGAAAAGGAAATGTCACACATGAGTGCACCAGGATCATCAGGATGGCTGTGGTAGACTCACAAATACCACGCCGGGCAGAGAGGTGGCACTATTGTTAACAGTATCCCCCGCTTTCTCCAATTCTCCCAGCAGTCACCAGTAGAGGATGCATAGCCCCGCCCCCAATGGACTGTATCAGTCCGGCCTTCCTTAGGGATTGATTGATGAAACCCGCAGGTCGTCTTTTGACCCTGGAGAGCGTCATCCTGGCGCACATCTTTGAGTTTATGTTAAGAGTCACATCGCCAACACAACGCCCGCTAGTTTGGATCTTTTTTGTTTCAAAACTGCCAATTTCAAGGGGAACAGTTGGCTTGGCACCTCAACAGTTGCATTCGTGTGGTACAACAGGAAGCCACACTGCCAAGTTCAGGACCCTCTTAACAGCATCATAGGCCCCCTGAGGAAAGTAATGCACTGGGGCCCCTGCTTTGACGGCAAGACAGAAACATACATAGGCATCTGAAACATTGTGAAACATGGTGGGCACATGTCAGCATGCATGCCATTTAGTTTGGAATTCAGTGCTAAAGCGTGTGAGATAGAAACATATATAGGCATCTGAAACATTGTGGGCCCCTTTGCTCCTGAGGTCCCGGGCCAGTGCCCATTGTGCCCATATGTTTAGATGGCCCTATGCCGGGGCACTCAAGGACCACACCCTTCACAGATGCCCCATGTCACAGTACCACTTAGACAATCAAATGTACTTCGTATCAAACTTAAACCTGGTGGTATGAGTTACCCCAGTGGTTCTCTAACTGTGGGGGCATGAAGTAACAAAAAGGGGGGCGCGTAGATGAGAAAAGAAGAAAACAAGAATCAAATTGAATCCAAAACAAATTAACTTAAACTACATTCTGATACTAGAAAAATAAATATAGAATGTTGATAAAAGTTAAGTAGGTATAATAAAATATGCATCTATGATATATCATTAATTAAAAAAGAACAAATTGGTATTAGTGGGCTCCTTTCAAAAAAAACGTTAGGGGGGGCGCAATTAAAACTGTTATGAAAACTCGGGTCGCAAATACTTAAAGGTTGAGAAAATCTGAGTTACCCAAAATGTCAAAGTATGGACACTGCACTAATCAAAGGCAGGATGACTCCTCAGCAGGATACAGAAAACGTTAAATCCATGAAATAAAAGATAATGAAGAAACAATAATTAAGTGATAAATACGGCATATTGGAATCAGAATAGCACCGCCCATCTAGTAGCCACGCATATTCAAATCAACCAATCGGTGTCCCATTCGTCATGTTACCATTCCCAGCGTGCAGATAAATAATGATGGCGATCAAGATCAAGCCTGGCCCACTGCCTATCACACCGCAGTCAGTACAGTATGATGTTAAGGGTTATTTTACCGAAAGTGCATTTAGAGATTCGTGATTTATGATTATAATCTCCAAAGAATATTTATATAATTATTAATAATTTCCTTAACATAAAATTAGCAAGTCCCGGGTGTCCTATAAATTAATGTCTCATTCCGTTGTCGGAATGACATTTAACGGTCCCGTAATCCGCTTTCATCCGACTGATTTCTCCACAAGGCATTGCCGCCACCCTACAAGAGTCCAAACTCGCACAGGTTGCATCTTTATAATAAGAAAGAAAGAAAGAAAGAAAGAAAAACCACCAGTGGCAGCAGCGCTCATCTGACTGATGCATCGAACGGCCCACCCCGGGATAATAGAGTCATGAACTCCGAGCATCGCCTAATGAACAAGCAGGTCAAAGTTGCCAGGATAAATGGATCCAATTTATCGCACAAGGCGCCACATGGACTCGCATTTTTTAGCCAAACTCTTGGTCAGCCGGGGGAATGAATTGAACGAATTAAGGACGACAAGCTATTGGGACGGCAGTCAAGATTGTAGGACGGCAGGGGCCACGGGAGGTTAGGGATTCTTAATGGGCGCTCGGCGCTCCATTACTCGGGGGGCAGGCGCCCTCACAATGGGATTGCCTTTCTTTATTCAGCTTGAGCTTCGCAAGAAAACCTCCGCGTCTCTGGAGGACGGCCGTGAATTGACAGCTGAGTATCATTTATTTCGACGGGTCCTTTGGTAATTGATACCAAAGTCGCGGGATCGGAAGTTATTTTTGACTCGCTGGGATCTGTGAAATGCCGCCGGGATGACGTGCCTTTCTTTTAGCGTCTCAGCTGTCATTTCCTACGCTTTCAATGCCTCTTACAAAAAGTTTCTCTTCCCAGAGCACAATGTCGAGCTATTATGTGTTCTAAGACTGAATATAATAACCACAAGAACGCCCACCCAGCAGGGAAAAGTGTCTCTATTGTGATTGGTTAACACGGGGGACCATTATAGGCCTTATTTGCATACTTACTGCATGTAAAATCTAATATTTTGGAGAAAGCACGACCTGAAAACTAAGCAACAAATAAAATCTTCCCAATGATTACCAATAAAAAAAGTCACTGGCTTAGCGCTAAAATTTTAGAGCAACAAAAAAAAAATTAGAGTGTGTAAAAAACAAACTCAGGAGTGCAGAGAGCCATTGCTTCAGTTCGTTTCATTCTTTTATAGCGCCCCTCACCGAGTCCCGACTCAGAGCGCCGTGATGAGTGCACACGTAAAGCAAAATTACAAAGTACGGATTAGCTAAAAATCACAGTTACAAAAGCAGTTCCAAAGGTATTAACATAAATGGATCCTAACTGGCAGCATACTGTAAGTGCCATCGTGGATGAACTGGGAGCCCGACTGGGATGCAGAGTGGACTCAGCTGGGAGCCCAAAATGAAAGGACAACATGGAAGGGGGCATAACCTGATCAGGAAGACATGTGATTATTATCCCAGTTAGGGTGAAGGATTAATGGAAGGACTAAGTGGTATTTCTCAAGAGCAGTTCCTCCCCCTGTGCAGTGGATGGTGGTGTTCCACTGGTGTGGACCCAGTGTGGATGCCAGCAGGGATTCCATGGGAATCATAGTCCTGAAGGAGTGCCCTGTTGGAGTCCTTGGAGTGCACTGCAGAGAGAGGGACCACCTATTCCATAGGGCTTCCGCATGACCTGGAAGTGCTTCCATCATTCAGTACTCTGGCATGGGAGGTACTCCCAGGTCCAGTATAAAAGGAAGTCCTCCAGTTGAGTCAGAGTCGGGTGGTAACAGGCAACACTCATCTGGAGGAAAAAGGAGGAAGAAATTTACTTGTTTGATGTGTTTTGTCTGGCATTTCTGGATAATACTATTGGTCAGTCAGTCATTATCCAACCCACTATATCCTAACCCAGGGGTCTGCTGGAGCCAATCCCAGCCAACACAGGGCGCAAGGCAGGAACAAATCCCGGGATGGATGCCAGCCCATCACAGGGCACACACACACCAGGCACACACACTAGGGACAATTTAGGATCACCAATGCACCTAACCTACATGTCCCTGGACTGTGGGAGGAAACCGGAGCACCTGGAGGAAACTCATGCAGACACAGGGAGAACCTGCAAACTCCACAGAGGGAGGACCCGGGAAGCAAACCCAGGTCTCCTTACTGTGAGGCAGCAGCGCTACTACTGTGCCACCATGCTGCCGAATACTGTTGGTCTAAAACAAAAATATATATGTTATTTAAACCCGGTATTTTTGTGATTAAGGTTTGAGGTTCAGTGGTTCTCCCTTGTGGTCACAACTGTCATGTGCAAAAGTAAGTACACCCCATTAGATGTTCTTTCTTCTTCACCATATATGTGGACATATCATGATCTTAATTTATGATCTTCATTTAAACTGTATTTATAAATAAAGGTGATGTAACACAGCAAACATCATGCCACACATTTGATAGTTCATTGTATAATTTTGATAAACGTAAACACAAATTCCGCACATGTGGAAAAAGTAAGTCCACCCTCCATGTATGACTACCTCATATACCTCAAATTAGTGATCAGAACATCATGAGAGAGGGTCTTGTCTGAACCTTTTTATTGGAATCTCAGACATTTACCTTGGATTGCTTCTTGTCTGTGAAGTGTGTGTTATTACCTTGCCTCAACGAAAAAAAACTCCCTACGTCCAGAGGTCTGGGATAGGGATTTCAAAAGATATCCAAATAATTGTCTGGAAGATCATCTAATTGCAATAGACGGCCAACTTGTCCAGGCCAGGCCACCCCAGCAAATTCTGTTGGAAAGTTTGTGATCACATGTCTTAATGATGCATATACGTAGTAATAAAATGCATCACATTTTTCATTTCAATAGATGGCACATCACAAGCAATGTCGCTGCTTTGACCAATTCCAAGCCAAATGGCATGCACAAAAACATATGTACAGTATTGCATTTTTCATTCCAATAGGTGGCACATCACAACCTTCAGCATTGCTTTAATGAATTCCAAACCAAATGGAATATAACAGACACATAGTAACCAGGTGGACACATAGATACACAGACACACACACACACTGCAAAGGACACACATTTGTCATTTTTATTAAGGTGGATAAGGCCATTTCTGTACATTCAGAAATTACACTCTGTTGGACGTATTCAGCATTAACATTTGCAGTGCACCATCTATTGGAATGCATTTTGTAATGCATATAGTAATAAAATACATTGTATTTTTCATTCCAACAGATGGCAAACCACAAATATTTTTAGTAGTAAAATAAACTGCAGGTGTCATTCTAACAGATGGCGCATCACAAACATTAGCACTGAATTCCAAAGTAAGTGGCATGCATTGAGACATGTGCATTGCATTTTTCATTCCAACAGGTGGCGCATTACAAGCTTTAGCACTGCTTTGATGAATTCCATAGCAAATGGCATATAGCAGAGATATAGCAACCAGATGGATATATAGACAGACACAAAGATCCCCACTTTTCTTTTAATTGATGTGGATAAGCCAATGTTAGGATAAGCCAATTTCTGTTCATCCTTCACATACACTCTGTTGGACATATTCAGCATTCACATTAACAGTGCATCAACTTGAAATGTATTTCTCATTCCAACAGTTGGCGCATCACAAGCTTTCGCACTGAATTCCAAACTAAATGGCATGCGTGGAGACATGTGCATTGCATTTTTCATTCCAACAGGTGGCGCATCACAAGCTTTAGCACTGCTTTGATGAATTCCATAGCAAATGGCATATAGCAGAGATATAGCAACCAGATGGATATATAGACAGACACAAAGACCCTCACTTTTCTTTTAATTAATGTGGATAAGCCAATGTTAGGATAAGCCAATTTCTGTTCATCCTTCACTTACACTCTGTTGGACATATTCAGCATTCACATTAACAGTGCATCAACTTGAAATGTATTTCTCATTCCAACTGATGGTGCATCACAATCATTTGCAGTAGTAAAATGCACTGTGTTTGTCATTCCAAATAGATGTCACATCGCTGACATTACAACTGCTTTGACAAATTCTAAACCACGTGGCATGTACAGAGACATATGTATTGCATTTTTCATTTCAACAGTTCACACATCACAACTTTAGCACTCTTTGGTTGAATTCCAGACCAAATGGCATAAAATGGAGAAATACAGCAACAAGGTAGACACACAGATACACAGATACACACACAAACACTCGTTATCTTATTAAGGTGGATACGGAAAGAGATGGTTCTGTCATCAGCTTAGTTGCTGATCTCCTTGCTGGACAATGTCAATTGACGTGATTGAAAACAGCTGGGATTGTCAAACTTGGCGACTATATGCTCCGCCTATAGCACAGTCGTTCTCACCCTTTTTTCTGACAACCAATAGCGGTGCTGCAGAATGGGTTAAGAAGTCCAGGGACCATGACCAGTTGATACAAGATGCATATAAAGGGCTTGGAAATCCCTGAGTTACTAAATCACTGGTCCAGCCGACAGCTGAATAATCCAAGACATATCAGCAGAGCTTCTGCGTCGGAGTAAAGTTTGTTGGCTCACACATTTTTAATAAAACGAAAGGCGAAGGTATTGACGACTGTGAATGGCACATGTGGGTATTTGAGCAATCAGCGACGGTCACAAAGTGCTGCACTAATTGCTTCGTACAAGCCCAGATGTCCAGGAGGTGCACAGTACATCGAGGTGACAAAGCCTGGCAGGCATCAGGTGTCGGTTCCCCCGATGATCATCTCCGTTCTTTGAATGTTTAACTCGTGATTACTTTTTGGCTGCGCTTTTTAACTCGTTATTTACGGCGGATCTCTTGCAGAAACAGCGCGCATTATCAACGTATTACAATAACAAAAAGGAGATCGGAAGATAAAAGATAATGATGCAGTCTAATGAATAATTAATCTCATTCGCCTCAAGGCTGTGCGGAAGCGTTTGATCAGACATTTCCACTGGGGAAAAACTGCAATAGCTGACAGCCCCGAAGCTGCAAAAAAAAAAAAAAAATGAAATGAAAATGTCAGACGGTTTACCATTTTCATTTACATTACAATTAAATACAAATGAGTACCCTCTCTCAAGCTCATGACGACAGTATTTTTAGCTTTTCCTCAGAATAAAAAAAAATCGATTGTTTCTGAAAAGCGGGCTGAGCTGCTTTCTTCGCAGCGATTTAAATCACCCACAGGAGACTGGGAAACAAAATGCGCCTTAAAAGAAACGAAATTCATCTAAGCGGACGCTGAAAAAATGGGAATGGGACTGGAGCGACTGGACCGAAGCCGCCACAAGACGCGCGCATTGTGCCATCACCGTCTGAGGCTCAAAATTCTGAATTCATTCAATTCACATTTCGACATCTGCGATACACAGAAAATCGCAGATTTAACACTTTGGTCAGTTCATGTCCCGACTTTTAAAGCCCCGATCAAATTGTAATTTAAATTTTCCCTGTGGAAAAAACAAAACGGAATCAGACGAATAACTTTCTTCTCGTCCACTTTATACACATGAGGGTCGCGTGTTGTCCGGAGAGGGGCTGAGATGGCGACGGACTTCCTTTTTATTTACATTGACTTGTTTAGCAGACGCTGTTATCCAAAGTGACTTACAAAGGAGTCAATATAATCGAGTAAACAGCAGTTTGGGTGACTGTTTGGGAACAAGCAGGACCAATTTTGTTAATGCCCATCAATGATTAAAGAAAACCCCACGACAGTCTCTGAAATAATAGGAAATTGACCAAAGTCATTGGCGCCCATCATTGTTTATTCCTTATTTAATCAAACTTTGCTTTCGATTTTGTACTTCAAATAATAACATGCTAGGACCCTTCACCTAACACTTGGTCGCACACAGGGGAGGCAGGTGAGGCATATTATGAAAAGTTTAAAAAAAAACTAATAATCAGTTAGTCATTCTTTCATCCATCCATTATCCAACCCGCTATATCCTAACTACAGGGTCACGGGGGTCTGCTGAAGCCAATCCCAGCCAACACACTGCGCAAGGCAGGAAACAAACACCGAACAGGGCGCCAGCTCACCGCAGTCAGTCATTCTTCAACCCGCTAAATCCTAACACAGGGTCACGGGGGCCTGCTGGAGCCAATCCGAGCCAACACAAGACGTAAGGTAGGAAACAAACAGCCTACCGCAAGGCGCGCGCACACACACACAAAGCACACACTAGGGACAATTTAGAGTCACCAATGCACCTAACCTGCATGTCTTTGGACTGTGGGAGGAAACCCACGCAGACACGGGGAGAACATGCAAACTCGAGGACCCGGGAAGCGAACCCAGATGTCCTTACTGCATGGCAGCAGCGCTACCCACTGTGCCACCGTTCCACCCAGTACTGATACTCCAATACCTTGGAGTGCACTGCAAAGAGAGGGACCACCTATTCCGTAGGACTTCCGCATGACCTGGAAGTGCTGCCGTCATTCAGTACAATGGCATGGGAGGTACTCCCAGGTCCAATATAAAAGGAAGCCATCCAGCCTCCTCCAGTTCAGTCGGAGTCGGGAGGTAACAGGCAACACTCATCTGGAGGAAAAAGGAGGAAGAAATGTACTTGTTTGATGTGTTTTGGCTGACATTTCTGGATAGTACTATTGGTCAGTCAGTCATTATCCAACCCGCTGTATCCTAACACAGGGTCACGGGGGTCTGTTGAAGCCAATCCCAGCCAGCACAGGGCACAAAACAGGAGCAAATCCCGGGCAGGGTGCCAGCCTATCACAGGGCACACATCACTCACACCAAGCACACACTAGGGACAATTTAGAATTGCCAGTGCACCTAACCTGCATGTCTTTGGACCGAGGGAGGAAACCCAGACAGACACTGTGCCGCCCCATGGTACATTTTTAAAATCTAATCTGTGACTGGAGATTACGCCACCAATGCTAAAAAATGGAACCATTTAAGATGAGAAAATAATAAAAGGTATTGATTTTAAAACATTTATGAGAAAAAATTGGATGGAATGTATTTATAGTAATAATAATACACATCTTAGTGAATGGATTGGTCTAGACGATTCATAATCAGACCGGGTGCGCAGTATCCATAAAGGCAGAGGCGGATTTAGAGGTGGGCGACATAACCTGCCAGGGCGGCATGTGGCCGGGGGAGGCACGCGGTGCCCGAACAAAAAAAAAAGTTGCAGGGCGTGCCCGTGCGCTCAGTAAAGTGCGCGGTATGCAAGTTCATGTAACTGAAGGGGCGCGCTCTCCAGACATTGAAAGGGCCCGAACCGCCCATCAACATCATCCCCTCTAGGTCGCGCAAACAACCGCAAAATCAATCAACCCCAAGGGGCAACAAAGCCTGGTAATACTGTCAGCGCGCCGTTATTCGAAGGGCGGCGTTCATGAAAGCAAAGGAGCACGCGCTCCGCAAATTCCGCTGATTGTATCCAAAGTGGCGCCGTTTAGGTTACTGAAGAGGTGCGCGCTCTCGGCACCGATCCCCGTTCTTCTGTGTCCAATAGTACTGACCACCAGCCATGAACACCGAGGGCGGTGTCAAAACCTCCAAGACACCACTTCCTCACAAGGGAGCTCCCTTCTCAGGTTGTTCCTCTTGTTGTTGTATTATTTGTGAGGACACTTTAGCTTGGCGACAACAAAACGCCTTTATTAATTGGGGTCGTGTAGCCTCGAGGCGGTGCTGAACTGCGATCCATGAGGTCAGGGGTCTGTGTGACCCTGTCTGAGCCACTTAACCCGCGGGTGCTAACCGTGAAAACAAGTATGGATCTTTTTTTTACCTTAATTGTCTTGTCTTGTCTGGTTTTGTTAGGAGTGAAGCATTTGGGGAGATGGGGATGAGGCGCAATGTGTGAAACGTCAGCTGCTTCATTACGTCAATGCATTCTTTATACCCTGACAGCTAACTGATGACGTGTATATAGATAGATAGATAGATAGATAGATAGATAGATAGATAGATAGATAGATAGATAGATAGATAGATAGATAGATAGATATTTTTTATTTTTAAAAACAACGTTTATTGATATAATTGTTAAAAAAACAGTATATAACACCACCCAACAGACAAAAAAAAACACATAAATACAGAAAAAATAAAAATTATCTTATTCAATATAACAAATGAAGAAAACATTTCCAAACCAAGCTGTCCTACCACACTCTAATTAAGTATATGTGTGGAGATATTATACCATCAAGTTTAACTCGTCTTCTTCACATTCACAGAGCACACTATTTACACACCATATATCCCTAAACCTTTCCAAATTCTTTGTACATTTATAAAAATTAAAATCAACTAAGATTCTACTTTTACATAACTGTTTGAAGAACCCAATGGTATCCTGAAGCCCAGCCCCACTGATCTTATTTTTATGGTTCTCCATATTGTTAGTTTTGCTTGCCCTATGATGAAGTTCACCAGGTTCACGTTATTCGCTGTTCGTTTTGTTGCCTTCCACCCAAATAAGAAGCCCACCTCGTTATAAACAAAACCCAATCTAACGGTCAGATTTCTGATGACAGTAAAAAGAGGCTGAAGCCTCATACAAAACATAAAACAATGAAACACAGTTTCTCTTTCATCACAAAAAGGACAAGTATCAGTAACCCCAGGACTAATTATTGCTAAAAAGGAGTTCACCGCTAAAATGCCACCAACAGCCTCCACTGCAGATCTCCCACCCGATGAGCCAATGGTGGCCTGTACAGCGACCTCCAGGCCGGCTTTGCTCCCTCTAGAACAGCGAGTTTCTCTCTCCATGGTGTATCAGGATGCGTCTTCAGCTGAGTTTGATGGTTGACAGTCACACACATTCTGTAGAGTTGTTTTCCTGTCACACACTGCAGTGGTAAGTCCAGCAGGTTGCTTATGGACAGTGAGCCATTAGTTTTACTGTCAGTCCACTCACATGCCGGGGACACCACAAGTGCAGGAAAATCACAGTCACTGGAAGGGCAAATCTTTGTAACAAACAGGTCTTCTATTTGTGTTACATAGTTCTTGATCAATGATGTTCTCAGTCTATTCAAGAATTTTCCTAATAATCGCAGAGAGTGCACTCCTGTCTCCTCTGCTATTGTTGTTGTGTCCTTCCAACCAAATCTGTCCCAATCAATTAAGTGACGAAGTTTAGTAATATGGCACTGTGCAAAATTACGAGCAAAATGTTGTAATTCCCAAGAGCAGCTGACATGATGGTTAAATAGCAGCGGTTCCTCCAGTACCCAAAACAAAGAAGTACTTTCAAAATCCCTTGTGACCCTCAGTAGAGACCAAGCACTTAATAAACTTTTATAAAAGGCCGGTAACTGTGAGGTGTTGATCTTGTCCACTTCACACAGCACTATGTTCTTCCCCAGTCTCATCTGTCCAACCTGGTCAAGAAAGAACCGAGCTAAAAAAGTCCATGGGTGCTGCTCCTGTGAATATAACAGTTTTGTATTGTCTGTAGACGGAAAGCAGCCACTCGACTCCCAACATCCATAAGTCCTTGACCGCCTTCCTCCAGTGGTAAGTACAGCACACTCCGTCTCAGCCAGTGCATACCGTCCCAAAAGAAGTTCACAATAGCCTCCTGTACCTGCTTGATCAGCTGTGATGGGGGCTCCAAACAGATGCACTTGTGCCACAGGCTGGAGGTCACCAAGTTATTAACAACCAGCATCCTGCCCCTATAGGACATCTGGGGGAGGATCCAGCCATTTTGCCAGTCGATCTTGAACCTTTGTAGTAATCCTCCCAGTTCTTACTTACAAAGTGTCCATTGCCAAGGTAGACTCCCAGGTATAATAATCCTCCAGTGGTCCACTGCAGACGCCCCTCAAGCTGGGGTGGACTTATTCCGGCCCAGTCTCCCACTAGCAGAGCACTGCTTTTGGCCCAGTTTATTTTTGCCGATGACATTTTCTCATAAGTCCTTTGACAAGCTGTCAGCTTATCCACATCCTCCTGAGTTCTTGATGAAACCCACAATGTCATCCGCATAAGCCGTAACTTTAAATGGCTCCACTGTATATTCTGGGATTGACAATCCACTCAGCACTCTCGCAACTCCTTTACAAATGGCTCCAATGCCAGTGCGTACAGCATTCCAGAAAGAGAGCAGCCCTGACGAACTCCTCTTTGAACTGTGAAAGGCGCACAAGCCACCATTGACTTTCACTACACTAGAAATGTCACTATAGAGTAACTGAATATTTTTAATAAATTTCTCCCCAAAACCAAAAGCCCTCATCACACCCCATAAGTAGGAATGACTGACCCGATCAAATGCTTTCTCTTGATCTAAGGAGAGCAAGCCAACTTTAAAATTAAGAAGCTCTGAGGAAGCCAAAATATCCCGAATTAAAAAATATTATTAAAAATGGTTCTGTCAGGGACACAGTAGCTCTGATCTGGATGCACCACTTTAGTCAGGACAGTCCGGAGTCTGTTGGCCAGCTTTAGAAAAAATCTTATAGTCTGCGCACAGCAGTGACACCGGCCGCCAGTTTCGAATTTCACACAAATCTCCCTTTTTAGGAAGGAGGGTTATCACTGCTCTCCGACAGCTCTGGGGTAAGACACCCGTCCTGATGCTCTCTGTGAACACTTCTAGGAAGTCTGGACCAATGAGATCCCAAAATTCTTTATAAAATTCAACTGGGATCCCATCAATACCCGGAACCTTGCCCACATTAAGCCCCCTCAAAGCATCAGAAAGTTCTGATAAAGTTATAGCTGCTTCCAGGTTTGTGACATCTCCTTTAGGAAGCTGAGGAAGATTCTGTAACAACTGATGGCAGTCCTTGTCATCTTGAGCCGTCTCTGCAGCATACAAAGTCTTATAGAATTCCCTCACCATCTCCCTGATCTCCACTGGCTGCTGTTTCTCTGTCCCATCTGCTGCCCGCAAACAATATAAAACTTTACTTTGTGAGTTTTTTCTTTCAAGATTAAAAAAATACTTTGTTGGTGCATCCATTTCATTTAGGCTCTGAAATCTTGATCTTCCCCTTTAACTCTGGGGTCCAACAGCTGGGCCAGACCCCTCTTTTTATCTTTGAGGCTCTCTGTAAGCTTTGTGGTTGGGCCAGAATCGAGAAGCCTCTGGATTTCTGTGACCTCAGCTTCTAATTCAGCCATCTCAGATTTTAAACATTTAGTGACATTTCTAGTGTATTGCTGACACAACCCTCGAATCTGCACCTTCCCTAAATCCCACCATTGTTGCAGGCTGATGAACTCCTTTTTTTTCAGTTTCCATGTATTCCAAAAAAACCTGAATATTTCTTTGAAATTCTGATCTTGAAGTAAAGTAGAATTGAAGTGCCAATAAGCACTTTTGGGTGTGTAGGCTGTAAGCAGCACACTGCAGGTTAGTAAACTGTGATCTGACAGCCCAGTGGGTGTGATGGAGCTCGATTTGAACAGTCCAAGGTGATGTTTGAATGTGTAAAAACGGTCCAGTCTGGCCAGTGACACCTCCCCACCACTTACTCTCCCCCACGTGTATTGCCTGATCTCCCCATTCTTCCTCCTCCATACATCCACCATCTCCATTCCCCTCAGTATTCTCAGCAGTTCTTGGGCAGAGCGAGGATGAGGCTCAATCCGTTATTTCTATCTAATGGCGAGTTGATGGTACAGTTAAAATCGCCTCCCAACACCACGAGTTCTTCCAAACTGCACTGCTCTAAAAGATCTTCAACTTTCTTAAAAATTGTACTCTCTCATTTCCATCATTCGGAGTGTAGACATTTATGAAGTTAAAAACCTTCCCCTGGATCTGTGCCTTCACTCTCAATAATCTCCCCTCCAGTATGTTATCCACCCCACAGATGTCCGCATTGATATTATTTGTCAACAGCACAGCCACCCCGGCACTGACATTGGACCCATTACTATAAAATATCCCACCATTCCAGTCCCGGCTCCACTCCCACTGGTTTTCCTTATCAATGTGAGTTTCTTGTAAGAAAAAAAAAAACAGATAGATAGATAGATAGATAGATAGATAGATAGATAGGTAGGTAGATAGATAGATAGATAGATAGATAGATAGATAGATAGATATGAAAGGCACTATATAATGATAGGTAGATAGATAGATAGATAGATAGATAGATAGATAGATAGATAGATAGATAGATAGATAGATAGATAGATAGATAAGGCTCTGTATAATAGATAGATAGATAGATAGATAGATAGATAGATAGATAGATAGATAGATAGATAGATATGAAAGGCACTATATAATGATAGGTAGATAGATAGATAGATAGATAGATAGATAGATAGATAGATAGATAGATAGATAGATAGATAGATATTGGAGAATCTGACTTAAACATATTTTAATTGTAAATCCAAAGGTTGTGACAGTCAAGATTTACATCTCATTCTCTGCAATGCAAGTACATTCAAATTAAAGGTCTGAAATTGGTGTAATACGACTTGATTCAGGGATTTCATAAGAAATGTAATGATAAGCTTCATGATGTACAGAATAAAAAAGAACTGATGCGTCAGATATTTGCAATATTAAATTGCCTGATTCAATTTAAAGGTTAAGTCCAAATATTCTCAATTGTTTTAGAAATTTGTTTTTTTTTAACCCTCTGGGTAACTCATTACAGGATGAAAACGTCAAACATAACCTCATATTCATAATCACTGACCTTGAAATAGTCTAAAATGAGAGCCCACATGCTTACGTTTGATATTTGCTATATTTAACCTTCTCAGAGTGGCTATCAGAGGGCTAGGACAACTGGTAAAGAATCAAATATCAAAAATATGATCGTTTCATAATCAGCAAATTCGAAATACCAGAAAACAACAATTCATACTGCTGATATTACCAATCTCCATTTTTTTGAAGTTTTGTGAAAAGGAATGTAAGTTTGACCTCTTGTATCCCTTTTTGTTGGTTCTCCTGCACAACTTTAAGTCCTTCTAGTCTTGTCAAAGTTGGGTGACTAACTGGGCCATTCTGACAGCTTTATTTTCTTTCTCTGAAACCAGTCGTGAGTTTCCTTGGCTGTGTGTTTGGGATGCTTGTCTTGCTGAAATGTCTCCCCTCATTACGTCTTCAGCATCCTAGATGGCAGCAGATTCTTATCAAGAATGTCCCGCTACATTTCTCCATTCATCCTTCCTTCAGTTATATGAAGTCTGCCAAAACCATATGCTGTATTTTTGGGGTGATGTGCAGTGCCATTTTTCCTCCAAACACGGCCCCAACGGTACTCACTGGAACATTCAGAAGTTTAGAAATACGTCTGTGACCGATGCCATCAGTACGTCTTGAGAGAGCTCTTTGCTTTTACCCATCATGAGATGCTTCTTGTGTGACACCTTAGGAATGAGAAACCTTTTAATAGGCCATCAATTAGGACTAAATGAAATGGGCAGGATTGCTTTCTAACTACTGACAGATTTCAGCTGGTTTCTTGACTTTCCAGGCCTTTTTGCACCTCCTCTTCTTCATGTGTTCAATATTTATTCCCTCTGCCATTCCACTTTATTACACTTAATTATGGACTTCACTTGTTTTGATTTCTTTGTATGTGTGGACTACTTGGGTTGTTACTGATATCTGGTGAAAAGTTCACATTAATATCCCAAAATACTAGGGGGCCTTGCCCCCGCTCGCTTCGTTCGCCAACCCCCCGTCCTGCGCTATGTGCCAGTCACTCTATGCTGCAAGGAGGGCTGTATCTGGCGGCCTGGGGGTAGTGGCTGGGATGAACGGCTGGCCATGTACCACACTACTTAGAAAAACATTGACACGTTCAAAACTTATTTTCCCCGCTTTAGATAGATAGATAGGTTGGGCAATTGGGTAGCAAAACTGGACCTTACGTCATCTATCTATTATATAGTGCCTTTCATATCTATCTATCTATCTATCTATCTATCTATCTATCTATCTATCTATCTATCTATCTATCTATTATATAGAACCTTACATATCTATCTATCTATCTATCTATCTATCTATCTATCTATCTATCTATCTATCTATTATATAGCACCTTTCAGATCTATCTATCTATCTATCTATCTATCTATCTATCTATCTATCTATCTATCTATCTATCTGTCTATCATATAGTGCCTTACATAAATTCGAAACGGCTGTGTTATTTCCTGCAGCTCCTCTTGGCTTTTTCGAGTCTGCTTTGCAAGCAAATAGACGCCCGCCCTGTAATGTTTATAAACACGCGAGGTAAAAACGCAGAAGACTTTTAGCAGATGTTGTGACTGACGGGCTAAACAGATTCCAGAAATTACCAAAATTGTAAATCCATAATTAGTATATATACAATGCTTTATAATAATAATAATAATAATAATTATTATTATTATTATTATTATTATTATTATTATTATTATTATTATTATTATTAACTAATTAATTTATTTATTTAGCGGACGCCTTTGGCGACTTACAATACAAGTTATAATCTATGCAAGAATTGGATGATGCAAATATCAAAAGCCACCGAGAACAAAATAAAAACTAAACGAGAGGGAGTCGCTATACTTCTACACCTGAAATGAGATTCAAACATCAGCAACCAAACTTCATAACAGAATCTCTCTTTCCCAAAAGTATTGGCAGCAGGGGGCAAAAAAGTGTAGGGTACAACGTTGATAATAATCCAGCAACAACACTTCTAATACTATACTACTACTGCTAATACACGACGTGACGTCACCACCATCAATAACGTGTTGGTTTCATTCGTCGCAGTTGCATTTTCACCATTGCGACTTTTTTTTAGCTCCGCTCCTGCATCTCTAACCGTTAGAAAAGGTAGTTTATGAATAAGGCACTAGATATGTGTGTGCAGTTTTTATGGTTCTTATTCTTTTTTGTCTTATAATTCCTTTAAAAACATTACCTAACTTTGCCGCCTTACCGAAGTGCTGAGACGATGGCGTCGACCTCAGTCCACGTCCTACGGCGTTGTGAGGCTTCATATGATATTTGGGTGGACTTTCCCCGACTAAATGACCCCTGGGTCCAAACAGTTTACGACCAGTCTTGTATTTTTCGCGATGACGTCTTTATTTACTTGTTGGCCGCGCATTGGAGAATTCAGGTTTGGCTTCATGTTTTACGTTAAATACGATACACGCTTAACAAACCTGCTTCTTAAATGGCACTTGATGGTTCTTTATGGTGTTGTGTGATTCCCCGTTAAACCACTGATTGACAAAAAAACGTGCATGTGAAGTTGATTTTTTGGGTCTTGAAAAAATATATGTAGAAAAAACACTCTTTAACGCATGGTAGAGATTAAGAAAAGTTGGATTTGGCCTGCATGTGTTATTGAACGTTCGAGTCTTTTTAAAATCAGAAACCCATTGGCATTTAATGTATGGAGCCTGTTATGAATCTAAATAACTAAAAAGTTCTTTATGGAACCTTCATACGGATGGGTATTTTGGAAACCAAAAATGGTTCCCCTGTGTCTTGGCTCTGAAGAACCACACGGCGCTTTGATTTGTTGAGTATGATGACGGTAGACTGGGGATGGGTAGCCTGAGTCCTCGATTGAAAAGTCTGTGTGTTCTGCATGTTCTCTCCGTGTGTCTTCATCATGCATCCCCCCAAAGCTGCGCTCGTTAGATGATTGGGCGATACGACATCCCGTTAGTTCAATGTGTGCCCAAGGGGTGCCCACTGCGCGCTTCCCCGTTAATTGGCGGTCCATGTGAATGACTGAAAGGTTTAAACCACAACGAACCGGCAGAAAGTGAAACTCATGAAACGGAGCCATGCCCCGCTTTTAACACGCATCGGGCGTATTAGGACCACTGTCACTGCCCACGTGGCACGACGTTGTCTAACCGTCCCCAGATAAGACGCGTTTTGCGCCGCTCTTGTTGTGATTTTAGATTTACTCGACCTCCGCTGAAATGAACGACATTGAAATATTACGAAGCTGCGGAATTCTAATCGCCCAATTCTCCACGGAGTTAATGCAGCACTTAAACACATTAGCAGCTCTTCAATAAATGTCGAAAACTACGAGCACACTCGAAGCCATGCAGATCCATTTAGGACGTTTCAAGTAAGTGAAAGGACAAAAAAAGGACAAGTACGACCAGGATGGAATCAGGCAGCCAACAACCGCCGAAGTCGGGGAACCAATCGTCCTGTTACGAAGTCAACATCTGCAATCGGCGATTTTAATCGTAAATCCAATGCTCGTTACGTTATTACAGCGCCATTCGCAGCGAGCAGGAGCAACGGATGAATGGAATGTGCCTGTGATTAACGTCAAAGGTGCTTTATCAATAAATAAATATTCATGAAGATGGCACGATATGAGGATGGCATGATGGAGCAGTGATTTTAACACACATGAGACTTGGGTTCACCTTCTGGGTTCTCCTTTGGTGGACTTTGCATGTTCTCTCCGTGTCCACACGACTTTCTTTTGGTAGCTCCATTTTCCTGCCAAAGATTAAGTTGGTTGGTGAGGCGTGTGGCTGTGTGTTCACCATGTGATGGGCTGGCATTCTGTTCCTGCCTTGTGTCCGATGCCCCCTGGGTTTGGTTCCAGCTTCCCCACAACTCTGGGCTCAATAAGCGGGTATGAAAATGACTCGATGGATAGCACTATATGAAGTATGGAGGTTAGGTGTTTGTGACAGGGGGCTCACCACATAAGGTACTGTAATGAGCTGAGGGTCCGCAACTGAGAGGGACGCCTTCCAAAGCATGGGGGTTGGGTATACCTGAAGAGGCCAGCTATGAAGCAGCCCATCAGCAACACGTGAAGGGTTGGGGGGAATGGGGGTGCAGAGATGACACTTAGATAGCACTTCACTTGTTGTCCTCTGGCTGCCCAAGATGTCTGGTCACTGGCGACCCTCGGATTTGAACTCTGGGCTTGGGTCAGCTCACAGACAGCCGTGGGCACCTAAGGTGGCATACAAGTCATCTGTGACCCCGGGTGAGCATAGTTTGGTGGGGTTGGGCAGACTGTATTAGCGGATAAAGAGAGAACGCAGACCAGAGCAGCATGGTGTAGTCAGAGCCATTTGAAGAAGCCAAATGGTCCATTTTAGGGCCAGTCACCATTAATCGGTGTAGAGAGGCAGATTCCATTCCTTTGTCTTCCTCCCCACCATAACTTTTGCTGGACCACTCAAAGTCCACTCAGAGACTTGTTCCAAGCCACTCCAGCTTTGGGTCATCTTGGTGGTGAACAGTGAACAGTGAACCATCACCCCAGGTTTTCTTCAATGTCCTTTCTGTTTTTGGCTGCATTCATCCTTCTCTCAGTTCTGACCAGTCCCTGCGTCCCCATAGCTTCATGCTGTCACCAACCTGCTTAGGACCATCCTAACAGCATTAGAGGCCCCCCGGGTAAGGCAGAGCACTGAGGCCCCTGTTTTGATAGCAGGACAGAAACATACATCAGGCATCAAAAACATTGTGGGCCCCTATGCTCCTGGGGGTCCCCAGCCAGTGCCCATTGTGCCCATACATTAAGATGGTCCTGCTTCACCATATGGATGGTATTAAGCATGTGATGAGCAGTGCCTGGTCTTCGCCAGTCATTGTTCTTACAGTTCTGCCCAAAACGTTCAGTTTAAGTCTCATCAGACTGGAGAATCGTTCTCCTCCTGCTCTCAGAATACTTTAAGTGTGCTTTCAGTCCCACCACCCTGCCATAAACGTCTGCTGAAATGGCCATCCTTCTGACAGGTTCTCCCATGTCCCATGGAATTCTGAACCTCTCTTAAAGTGACCCTCCTGACCAAGCCATGTCTTACCCTACTACTCAGTTTGGCCGAATGACCAACTCTAGAAAAAGTCCTGGTGGTTCCAAACATCTTCCATTTCTCAATAATTGATGCCACTGTGATCCTAGGAACTCTCAAAGCTTTAGCAATTGTTTAAACCTCCTGCCTTGATCTAAACCTCACTACAATTTGATTGTGGTGGTCTACAGGGAGGTCTTCGGCCTTCGTGGCTTGGCCTTTGTCCTGACATTGCAGTGTGAATTATGGGACCCTCTATACACAGGGACGTGTGTGCTTCTTGATGACTGGAAAATTGACTTAGCAGTAGATGGACTCCAATCAAGTTCTCGACATATTTTAAGCAGAACTGAAGCAAAAAAAAGGCACCTCAGCATAATTTAGTGTGCAGCAGTAAAAGATCTGAATATGAATATGAATGGCAGACTTTCAGTTTTGGATTGTAAATAAATATGCAAACCCTTCTGAAAACTGTCGTTATGGCTGTAGATTGATGGGAAAAAGTGGCAAATGTATCCAACCACCTTGGTAAAAGGATAAGTGTCTGTGTCTCTGTTTGTTTGTGTGCCCCGTCCATTTGCTGTGTCTCTGGTATTCCAACAGATGGTGCATCACAAACGTTTTCACCGATTTTACGAATCCCATACTAATCAATATATAATAGAGACATGCATTGCATTTATCATTCCAACAGATGATGCATCACAAACATTTGTGGTAAGGCATTTCATTGCTACAGATGTGTGTGATGCTCCACCTGTTGGAATGATAAATACAATGCACTATTATTACAGAATGCATTTCAAAAGATGGTGCACTGCAAACATTAGCACTGAAGTTCAGATTTCAGTCTGTCTTAGACGTGTAGCACAGCTAGTGATAGATAGATAGATAGATAGATAGATAGATAGATAGATAGATAGATAGATAGATAGATAGATAGATAGATAGATAGATAGATAGATAGATAGATAGATAGATAGCGTCAGGGATGCCAGGGGCGACGACCCGGCCGGGACAACTTGAAGGACCGGAAGTGGGCATGCACCCATCTGGGATCACGTTGGGGCCGCCATCCTGGTTGCTTTGGGGGCCACAGGTAGAGGGCTTGGAAGCCCAACCCTGTAGGGACCCGTGGTCACCGCCGGGGGCGCCCCAATGCCTTGGGGACCCTGGACCTCAGCACTTCTGCCACACCAGGACAGTGCTGGGGGGAAGAAGAAGAGGGACACCCGGAGAGCTTCCGGGAGAACAGCCGGCATTTCCGCCACACTGGGGCGTGTCCAGTGAGGAATGCCGGGAACCAACTGGAGCTCATCCGGGAGCATATGAAAGGGGCCGTCTCCCTTCATTCAAGGCTGGAGTCGGGTGGAAGCAGGACGAGGCAGAAGAGAGTGTGGAGGCGGCCTGAAGGAGAAGGCATTGTTGTTTGTCCAGGACTTTGGGGACTTGGGGTTTGTGTGTGCACTGACTTTAAACTTTGTAAATATTGTAAAATAAACGCGTGGTGGTGACAAACAACATGTCTGCCTATCTGAAAGGCATTATAGATAGATAGATAAATATGAAAGGCGCTATATGATAGATAGATAGATAGATAGATAGATAGATAGATAGATAGATAGATAGATAGATAGATAGATAGATAGATAGATAGATAGATAGATAGATAGATAGATAGATAGATATGAAAGGCACTATATAATAGATAATAGATAGATAGATAGATAGATAGATAGATATTAAAGGTGTTGTATAATAGATAGATGAATCCCCATGTAAAGTGAAGAGGGAGCCATTCTGGCAGTTCCTGAACTCTTTGGGGGTCCTGATGAATCCCCCCAGGCTCTCACTCCCCCGCCCCCAGCTCTTCACTCCAGCTGCGACGCCACTTGATTTTTTTTCTATAAGCCCACCTGAATGCATAAATGAAGAAGACAAAGGCTGCCAATGTTGCTTTTATCACCTCATGGAATTCCTAGGGCTGCATTTTCATTAATTTGCTTGGCACAATATTCTGAATTGACTCTTTATTCCATTAGCACTCTTTTACCATAAGATGACAGCACTCACGTTTCCCTGCATAAATAAAAATCCCCCTGGCGTATCTCGATCTGACTGCTGTGTTTCCAATAGAGAGATCTGATCCTGCCAGCCTCACAAAATGTGTCAAACTGAGGACGGGCCACAACATCAAAGAAAAGGTTAGGAGAGAACAATTTGGAGAAAATGGCAAGAAACCTACAAGGTGGAGAGAAGCCTCAAACAAGGAGTGTTTCAGCAAACCTCCATTAGTACGTGTGCTGTTGTGAGATGAGAGCTGAGGTCAGCACTGTGGTCTCACAGATCCAAAGTCATCTCATCTTAAGTTACATTTGCTTAGCAGACACTTTTATCCAAAGTGACTCACAAAAGAGATCTACACAATTGGAGTGGACATCAGTCTGGGGGACTGTTTGGGAACAAGTGTGACAGAACAAAGTGTCAAAAATTGACCATCAACAACAAAGAGCTCAGAAAAAAACACAAGAAAGTTACAATTCCTTGGTTATAAATCTTAACATCACTTAGGCTGAAGTTAAGAGTGGTGACCAGCAGGGGTCAGTGCTGGGGCCGCTGCTTTTTTTTTGATAAATATAAATGATTTAGATAGAGGGTGGCATGGTGGTGCAGTGGGTAGCGCTGCTGCCTCGCAGTAAGGAGACCTGAGTTCGCTTCCCAGATCTTCCCTGCGTGGAGTTTGAATGTTCTCCCCATATCTGCGTGGTTTCCTCCCAGAGTCCAATGACATGCAGATCAGGTGCACTGGCGATCCTAAATTGTCCCTTGTGGGTGTGTGTGTGTGTGCCCTGTGGTGGGATGGCGCCCTGCCCTGGGTTTGTTCCTGCCTTGCGCCCTGTGTTGGCTGGGATTGGCTCCAGCCTGACCCTTAGGATATAGCGGGTTGGATAATGGCTGACTGAATGACCGGATTTAGATAGGAATAGAAGTAACAAGCTGATTAAGTTTGCAGAAGATACCAAGACAGGTGGATTAGCAGATAATTTGGAATCCGTTATATCATCACAGAAGGACTTGGACAGCAGACAGGCTTGGGGAGATTTGTGGACGATGAGTCAGTAAATGTAAAGAATTACAGATAGGAAGTAAAAATTTGAATACTCAATGGGAGGTTTGAAATTTGAGACCACATCTTATGAGATGGAAGCAGGAAGTAAAGGTTTGAATACACAATGGGGGTCTGGAAATCGAGAGTCTACCTTATGAGAAGGATTTAGCAGTCATAGTGGACTCTAAGCTATCGACTTCCCGACAGTGTTCAGAAGCCATTAAGAAGGCTAACAGACTGTCAGGTTATATAGCGCCTTGTTGTATGGAGTACAAGTCACAGGAGGTTCTGCTCAAGCTTTATAACTCACTGGTGAGGCCTCATCTGGAGTCCTGGCTGCAGTTTGGGTCTCCAGACTACAAAATGGACATAACAGCACAAGAGAAGGTCCAGAGAAGAGCAACTGGGCTGATTCAGGGCTACATGAAGATGAGTTATGAGGGAAGATTAAAAGAGCTGAACCTTTACAGTTTAAGAAAAAGAAGATGAAGAGGAGACCTGAGTGAAGTGTTTAAAATGATGAAGAGAATTAGTCCACCGGATCGAGATGGTGACTTTAAAATGAGTCCATCAAGAACACGGGGACACAGTTGGAAACTTGTGAAGGGGAAATTTCACACAAACATTAGAAAGTTTTTCTTTACACAAAGAACCTCTGACACTCGGAGTAAGTGACCAAGTAGTTTGGTGGACTGCAGGACTTTAGGGACTTTCAAAAACTCGACTTGATGTTTTTTTAGATGAATTCTAAGACTGGCGAGCTTTGTTGGACTCAATGGCCTGTTCTCGTCCAGGTTGTTCTAATGTTCTGACGATGCTGAGGGGGTGAGAGGAACAGACAGTCAGCCAGTAAGTTACAGGGGGTGTTTAGTGGCCCAGAATAAACAAGGCCTTAGTGGTCAATTAAGCCACAACATTGGGGTAAACTCAATTCGTTTTGAAAGACACCCAGCGATCTTTAATGACCACAGAGAGTCAGAACCTCGGTTTTACTTCTTATTCAAGGGCCGGCACCATTTTTGTAGCACTTTCTCCCCATCACTGCCTTTGTGGCATTGGGATCCACACACAGTCCACAGGGTAAGCTGTTCTCACCAGAACCTCTGCCAGCAGCAACCCAAGCTTTTCCGAGAGGGTCTTCCATCCAAGTCCTGGCTGGGTCCGAGCATGTTTACCTTCAGATGGATCACATGTGCCGAATAATAAAGTGGGAGCCATGCTGAATTATTTAATCAATTACCAGCATTGCCAAAGGCAAGTCCCATCATTAATTAGCTGGACCGATTAGCAACATCAGACACTGGTCAACAATTTAGAAAATTAGAATGAAAACCTGCAGCCACGGTAGCCCTCCAGGATTGGAGATGGACACCCCTGCCCTCCGTGGAGTACCGAGGAGTGACAGGCTGTGCAGACCTTACTGTTCGTCAGAGCTCAGGTCATTAAGGTCCATCCGTCTGTCTGTCTTTGAGTATTGAGGAGATGAGGGTGTCAGTGCACACCAACTCATAACAAGCTTCATAAGATCCATTAGCCCTGCCATAATACAGACGGTAACTGCCCCCCCAGAATGATATGAGCTGCCAGGATCGCATCTTCAGATCACAGCCACCCCTGACAAAGAGCGGATCTTTTGGCAAGAAACAGGCTGCATTGTGTTTTCATGATATTTTCATAAGATGGTGGTCCCAAAGTCATCTTGCACCCGGGCCCATGACGCGTATTCTCCATTACTGTGTACACATCCGAATGAGGCCTTAACTCAATACTGTATTCAATTATGAAAATGAAGGTCTTGTTCTTTATCTAACGAACACAATTTAATTCTTGGCAAAATTATACTGATTTTCCATTAGAGCTAAAAAAAAATCTTTTTTAATTTCAAAACATAATTAAGATGCATTTTTTGGCAAGGCTCAGAATACTCTGCTTCCAGTTATTATCTCACTGACCTTTCCCAGCCCGCTGAAGTGAAATTCTCATTATGGAGAAAATCAACCAAAGACCTCCAGTGAATCCATTGTGGCTTAGAGGTGTCACAGAGGGGTCGCAAAGTATTGTCTTTGTGGAGTTTGCATGTTCTTCTCATTGTTAAGTATGGATCTGTATTTTTTTTTGTTTTATTGTCATTTTTTCGTTATTTTTAATATTTTCTGTCATGCTCGTATTTTTATACTGTTTCTTTAAATGAGATTCCGTTGCAAGTACAGTGGAACCTCGGTCCACGAACGTCTCGGAACACGTACAAATCAGTTTACGACCAAAAAGTTTGCCAAACTTTTGCATCTGTTCACGACCACGGACTCGGTATACAAACAAGCCAGTCTCCCTCTCCGCACGTGTTCAGTCTCTCCCTGTGCATTCCCTGTGCAGCGAGAGAGAGAGAGAGAGAGAGAGACACACACACACACACACACACGAGAGAGAGACACACTCACATGCAAGAGAGAGAGAGAGAGAGAGACACACACATGCGCAAGAGAGAGAGAGAGACACACACACACACACACACGAGAGAGAGACACACTCACATGCAAGAGAGAGAGAGAGAGAGAGAGAGAGAGAGAGAGAGAGAGACAGAGAGAGAGAGAGAAAGAGAGAGAGAGAGAGACAAAGAGAGAGAGAGAGAGAGAGAGAGAGAGACAGAGACAGAGACAGACACACATGAGCGAGAGAGAGACACACTCACATGCAAGAGAGAGAGAGAGAGAGAGACACACACAAACACACACGCGCGCGCGAGAGAGAGAGAGAGAGACTCTCACACACACACACACACACACACACACACGCGCGCGAGAGAGAGAGAGAAGAGAGAGAGAGAGAGAGACACACACGAGAGAGAGAGAGAGAGAGAGAGACACACGAGAGAGAGAGAGAGAGAGAGAGAGAGAGAGACACGCGCGAGAGAGAGAGAGAGAGAGAGACACACACACACACACACACACGAGAGAGAGACACACTCACATGCAAGAGAGAGAGAGAGAGAGAGACAGACAGAGACAGAGACAGAGACAGACACACACACACGCGCGAGAGAGAGAGAGTGAGAGACACACACACACACACACACACACGCGCGAGAGAGACTACTGGACGCATGAGGCCGAGAAGGCAGTTAAAGAATACACCAGGCTTGTTTTTAAAGAGACAGATCTGAGCATTGTTTTCACCTCATTGTATTTAATGAAGACTTTTTTCTATTGGATTTTAACCTCCACTTCACTTCTGTTTACAGTAATCGGTTCGTAGTGTTCATTGTTGCAATGTTACTTTTCTTGGTGGTTTATTAAATTACGGATTTTTCAAATGTTCATTTTTTTCCCTGTGCTTAAAACTCATTTAAAAATAAGTGTTTTTAGCGAGCGGTTCTTAGCGCTATAGCGTGAACTCTTGCAGTGTTAGTTTCCTCTGTTGTTCAAGGTTTTCACAGTGTTATTCAATGTTGTTATATTTAGTTTACTAATATGCTGTGCATTCCATGGTATGATTAACTATTTTTGTGCTTAAAAATCTTTCAAAAAAATATATTTACATACAGTACGTACAGTCTGGAACGGATTAATTGTATTTACATACAATCCTATGTGGGAAACTACTACAGTTCATGACCAAATGGGTTTACGACGAGTTTTGGTACGAATTATGGTCGTGAACCGAGGTTCCACTGTACTTTGTGGGTGTAGCATTAGGTGGCAGGTTCACCATGACGTCACCACTGCTGGCTCCTCCCTCTGCTGCTGGCTCCTCCCTCTTATCTGGAGGCTATCAATCAATCAATCAACATTTATTTATATAGCACATATTCATACAAAAAAATGTAGCTCAAAGTGCTTTACAAAATGAATAGAAAAATAGAAGACACAATAAAAGATAAACATAGAGAGATTCAGCCAGTGGATCGTTGGCAGTTGCTGTTTGGAGATTTGTAAGTTTGGTTTTCTTTTGATATTTTCTAGTTCTGGATTTTTGCTTGTGGATTTCGAGTGGGGACTTGTTTACCTTGGATTTTTGAATTTTCTAAAGCAGAAGCCTATCTGGAGGCTTGCCAGGCCAGAAGCAAGCAGGCAGTTTTTGAGGCCACAAACCTCTTTCAGTCTCTTTGTGCTTATATATATAATATATAAATATAAATAAATATACAGTGTAAATACTTTGTATATATATATACAGTGGTGTGAAAAACTATTTGCCCCCTTCCCGACTTCTTATTCTTTTGCATGTTTGTCACACAAAATGTTTCTGATCATCAAACACATTTAACCATTAGTTAAATACAACACAAGTAAACACAAAATGCAGTTTTTAAATGATGGTTTTTATTATTTAGGGAGAAAAAAAAATCCAAACCTACATGGCCCTGTGTGAAAAGGTAATTGCCCCCTTGTTCAAAAATCACCTAACTGTGGTGTATCACACCTTAGTTTAATTTCCTGATTACTGCCACACGTGTTTCAATCAAGAAATCCCTTAAATAGGAGCTGCCTGACACAGAGAAGTAGACCAAAAGCACCTCAAAAGCTAGACATCATGCCAAGATCCAAAGAAATTCAGGAACAAATGAGAACAGAAGTAATTGAGATCTATCAGTCTGGTAAAGGTTATAAAGCCATTTCTAAAGCTTTGGGACTCCAGCGAACCACAGTGAGAGCCATTATCCACAAATGGCAAAAACATGGAACAGTGGTGAACCTTCTCAGGAGTGGCCGGCCGACCAAAATTACCCCAAGAGCGCAGAGACGACTCATCCGAGAGGTCACAAAGACCCCAGGACAACGTCTAAAGAACTGCAGGCCTCACTTGCCTCAATTAATTTCAGTGTTCACGACTCCCCAATAAGAAAGAGACTGGGCAAAACGGCCTGCATGGCAGATTTCCAAGACGCAACCCACTGTTAAGCAAAAAGAACATTAGGGCTCGTCTCAATTTTGCTAAGAAACATCTCAATGATTGCCAAGACTTTTGGGAAAATACCTTGTGGACTGATGAGACAAAAGTTGAACTTTTGGAAGGCAAATGTCCCGTTACATCTGGCGAAAAGAACACAGCATTTCAGAAAAAGAACATCATACCAACAGTAAAATATGGTGGTGGTAGTGTGATGGTCTGGGGTTGTTTTGCTGCTTCAGGACCTGAAAGGCTTGCTGTGATAGATGGAACCATGAATTCTACTGTCTACCAAAAAATCCTGAAGGAGAATGTCCGGCCATCTGTTCGTCAACTCAAGCTGAAGCGATCTTGGGTGCTGCAACAGGACAATGACCCAAAACACACCAGCAAATCCACCTCTGAATGGCTGAAGAAAACAAAATGAAGACTTTGGAGTGGCCTAGTCAAAGTCCTGACCTGAATCCAATTGAGATGCTATGGCATGACCTTAAAAAGGCGCTTCATGCTAGAAAACCCTCAAATAAAGCTGAATTACAACAATTCTGCAAAGATGAGTGGGCCAAAGTTCCTCCAGAGCGCAGTAAAAGACTCATTGCAAGTTATCGCAAACACTTGATTGAAGTTATTGCTGCTAAGGGTGGCCCAACCAGTTATTAGGTTCAGGGGGCAATTACTTTTTCACACAGGGCCATGTAGGTTTGGATTTTTTTTTTCTCCCTAAATAATAAAACCATCATTTAAAACTGCATTTTGTGTTTACTTGTGTTATATTTGACTAATGGTTAAATGTGTTTGATGATCAGAAACATTTTGTGTGACAAACATGCAAAAGAATAAGAAATCAGGAAGGGGGCAAATAGTTTTTCACACCACTGTATATATATATCCATCCATCCATTTTCCAACCCGCTGAATCTGAACACAGGGTCACGGGGGTCTGCTGGAGCCAATACCAGCCAACACAGGGCACAAGGCAGGAACCAATCCCGGGCAGGGTGCCAACCACCGCAGATATATATATATATATATATATATATATATATATATATATATATATATATATATAAATACAGTATTTTTTCATGCATGTTGCGAATGGGAGACTCCTTCCTCTGCAGAATGAAAGACTGATATCCACTCCATCTCTGACATCAATTCCATGTCCATCTTTGTCAATTGAGAACTCCAGTCTGAAAAGATTACTCTTCATTTATTGCATGTTTGCTTTGTTTATTTTTCACCCATTTATATGGAGCCACCAAGGTGGCATTTCAACTCTTTATTTTTGTGCCCTCTTTAACTATCTATATATACCACTTTTATAAAATGATAATAAAATGTTTGTATATCTGTGTGTCTGTCCAGTTGCTTTGTTTCTATCATTCTAACAGATGGCGTGTCACAAACATGTGTAGTCATAAAATATATCACATTTGTCTTCTCAACAGATGGCACATAACAAAAATTAACACCACTTTAACAAACTCCATACCAAATGGCATCTAACAGAGATACATATATATGTCATTCCAACAAATGACGTATAATAAAATTTGTAGTAATGAAATACTTCGCATTTGTCATCCTAACAAATGTCACATAACACAAATTAACACCACTTTTACAAACTCCATACCAAATGGCACATAACATAGACATATGCATTGCATTTGTCATTCCAAGAGACAGGGTATCACAAATATTGGTAGTAACAAAATAAATTGCATTTGTCACTCCAACAGATGGCACATAACAAACATTAAAAACACTTTTACAAATTCCATACCAAATAGCATCAAACAGAGACACATACATTGCATTTGTCATTCCAACAGATGGTGTATCACAAACATTTGTGGTAATGAATTTTATTACTACATACGCTTGTGATGCACCATTTGTCGGAATGAAAAATGCAACGTGTCTTATTACTACATGCATCACAACATACATTCCAATTGATGATGTGCAGCAAGCGCTAATGCTGAGGTCTGTGTCGATTACTTAGATTTCATATATATATGAATTCAGAAAATATTCAGACCACTTGACTTTCTGCACACTTTATTGTTACATTTCATTTTAAATTGATTCATTTTGCATTTTTTGCCAGTTCGCTGACAGACCAATAACTAGAAGCCCAAAATTAAAAATGCATAAAGTAATTCATCCCCCATCTGCTACCCATTTCCTAAGCCTAATGTGTTCTTGTCCGGGTCACTGAGACCTGTTTGAACTGAGGGTGAAGAAGGAGCCAACTCTGGACAGGGTGCCATTCCTTTATAGGATCATAGAGAACATAACAAGGCATAAAATGGCAGAGTAAATCTAAATAAAGCACTTTTCCCAGAAGGAGCTGATGTTTCCCAGACTCCTTTTCTCCAGTTCCCCCTTTTTGGGCAGCTTCTTGGTCGCCCATAATGCCCTCATAATTTACTGAATTAAATTTGTCATGCCAACAAGAAACAAAAGAAGGAAAAGGGAAGACAGTCACAGCCCACCCAATCCAAACCTGAGGCAAAGGACAGACAATAGAGGATAACCGAATCCCAAAAGAAGAAACTGGGAGAAGGAACCACAATGAAACCACAAAATGAAACAAGTGGAGGAAAGCAGCCATCACGGGGCAGCAGAAAGCCTGTGCTGATGTCGTCCACACAGCTTTCCATTGATTTACTTAATGCCCTATTGATCTTCGACGCAGACAATTCGAGGTTAAATTAAACTGTAAAAGGACGATCATCCAATTGTCTACACTGACAAGCTCAGGGGCCTTCCAGCAAAAAAAAAAAAAAGTAAGAGTTTAATGGCCAGAGAGCACCGAGACAGAATAAATGACACTGGCAGGAGTTCAGCAGACACGTCTAAGGGAGACAAGATATCTGCAGACACCCCGCGTCTCCCAGAAATCTCCCAAACTCCTGAAAGTAATTATCGATCTCCTGGAACCCTAAGACAGACCACCAATCCCACAGGGTGCCAAATGGACCGGAAACACCAAGTGTGCCAAAGAAAACCCAAAAGAATGGCCATCAGACCAGAAAACCCAAAAGGGACAACAACCCTGATACCAGCAACTCCTTTAGAAACACCCCACTGCATGGACCCTGGTGGCTCTCCTGCACATGCTTGTCACCGAAACCTTTCTGAAATCAGGTCTGCAAGGGTCTGCAAGTCTGCATGTGGAGAGAGTGAACATTTTTAATAATGAAAACAACTTAGGAAAAAGAAAATAAGAATTGGGGCAGGGCGGGACTTTGTTTTGGAAAGTGCCAAATGTACTAAGGGGACACAAACGGCAGGGTGGGAGAAGGGCGAGGACGAGTGATGGATGCAGTACTTGTGGAAACGGACCCCTTCAGCAAATGGTCAAAAGTGGACTGCAGGGTCATGAATATTTGATACTCTGCTGACGGATGTTTGTGGTCAGGATCAGCTCTTTGTCCTCTGCAGACGACTTCCCGCTGCCCCCCACAAAAGCAACTATAGGTGCGAAGTCCGATCAGAGATGAAAAATTCAAAGTGAGCTCGTGTAGCTCGGAATAATGACGCGCCATCTAAAACATCACCTGAAGTAAATGAAAGGTGTGGACAAAATGAAGAAATCGACACGCGCAAAAGTCAATAACCGAATAAACAGACAACACACCCATAAGCTTTATTAAACAGCAACAATAATAATAATAATAACTAGGGGACTCCGCCCACTGATCGCTTCGCACGCCCAGCCCTGGGTTTGGTTAACCGGATACATTTAAATTCATGGGAATTGTTACCTACTCTTTCGATTCTGTGTTGCATCGCTTCTCCGTGATCATAAATACACACCTGACCGAATTGTGGTTTCTTCGAAATTAAACTTGCCGTAGCTTTAATTGTTGCGGGACCACAGACACTCAGATTTTCTGGTCAATAATGTAAGAATTTCCCCTTGTTTGTGCTAATGCGATCTTTATTATCTTTTTTTTTTTTTTGTTTGTTTGTTTTTTCAAATTCTTGATCTTGCTCTGCATGTGTATCGCGCTGACTTTTTTGAACGTCTTTATGAAGTCAGTTATTTCTGATCCCGATTGGACCTTTGAGGTTTTCAGTTCCACTTGGTCCGGGATGATTACTACTTTCATTTTTTTTTGGGAATTTGTACATAGATTATTATTGTTCTTTTTTGCATTCTTTTTTGCCTTCTTTTCCCTCCGTCATTTTTGTGTCTCTTTTAGACGCGCTGCTTTTTCTTCTTCGCTTAGTTGATGATGTGCCATCTAGAACGGATAACATTTTTAAGAGCTGGGAGCACATGACGTGTGTCTTACAAAAGCATTCCAACAACCGAGGTTTAGATGTCCGTGATCTTGTTTTAAATTGTTTGTAAGTAGGGCGTGACGTGCAAAAGTCACCGTCCCATGGGTCTTGCTTCCAAAGGTTGTAAAGTCTAATCTCGCGGGACGTCAAAGTGCCTTTCCGAGAAGATCACGTCTGGACCCCAATTTTTTTTTTTTATTATTATAATAGAGCGATAATAATATATTTTTACAGAAAGTATTCAGATCCTGTCTCGTTCTGCACTGACAGCCACCAGAGGGCGTGCGTGATCACCAGCCACCTGGCTCTGCGTCTCATATTTTATTACACCGCGCCCGCCCTGAAGCGTTAGCGTTAGGCGACCTTTTGGCAGTAGTGGCAGCACCAGTGATGAAAAATGATTATCAGGGACGCTCTGTTGCCCACCTCTTGCACGCGTGTCTGGACACACTTCTAGTCACCTTTTGTCTTTCTGGCGGCGGGGTATCACAGACTAGACAGACTGCTCGAGCCGAGCTTCACTAATCCCGTCGCACTTCCCTCATTCGTTTTTACTTTCTCGTAGAAAAAAGTAGGGAAAGTATTGGAATCGTCCAAAAATTTGATTTCGACATTTTTATGAATCTTGACGTTTTAGACCTCCCTGAGTCCCAAAATACCATTTTTTGAATTACGTCTTTGTGTCTGTGTGTGTGTGTATAGACATGATAAGTTGAGTACCCTTTCACTTGGGTGCAGATTTCTATCAACTTTTGAGCTATTTACGCTATCCGGAAGTGAAACTTTACCTGGAACGTTTCCCCAAAAATATTACAAACTTGATAATTTCGCATCATATTATGGTAACGTGGGCGGCACGGTAGCGCAGTGGGTAGCGCTGCTGCCGCGCAGTTAGAAGATTCCCGGGTCCTTCCTGCGTGGAGTTTGCATGTTCTCCCCGTGTCTGTGTGGGTTTCCTCCGGGTGCTCCAGACACATACAGGTTAGGTGCATTGACAATTCTAAACTGTCCCTAGTGTGTGCTTGGTGTGTGTGCGCCCTGTGATGGGCTGGCATCCTTCCCAGGGTTTGTTTCCTGCCTTGCGCCCTGTGTTGGCTGGGATTGGCTCCAGCAGACCCCCGTGACCCTGTAGTTGGGATATAGCGGGATGGATAATAGATGGATGGATTATGGTGCACCTCATTCTAAGCATTTTTTTTTCCAAAAACGATCTGTTTTCGAGATAATTGCAATTTTCCGTTTGAGGTTCAAATGGTAATACATTCATATTTGAGAACGTTTTTGCTTTACGTAAATGATATTTTGTATCCAAACATTACACCCATTACTAAAGTCTCATCAAACATTTGACATACTTCCGCTTACTGAAAGTGGTAATTGACCGGAATTTTTCACCAAAACAAAATTATCATGGCGATTTTTTTATTCATGCAGCTACTGAGCCCCCGTCCTGGGTATGACGTTCATCTGCATCCAATCCTGTATGTCGGCCCTGAAACCTGCAGAGAAAAACCTGGGGGTTGGTGGCAGAATTTGCACTCCGGCAATTATAAAACCCTCCCACTGGTTCCATTCCATCTGAGCTAGTGTGGTGCTGAGGTGTCACCTACAACATCCTACAATGGATGTCTTGGTTGACACGCCTCTGCAACCTCGCATGGACATTGGGGACAGTGCCTCTGGATTGGTAGAGCGGGTTGGTGGTCCCTCTCTTTATGATGAGGGACCGGAGGGTGTGTTCCAACTGCAGAGCTATCACACTCCTCAGCCACCCTGGAAAAGTCTATTCGGGGGTCCAGGAGAGGAGGACCCATCAGATAGTCAAACCTCGGATTCAGGAGGAACAGTGAGGTTTTCGTGCTGGTCGCGGAACAGTAGACCAGCTCTACACTCCCTACATGGGAGTTTGCCCAACCAGTCCACATGTGTTTTGTGGACTTGGAAAAGGCATATGGGGTACTGGACCCCCAGATAAGGGCAGTTCAGTCCAGTCCAACCGGTGTCAGAGTTTGGTCCGCATTGCCGGCAGTAAGTCAAACCCGTTTCCAATGAGAATTGGAATCTGCCAGGGCTGCCCTTTCTCACCAATTCTGTTCATAACTTTTATGGGCAGAATTTCTAGGCGCAGCCAGGGCATTGAGAGGGTCCGGTTTGGTGGACTCAGGATCGGGTCACTGGTTTTTGCAGATGATGTTGTCCTGTTTGCTTCATCAGGCCCTGATCTTCAACTCTTGCTGGATCGGTTCGCAGCTGAGTGTGAAGCGGCTGGGATGGGAATCAGCACCTCCAAATCCGAGACCGTGGCCATCAGCCGGAAAAGGGTGGACTGCCCTCTCAGGGTTGGGAGCGAGATCCTGCGCCAAGTGGAGGAGTTCAAGTATTTCGGGGTCTTGTTCACGAGTGAGGGAAGAAAGGAGCGTGAGATCGACAGGCGGATCGGTGCGGCATCCACAGTGATGCGGGCTCTGCATCGGTCTGTCGTGGTGAAAAAAGAGCTGAGCCGTAAGACAAAGCTCTCAGTTTACCAGTCGATCTACGCTCCTACCCTCACCTATGGTCATGAGCTATGGGTAGTGACCGAAAGAACGAGATCGCAAATACAAGCGGCTGAAATGAGTTTCCTCCGCAGGGTGTCTGGGCTTTCCCTTAAAGATAAGGTGAGAAGCTCAGAGTAGAGCTGCTGCTCCTCCGCATCGAGAGGAGTCAGATGAGGTGGCACAGATATCTGATCAGGATGCCTCCCTGGAGAAGTGTTTTGGGCACGTCCAACCAGGAGGAGGCCCCGGGGAAGACCCAGGACAAGCTGAAGGGATTATGTCTCTCAGCTGGCCTGGAACGCTTCGGGATTCCCCCGGAAGAGCTAGAAGAAGTGGCCGGGGAGAGGGAAGTCTGGGCCTCTCTGCTTAAGCTGCTGCCTCCGACCCGACCTCGGATAAGCTGAAGAGGATGGATGGATGGATGGAAGTTGTACTCCTGTACTGGCTATACTGTATCTTTACCATTGTGTTGTCTCACATATTTTCAAATTCTAACCCAATGATATAGACCAGGGGCCCTCAAACTCGATCCTGGGGGACCCACTGTGGCTGCAGGTTTTTGTTCCAACCAATTTCTGTTTTACATTGGACTGTTAGCCTAATTAAGTGAGTCATTCTTTCTCAGACCTCGGATAAGCGGAAGAGGATGGATGGATGGATGAGGTGTCACCCATTACACTACACTCGGGTCCCAATCTGGGATCCTGAGTTGTTTCGTCATGGGGTGGGCGCGGCAAAGCGCAGTTTCAGCGCCGGCTCTTAACCTCTCTCTCTCTCTACAGAGTATGATTTATTCAACTTTACTTTTTAAATAATTATTCAATACCCTTTCTGCCCTGGATTTTCTGCTTTTATGAGAACAATTATTTTTTGAGATATTCTAGCTGGGCGGCACGGTGTGGCAGTGGGTAGCACTGCTGCCTCGCAGTTAGGAGTCCTGGGTTCACTTACCTGGTCCTCCCCGCATGGAGTTTGCATGTTCTTCCCGTGTCTGCATTGGTTTCCTCCCACAGTCCAAAGACATGCAGGTCAGGTGCACTGGCGATCCTTAATTGTGCTTTGTGGTGGGCTGGCGCCCTGCCTGGGGTTTGTTTCCTGCCTTGCACCCTGTGTTGGCTGGGATTGGCTCCAGCAGACCCCCGTGACCCTGTAGTTGGGATATAGCAGGTTGGATAATGGATGGATATTCTACCTTTGGGGTGTCTAAGCACAAAAATTAAACAAACTAATTTTGCACAATTATTATACAATAGCTGCCAAATAGCTTCAATACTACTCGTTTCACTTCGTATGCCAGTCTCTCCAGTCTGCACTAATAGCAGCACACGCCCGGTTCCGATGGCTGCAAATGGTCCTGTGCTTTACAAAATGGCTGGATATTTATGTACTTGTAAGAGGATGTCAGGGCCAAAAGGGTTAATTTTGATTTACAACAACAACAACAAGATTTATTTCTAGAGCACATTTTCATACAAATAATGAGCTCAAAGTGCTTTACATAATGAAGAAAGAGAAAAAAAGACAAAGTAAGAATTAAAATAAGAGAACACTAATTAACATACAATAAGAGTAAGGTCCAAGGGCCAGGGAGGACAGAAAAAACAAAAAAAATTCTAGATGGCTGGAGAAAAAATAAAATCTGCAGGGGGTCCGAGACCATAAGACCACCCAGCCCCCTCTAGGCATTCTACCTAACATAAATGATCAGTCCTCATTGTATTCAGGGTTCTCATGGAAGATACTATAAACACAATTTAACAGGAATAAATATTAATTTTTTTTATTTAAAATACTTTTTTAGTTTTTTTTTAATTTTGATTTGATTTGTTGTTGACGGTTCTTTGATGTACATAATATAAAAACATAATCATTGTTTTGCTGTTTACTCCTCAAATATCCATCCCCATATCTGAGTATACGAGAAGGTCCAAGAAGACCACTCCTGATTTTTTTAGTACTTTGTATTTTTCCATCATTTTTCAATCCATCCATTCGGTGGACAACTGGGCGACAGACATTAAGTGATATCTTTGGCAATAGGTTAAAAAATCAACTAGGGGCATCCAGGGGTGAAGGGGGTACACCGTGCTACAGCTACCCCGCCATAAAATGAGCCATAGACGAAGCCAAAACGATTTGTCCTGTCATCCCTTTTCTTCTAAACAAAGTGTCCTGGTGAGGAGCGAAATCAGCAAATGAACAAATGCAAATCAGCTCGCCACATTAAGGAGCTCGCAGGGAAATCGCCGAGTGTTTGTTAAAGTGCTTTTGGAAGCTAATGAGAAGACAGCAGGCAGGCAACCACTGGCTGGGCACGTCCACGGGGATATTATGGAAACAAGACCCCAGGGGGCTGATTTTCAAACCCCCAAAACAACATCAACTCCGTCTTCTCTCTCTAATGACCTTCTTCTGTGCATCTCTATAGGATCAACAGTGGCTGCTCGGTCTGCCCTGTATGGCTCTCACTTTTTCTTCCAGTGGGTTTTAGAGAACATTGTGCCATCTTTGGGAGGCGGGGGTCCTCGTCCACTTTGTCACCTTTAATGTGCTGGAACAATTTTACAATCTACTTACAGGGGTATAAGGGGGGTCACCTTGAGAAGCTCTTGTGTTGTGCAGACTGTAAGGGTGTAGCGGTCCGGTGCCTTTAAGATTCACACCGTCAAAATGACGGTGATTTATTTATTTTTATAGAGGATCCCAGGGACGCTCCCACAAACACTCACAAACAGAGACAAAATAAAGCACACTGGGAACTAACAACTATTAAAGAACATAATGAAATCTAATATATAAAGCAGAGTCCACGTATGTATGTGTGTATGTTTGTTTGTCCGCCATGCAAATCTGCACCAGGTGTCCGATTGGCACCAAACTAGAGATGGGGCTCCTTTGTGACCAGGAGAAGGTCATGGGGTATGTTTGGTTCGGAAAAATGTTCCTGGTGAACCGCAGGGCACCTTCTCATCGACACAACATTCGGCACACGTCCCCATACTTATCATCGACAAAATGGCCGCCGCCGCCGCACTATATCTAGCAGCAGCTTTGGTCTCTGTGCGCCGCTGTTTCTTTCAATTGCCAACAGATGGCGGAAGTGTCCAAGTATGACAAGGCCGACTGCTTTGATCGGGTGAAGAGGAACTGCCGTATGGATGTAAAATGTGAACGACCCAGTGCACGTGACCGGCTGACACACCCGCGTTTCCGCACGTCACACTTCCACACTCACTGATAGTGCTGTATTTCATTTGCCAACGTCCGTTATATGGCAGCACGTTTGAACAGCGACTCGCCTTAAAAAGACAGCATCCTTCCCCCACCATTTTCCCCAAACGCAGCACCGGTTGTATGTCACTTCTCTCTGTAGTTACCATCGCCAACGTCCGTTAGATCACGGTTCAACACAGACGCTCCTTACAAACAGAGCACCCCTCCCCACCATTTTTCCCAGTATGGTCTCAGTGCTACTCTCTCTCACTGGCTTTCCGTATTGGTGGTGCTATTTGCTCGGTTTACGACTGACAGTACGATTTCAGTGTTGCTCTTTCTGACTGACTGGTGCTGTTTGTTCGCTTTCCGACGCATTTTAAATAACGTAAATTCATCTCACTGTGGTGCTTATTCCATACGTAATACCATGTAACACATTATAAGTGTCCTGCTTTTCGCTAATATACCCGTGCCACTGAAAAAACGACGTGGAATTGGAAGGTCCACTTCAGATGCCACAACAAAGTCTATTTCAAGGGCATCTGAAACGGCACAGCAGACAGAATCCAGAGTGGAGGAACTTACAATAAAATGTCAATCAGACAAATTCTGTTCAATTTCTTTGTTCCGTTTTTTTACTTGGGAAATTCACCGGTTATGCATTCCCGGGCAACGCTGGGTACTCCTGCTAGTCAAATAATATAAATGAAAACAATAATACCACCCCAGTTACCCCTACGTCGATATTACATTAAACACAAAGACACAACTCCACACAGCAAAGTCCATGGAATACCACACCGGATGTAATGAGAGATGACGAGAGTAAGTCCAGAGATGTGTATGTTGTAAGGCAGGGGTGCCCACATTAAAAATTATATATATATATATATATATATATATATATATATATATATATATATATATATATATATATATATTATTCGAAGTCTGAATCACAATCTGATTGTATGGGTGGTTACCTACCAGGTAACGCTTGTGGTTGGTCTGCAATTCGGCAAACATCCGCCACGGGTGCCCTCTCAGCTGCGAGAAGCAGATCATAGAATGTTACATAGTTAACTGTCAAATAACACAAAGAGTACACGACACGTGTTTCGCCCTATTTTGGACTCACCAGGCGTACACACTCCACTGCACCCCTCATTGGGGATTGAACCTCGGACGGCAGACAAACGCACTTCGATTGTGACATGGTGAGGAAAAAAAAAATTCCTCTCCCAATTCCACATCCAGCCCATACCCATAAAATCCATTTTTTAGTCGATATAAATTGGAAGGCTAACTAGATCACAGCCGGAGTTTTGCAGTAGCTCGTTTGATCGTGTGTGCGGGATGACCAGTATGTGTTAGAAGTGTGTCTGCATGTCAATCAGATGCCGTGGGGAGGTTATGTGATAGACTAACGTTTAAAAAAAAAATTGTTTCAATGCAACGCGATCTACCTGCACTACCTTTGTGATCTAACAGTCGTTCGCGACCGACGCATTGTGCATCCCTGTTGCAAGGGAATGAAAATACTGTCCTACCGGTAGACACGGGTGAAGACGGATGGATGGTTCAGGAGCGCTCCTCTACTTGCGGGAAAGCCGTGAATCCACAATCAGTCCTCAGCACACAGGTAGACAGACAGTCCAGACCACAACAACGAATACAATCTAGGACACAAAGACTAAATATGGCTTAATTGCCAGAAGGCAGTCCGACAGGTAAATGAAACACAAACTACAACAACAACAAAAAAAACACCTTTTTCCTCTTTTAGCGTGGATACCTGCCCTCTCTTTTAAACCCCTCTGGCCACCTTTGACCCCAACAGCCCCTGCAGGGACTGCTGGGAGATGCAGTTTTAACTCAAAGTAGCACTGTGAACTGATCCACTTATTCATAAATGATCCACTTCCATCAATCCATTCATCCAGCACTTCAGCAATGGGGGTGAGGCAGCTAACAGAATAGAGATACGCTGATTGGCAGACCGGTGCAAGTGCCACAATGTGGAAAAAGACAAAAGAGCTGACTGCTGCTTTCAGGAAGGCCCATGCTGTTCACTTCCCTCTGTACATCAGGGGCTTTGTGGTGGAACTGGTCAAGAGCACCAAATTCCTTGAACCTCATAGCCAAGAATTCTCAGCAATGTCTCCACTTCTGAAGAAGGCAAGCCTGCCATTCCCCTCGTTCTCACCCCGGAGAGAGTTCTGACCAACGTCATCACCGTCTGGTTTGGGAACTGCAGAGACTGTGGGGGTCGCACAACAGAACTCCGCAAATACGCTGGAAAGGTCATTAGGAGCTCCCTACCCTCTATTAAAGACATCTTTGTAAAGCCTACAACATTGTGAAGGACCACTCCCACCCATCTCATGGTCTCGTTGTCCCACTTCAATCTGGCAGACGCTTCTTCAGCAGAAAAACCAGTTCTGACAGGTTCTGCAACAGCTTCTACTCAATGGCTGTCTTGACTCTGAGCTCTGTGCTGCCCCCTGCCCTCAAGTGTGTCTCTGGTGGTTTTACTGTACAGGCAGTATTACTATTATTTTTATTAATAGTTGTGTAATTGGCACACTGCATGGACGGGCATCTCAGCAAAAAGTCATGAAGATTTCTTACGTGGAGGCCCCGACTGGACAGAATGGCATCCACGTTGGGAAAGGGAAGGATGTCGCACATGGACAAGGCTTCCCTAATGGATAGACGTACATCCCAGCCAGAGAAGAAGTTGGTTCCTTACTCGATGAAGAAGCCCCAGACAGATGGACAGGCGTCCTGACCGGACATGTGCATAGCACCTTACCTAGCCGGGATTAAAGAGGACATGGAAGGACTGGCCAAATGTCTATCAATCCATCCTGTCATGCCCACACCCAATTATCATTCATATCTGAATACAAACTAATTGATGTTGCACCAAGGTCCCATTATTTCATACCACTGTTGGCTGCAATACGGTGTATGGATGGTATGAGTTGGTCTCAAATTCATCTTCCCCTTCATGAATTCTTCCATTAACAAGTACAAATCCATCCATTATTTCTACTATCCTTTCAACTGTCACTCCACCCATCCATGCATCCATCTATCCATCCATTCTTTCACGTACAATTTCATCAAGCCACACGTCTATCCTAACCCTAACCCTAAGCCTAACCCTGTCATCCACACATCCACTCATAAACCAAAATCCAAATTGCTTTAACCATCTGGTCACCAATTCCCTCACACGATTCACCTCAAATCCATCCACCCCTCCAGGTATCATTCCATTCATTCTTTCAACTGACCCTCCATCCATCCATGTATGGTCCAGTGCACCAGCCCATCCATCCATCTATGCAATAACCCATACATAGGACCATCTTAACAGCATCACAGGCTCCCTGGGCAAAGTAGTGCACTGGGGGCCCCTGTTTTGATAACAAAACAGAAATATACATAGGCGTCAGAAACATTGTGGGTCACTGTGCTCCTGGTGCCCCCGGCCAGTGCCCACTGTGTCCAAACGTTAAGACAGTCCTGCCCATACATCCTTTCATTTTCCATCGTGCTGTCAATGCAAGGACCACAATGAATGGACCATTCAAGCTCTCGGTGGATTTGTTACACCCGTTCAAGCCCCAGTTTAGGAGTGCCGCTAACTGGGAAGCCCATAAGCAAAATTCCAGCAAAGTGTGGTGCAAACGTACATCTGGAGCTGAATGCCAATGTTGAAGTGGCAGGAGCGCCATTAGCCCGACTTGACCTTCCTATGGAAATGAAAGCCAAGATGTCTCTGGAGAGACAGTGGAGTCGAGAGAGTCTGAGATATTGAAGGAGTTGAAGGCCAATTTCAATTTCACCTCTCGAGCAATGAGAGTGCCCTTTGTGAGGGCACCTCATCATCCACACGCTTTGTACTTAATGTGTGGGTGAGCGCTGACTGACGGTACGGTACATGCTGTATCCGGCGCCTGGCGTTTCACTCGAACATCTGATTGTCTGTCAAGTCATTTGAAACTTAAGAATCGTTCAACTTCTCGATCTCCCACTGACTCTTAATGCCAGCTTATTTTTCTTACTTGTGCCATTTTTATTGTTTTCGCACTTAAAGCTGTTTAAAGGAGGAGATTAAACTCAGCTGAGGTCAGTTCTTCTGCATGATGAGAAGTCCCAAAAGTGTCACTCCATTAAATTAGAGGCCCTAACCCTAACCCTAATCCTAACCAGCATTACAAGTGCCAACTGCAGGAAGGGTTTAGGCAAGGGGCACTGTTGATGCCATCTAAATGCTTATGACGGGCACATCTAAAGTTTGGGATAAACATTGAATACAAAATAAAAGGATGTAGATGTGTGTGTTCCGGCAAAAACGAGATGACAGCCCATGGGCATTGATTATGACCACGATGTGCCATCCTGACCTTCAGCAAATCTGTGGAAGAGAACCAGAAGCAACATGAGGGACCTCAATGAACCTCTGTGTAAAAAATGTTAAGGTCCATCTGTCTGTCATGCAAATGCACGTGAAATGCTGGAGTCAGAGCCTTGACCTTGATTTTCATCAAAAGCTTAAGACCCGACTTTTGATTCAACATCAACAAAACCAAGAAACTACTCATTGACTTTCACCACACCAAAAAGCCAGTATGCCTGGTCACTATTCAGGGAAGGTAAGCAGAGGTGGTTCACTCCTACAAGTACTTGGGGGGGTCCACATCAATGACAGGTTGGACTTTGCCCCATAACAGAGAGGCGGAATAGTAGAAAGGGCAGAGCAGGCTCATCTTCCTTTAATGACACACTTCACATCTTCTACAACTGTGTGATGGCCACTATGATATGCTGGGCTTATGACATCACTTCCATAGAGGCCCACTAAAACACTAAGCTGATTAAGAAGGCAGGCTCAGTTACGGGGTGCCTTCTGGACCCGCTGGAGGTAGTGGTGGAAGAGAGAATCAAGACAGGATTGATGGCCATTATGAACAATGCTGCACATCCTCTCTGTGACAAACTCACACTGAGGACTTTCAGCCAACAAACTACTCAGCAGACGTGTGACAAGAAACCCGACTGGGGGCCTTCGTACCAATGGCAGTGCACCTTCATAGCACCTCCCTGGGACTGCTCCCTCATCTTTAGCCAAGTCAGAAGTTTTCTTTTTTTATATATAAATTCTGCTGTGTATTTGGGGGGGTTGTTGTTGTTTGGTATTTATTTATTTATTTATTTATTTATTTATTTATTTATTTACTTACTTACTCATTTGTTTTGTTTTATTCAGTTTCAGCAGATAGCAGAGCTTTCAGCCACCATTACTGTGATGAAGCAGACCTTCTGGGAAGCGTGATACCATAGCCACCTGGAGGCGTGGCCTAGAGAGTAAAGGCGTGCACTGCAGCCAATGAGGATGCCAGTTTAATCCTCGCCACTCACTGCATGACGGGGTCCACTCAGTCGAGTTTAAAGTTTAGTGTAATGGCTCCCACTGTAGGCAAGGTGCTCCGACCTGAACTTTCAATGGAATGAACATCCTATCTAATCAAAAGGATTATCTGAAATTTTACACACATGTCATCTTGCATGTCACTTCTGGCTCACCTAACATGACAAACCTGTGCCACCACTCAGGTCACTTAACATATCATACTCCTATCAATTTACCTTGTTAAACCTCGTCATCTAACATGTCACACCTAAATCATCTTATGTTACTCCTTGGTCATCTTAAGTGACACATTTCTGCCACTTAACATGTTACATCTAGGTCACCTAATATGTTATACCTAAGGGGTCACCAAACGTGTCACATCTCTGTCACCTAATATGTGGCACGTTGGATCACCTAACCTGTAACATCCCTGTCACTTATCATGTTACACCTAGGTCACCTAATATGTTATACCTAAGGGGTTGCCTAACATGTCACATCTCTGTCACTTAACATGTTACACCTAGGTGAAATGTTATATTTGACAGATCACCTTACACGTGTCACCTAACATGTTACACTTGGGTCACCTAAAATATCAATACCCTGTCACCTAACATTTCACATCCTGAAAACGTAAAGTGTTACACCCAGGTCACCTAATATGTCAAACCTGCAGGTCACACCTTAAATGTCACACATTGGCCTTCAACTAACATGAGACACCAGTGTCACCTAACATGTCACATCTGTCTTACCTAATATGTAATTCCTTCATCGCCTTACATGGTATGCATGGGTCTACTAACATGTTACACCTGGGGTCACCTATAATATGTCACATCCCTGTCACTTAAAGTATTACACCTAGGTCATCCAATATGATTGCCTTGCATGTCACACACTTGTCACCTTACACTTGGGTCACCTAATATATCACACCCCAGTCCTGTACCATGTTACAGCCCGATCACCTGTCACACCTGTGTCACATTACATGTTATTACTTGGTTACCTTATATTGTATTCCTGGGTGACTAACATGCTATACCTGAGGGGTCACCTAACATGTCACATCTCTGTCACCTAATGCTTTACAAATCCATCAGCACTGCTCTGCCTGCATGCTTGCTACGCGTGCACTTTCTGCTCATTCCTGCAGCACTTCAGGCAGCTTTAAAAAGAAGTTCATACGCAATGAGAAATAAATAATCAAATAAACAAATAAAAGACTCAAAAATTCCCCACACCAATAAAAAAGCCATTGAGCGGGCTGCTGATCTCAGACTTAAACTCATTTATTGATCTACACGGACTTCGCGGCATTAGAGACATATGTTCACAATTAATGTGTCACGGGTGACGGAGCAGGAGCCGCCATCTCAGTGCCTTCATCTGTCAGCAGCCTAACTTATGGTAGCAATCGGCGTCAATTTAGGGCTCACAATAACCGGCGCAGCTGACGGCACTCGGTGCGCATGCGTGGGCTGATAGCGGGCGCTCTGACGGCAATGAAAAGGCTCGCCGTGAAAAACGCTTCACATCATAAAGATTTACTGATTAAATCTAATATTAATATTAATATTCTAATAATTTTCTTTATGGAACGAAGGGAAGCAAATAGTATAGGTATTTTGAGATAACTGACTTTTTGAATGGAGCTGTATAAAAATGTTAAAGTTTTCTCAATAAAAGTGTAATATTTCCTCATTACGGGAAAAGGGTAAAACTGTTTTATTCAAGGCCCCTCCACAAAGTAAGCTAAAATATGTACTGCTTATTTACTGCAGCGGGCTGTTCAGAAACTTACAAAGTGATCGCTATCGGTGCTCATGCTGCGCGTAGTGCTTTCTATGTATCCCTGCATTATTTTAAACAACAAATAAATTCCGACTTGATTGAATAGTATCGTTTCATACGGACCAGAAAATGCAACTGGGAATAAACAGGTGAGCTGGTAAAGAATACGAAAAGCACTGCGTCAACTGACGGACTTTTTGAGAGGTGAAATGTAACCGCTCACCGTAAAAGGCGCTATATAAGCTAGTTAACGAAAAAGCATCACTCAGTGACGCAGCGGTTAGCGCGGTGGCTTCCGTCTATCTCCTGGAGGTCCCTGACTGTATGGTGCCCGTGGATGTCTTTTTTTCCTCCAGCATACTAAACACGTTTAAATTTGCTCATTTAGCGATTAAAAATGTACCCGGTATGAAGGTGCAGATGTAAGTGGACCCCCCCGTCCATTGCTGATTCCCCCAGTGTGACCATCAACTTGTGCTGACTGGAGGGTCGCCCTTGAGCAAACCCCAAGCCCAGAATAGGACAGAGAGACCAGAAATTATGCCAAAGAAACCATGTGACAAAATGACAGAGAAGGGATAACATAAATGCATAACAGCAGAGCTCTGATAACAATGAAAACAAAACTCAGGGCTGTACAAGATATAGCATATAAAAAGAAAAAAAAAAAAAACACGAGAGTGATAATAGTGGTAATATAAAGTGTATATGAGACTAATTCACATTAATTAAAGGACAAATGTCCGTGTGTCTGTGTATTCGTGCGTCTCTGACATACCAACAGATGGCACATCACAAAACATTGAAATAATAACATGCATTCCAGTTGTCATTCCAATAGATGGTGCATCACGATCATTAATGCTGCTTTTATGAATCCCATACTGTTTAACAGAAATATATGCATTGCATTTGTCATTCCAACAGATGGTGAGGAACAAACATTAACCCTGCTCTTATAAATCCCATAATAAATGGCATATAAAAGAGACATATGCTTTGTATTTGTCATTTCAATAGATGCTGCATAACAGACATTTATAGTAATAAAATGCATTGCATTTGTCATTCCAACAGAGGGAGCATCACAAACATTAACCCTGCTTTTATAAATCCCATGCTATATGTATATAACATAGACATATGCATTGTATTTGTCATTCCAACAGATGGTGCACCACAAACGTTTACCACTGCATTTATTAAGTGTCAGTGGGTAGCACTGCTGCCTCGCAGTTAGGAGACCCAGGTTCACTTACCTGGTCCTCCCCGCATGGAGTTTGCATGTTCTTCCCGTGTCTGCGTGGGTTTCCTCCCACAGCCCAAAGACATGCAGGTCAGGTGCACTGGCGATCCTTAATTGTGCTTTGTGGTGGGCTGGCGCCCTGCCTGGGGTTTGTTTCCTGCCTTGCACCCTGTGTTGGCTGGGATTGGCTCCAGCAGACCCCCGTGACCCTGTGTTCGGATTCAGCGGGTTGGAAAATGGATGGATGAATCCTGCAAATGCCAGAAATGACTCTACTCCATTGGACCCTTGAGTAAGGAAGGCTCTTAACCTGCAATTGCTTCATCCTGGGTAAGTCAATAATCTGCATCCACCCTTGCAAGGAGGTCCTCCGGCTTACAGGGGAAACTTGGGGGTCGTTGGCAGGATTGGTACTCCAACCACTGTAGAAAAACCTCACACTCTTCCATCCCATTCAAACTCTTGTGGTGCTGAGGTGTTACAATTTGCACGGCTGCACTAAATTCCTAATTTGGGATCCTGAGGAGGTTCATTATGTGGTGGGTGCAGAAATGTGCTGTATCAGTGCATGCTCCCAGCTTCTCTCTCTCTTCTATATGGTATATAACAGAAACATAGACACTGCATTTGTCATTCCAACAGGTGGTGCATCACAAACATTAACACTACTGTTATGAATCCCTTATTAAATGGCATACAACAGAGCCATACACATTTTATTTGTCATTCCAACAGATGGTGCATCACAAACATTTATAGTATCAAAACACATTGTGTGTCTTATTCCAACTGATGGCGCATCATCACATCATTTTACTACTACAAATATTTGCGATGCACCATCTGTTGGAATTACAAATGCAATATATTTTATTTTTACATGCATTACAAAAAACATTCCAATAGATTGTGCACTGCAAATGTTAACATTGATTTCAAGTCATCTTGCATGAGCAGCACAGCTACTTTTTAATAAATGTGTTAAAATTTCTAAAATCCCATGTTCACTTTGCCCTTCTGGGGTATTCTGTGTTGCTTCCTGAGGGAAAACATTAATTGAAATAATTTTAGAAGAAGGCTGCAACAAAGCAAAATGTGAAAGGCTCTGAAGACGTTGTGAAGGCGCTATATTGAGCCCTGATTAAAGACACAGACCCCAGTGACATTTTTAGAATTGATTGAACTTTATTGCTGCCTACTGCAGTGGATCCCCAGAACGTCTCACATTTTCCAGTGTACTGTTTTATTAAAATCGTTAATTTACTGCTTGCTCTATAGGTAATTGCTTTCATTATGGGTTTCCTTTTTGTTTCTTCTCCTCTTCCAACAATCTGTGCTTCTCCTCCTGCCCAGTCTCTCCAAACAGATTCAGATATTAGCGGTGTGTCCTTCCACGACTCAATCGATGTGTAAGGGACAAGCAGTTCATTGTTTCTTTCTACTTATGGCCGACTGCTGATATTTTTTTTTTTTTTTTGTGTGTGTCTTCCTTTGTCTTCAGGAAACAGAAAATTGCAAAATTCCCCAAGAAGATATCAGCAATTTTTGTGGGCCATGCAATCAGACGGCAGCTTCTGGATACTGTAATCTGAGGCTATTACTCCATGGCAATGAGTTTCAACCCTGCAAACTGGCGGTGGCAGCACAATTTCGGCGCAGGCTCCTTCTCGTCTTCCTCAGATCTATGAGAACAACCAGTCAGAGGTGACAAAGGGAGGGTGGGCCTGCTTATCGTTTTAAAAGGAAATGAATGAGTTTTCAAAAACGATTCTGAGTGATGCACTAACTAAACCAGGGGTGGGCCAAGTCAGTCCTGGAGGGCCGCGGTGGCTGCAGGTTCTTGTTCCAACCCAGTTGCTTATTTATTAATTTAATTAAACCAAATAGTGCATGATAAATACCCACAGGTGTAAATGGAAACCAGCTCAATTGAGGACTGCTGGATTCTTTTGTCATTTGAATCTTAGAGCTAATAAGGAGCAATTCAAAACTGAGAATACAGCAGGTTAAGCCTAAAATAAGCACTAAAGGTTCAAAATCCTAACGAGCAATTAGGGCTTCTTATTAAGCAATTGGGTTGGAACAAAAACCTGCAGTCACTGCGGCCCTCCAGGATCGAATTTGCCCACCCCTGAACCAAACAAATAATTAGGAACACCTGGACACCTGTTTACCCATGTGACTATCTAATCAGCCAATCAAGTGGCAGCAGCATAAGGCATACAAGCCTACAGAAACAGACCAGGAGCTTCAGTTCATGTTCACATCAAGCACCAGAATGGGGATATGATGTGTCCAGGGCCGGTGCTGGGTTATTTTGCACCTTAGGCCAAGCTTATACTGTAAGTGTGCCAACCGACTGTTTGGTAGCTAACCCATGGGGCTAAGTCGCCCCCTCCATTATGATCTGTGCCTTAATGGTGACGTTGGCCCCAGACAGGACCTCGGTGATTTGGAAGGCAGCAGGATTGTTGAGTATTTTGGTAACTGGTGATCTTTTGGGATTTTCATGCACAAGATGTCTCTGGAGTTTACCCAGAATGGTGCCAGTGACCGGCATGCGGACAGATGAGAGAGGGTCATAGGAGGATGGCCAGAGTGCCACTGGTCCTTTACTGGCACTTTATGGTTCTTGCACTGGGTTTTGTGTCTCCTCGTAGCACCATTGCTTCACCAAGTATCATTTTATTCTGGGATGAGTTCTTTGCAAGGTACTTTGCGATGTGGAAAACTTTCTAATATGTGAAAAACAATATTTTTTAATGTATAGTGGGATACAGGACACCAACAGATTAAGAAAATTTGGACTTAGCTTGTGTTCCCGGACATATCTTTAAACCTATGACCCATTTGTTTTTCATAAATCTGTTGCCCTCTATAAACTGCATGGATCCAGCTGCAGATCTAAATAAATAAAAGTTCTTTCTGGAACCTTCATGTCGATAGATCTTTGGGGAATCCAAAAATGGTTCCCCATGGCAGCACTCTGAAGAACCCCTCAGACAGCTTCATTTTGAAGAGTGTGGTCCGAGCAGACAGAAAGTCCACGTTAACTCGGGTGAGCAGAAAAGCATCTCAGAATGAACACCTTGAGGTGTATGGGCAGAAGACCATGCCAGGTTCCATGTAGTTGGCACAGGGTCACCAAACCCACACAGCTGAGGACAGGAGAAATGTAGCCCGGTCTGATAAATCTCGATTTCTGCTGAGGCACACAGATGCTGAGGCACCAGCAGTTTGACTCCAATAACCCAACCTGCCTTGTATCAGTATCCAGGCTGGCAAAATGGGGTGGTGTTTCCAGGCACACTTTGGGCTAATCAGTCATTGATTGAATACCATGGACTATCTGAGGTTTCATTGCAGGCCATGTGCTTCCCTTTATGGCTTTAATCTACCCATCTTCTAATGGCCACCACTTTGATAATGCACCATGTCATGAAGCAAGCTGGTTTCATGAACACAGCGATGAGTTGGAAGTTCTTCAGCGGCCTTCGGAGCTCCTTAAGGAAATGGTAGACCCAGAGACTGGCAACATGAAGGTACTGCAGATAAATCTGCAAAATTCTCATGATGCCATTGTGTCAACATGATCCAGCATCTCAAATGATAATGTTTCCAACATCTTGTGGAATCCATGGAAACGAGGAATTGAGACTCTTTTGAATACAAAAGGGGGTCCTGGATGGCCGATATTAATCGAGTGGTCCGATGAATTTGCTAAGTGCGTGCTGCAGGTTTACTGAGAGATCGTATAAAAGTGAGAAAAAAATGGTTCAAGAAGATACGCCCTGATAAGGGTTCAAAAAAAGAAGAAGAACCATTCCAAGGACATCAAAGGTGAAAATAAAAGGATTTGTGAAATAATAAAAAACGATAACTTTGTGGTCTCGCGAGTTTGTGCCCCTCTTTGTAGAACGATGAGTTTGCCGGGTGCGGAGTTTACATCGCCCGACGCGTCTTTAAATAAATTCGAAGTCAATTGTGAGTCTCTCTCTCTCTCTCTCTCTCTCTCTCTCCCTCTCTCTCTCTCACACACACTCTCTCTCTCTCTCTCTCTCTCTCTCTCTCTCACACTCTCTCTCTCTCTCTCTCTCTCTCTCTCTCTCTCTCTCTCTCTCCCTCTCTCTCTCTCCCTTCCTTTATTTTTCTCTCTCTCTTTCTCCCGCCTGAAGTTTGTGGGTTTTTCAGTGAATTATTTAACGGACTTTACCCATGCGGGCTTCCCATTAGAAAACCAATCCATAACTTGGAAGGCAACGTGCTGCTCGCTGTCACCCCCGGACCACCGCGCCAAGAAAACCCCTCAGCGCGACGCCACCCCCCGTCGAGCGCAAAATCAATCCACGGTGGCTCGTTAGAAGACGACGCGCTCTTCAAATACACGTCTTCCGCTCGGATACGCCGTTTTCAAACTATTCAGTCATCTATGGAAGACATTAAAGGCGTGCGCAAGCATCGTGAAGCACTCTGTTCGGCTTAATTTCGTATTAGGACTCGCATGAAACTAATGATTCGTCTCCTCGCCTCCTCAAAGCCATTGTATGTTGTGCATCTCCCAGATATTTAAAACTCCCACATTTATCTTATATATCAGAGACTCCATTAGTCTGCTTTCGCTGAACGAACTTGAAAAACCTTCAACACAAACTTCACTTGTGTAGATGAGATGGGGAACGCTCATGTTAAAACAGCGTCCATGTCTCTGTGACATTTGGATTTGGGACTTCACGCTCAGCACACAGCACTTCTTACTCCACATCGCGAGATCCTTTTCACGCCACCTTCGTCTCGTTTACAACCAAGGCCACACTTTCATGCATGCACGGGACTCATCCTCATTACCTCCGGACATCAGTTGGTAGAATTTCAATACTGCATCGCAAATACAAAAGTGCGCAGCATTCAGGGTGTGACCTGCGCCAGTGATTACCGTCTGACGCTTTCTAAGCCTCTTATTAAATCGGCAGCGCCGTTAAATATCCGGTGCGCCCCCCGTATCGTCTCGCGGATATACGGAACTTCATTTGTCCGCAGGGGGTAATTTGGATTTTTATTGAAGCACGATAGATAGATAGATAGATAGATAGATAGATAGATAGATAGATAGATAGATAGATAGATAGATAGATAGATAGATAGATAGATAGATAGATAGATAGATAGATAAACTTGACCCTTCTGTGCTCCAATTGGAAAGCCAAAAAGAAATGTGACCAATTGTATCATAAATATAAGTTGCCTTGGATAAAGACACTAACCAAATAGGTAAATGTAGATAGAATGAAAGAGGATAGATAAATTGGGATGAAAGGGACTTTATAGATAATAAATGGCTGGATGGGCCATTTTATAATAAGCAGATATATAATGAATAGATATAGAAGGCACACTAGTATAGCGTGACAGTTGTCTCTTTTGGGATCTTGCTGTTAAGGTACATGAGGAGTCACACACCTGTCAACAGACCCAAACCTAATACCAACCAATCAGACAAGTTGTGACAATGCTCAGGCCCCGCATCCTACTCTTCTGGTCCAGTTGACGAAGCAACAACCAAAGCCAAGATCAAACAGGGTAGCCCCCTAGCCCCAGTCCTTTGAAGTCATTTTTGTGTTTGTTTTTCAGACACCCACAAAACTTTGCAGATGTGAAAGGGGGTGTAGAATGGACATACTGAATGGACAGTGTGCTCCAATTAGCTTTATTCTTACATATATACTTACAACCAAAAATGACAGCAGATCACATCAGTGCACAGATTTCTGGATTGCAGGTGACAGAATTACAAGGTGGTCCATTCCTCCACCTCCTCCTCTTCTTCCCATTCCCACCCATTCACTGATTTTGTTGTAAATTCCAAATTTGAAAGCCTGGCCAGAGGAGACCACCAGAGCCTCACCTTGCCTGGCAGAAGAAGAAGAAGAAGCCTCTCTGCTGCTGTCCTTGTCTCTTTTTATAGCCATTTGTTACTGAGGTTGCACACAGGGTGGCGCTGGTAGACATTTTTTGTTCCACTCCTGCAGCTGAGCCCCTGTGGTGAGGGTATGCCATGCTGAGGCTGGGATATTTTTGGTGGAGAGAGTAAAATGACATTTTTTAGGATTTGCTACTTCCACCTAAGACCTGGTGGAAATTATTTGATTGGCACACACCTTTGTGGGCATCGGGCTATGGTATGCCCATCTGACAATGGTAGACTGATGTAAGGAATTGTTAAATGGTGAAAGGGCCAGCCTGACATGTTTTATTTGACTCCCAGAGCCTGTAGTGTGGGGTTCGAAGACTTTTGGGTTATCCTGTTATTTGTAGTAGAACCGAGAACCACTAGGGGGCAGCCCCTCTCACAGCTTCTGCATGCCTGAGCAGTTGCTTTAGCGTCACACGTGGATTTCCTTGCATGACCGTGTTATTAGCAACTGAAGTTATTTTTGTCTGCATCCTCTTGTGTGTAAATATACTTCTTATAAAACGTGGCTTATTATAAGGTGATTGATAAAGTAAGTGTTGCAGACAATTCTTATCATTCCCAGAAATTTGAATCCTTGGAGAAAAGTTGACAACTGATTTGTCACTCACCTGTCCCAGCACCACTAGTTCCCTCCCAGTCCCTCCCCAAAACAGAGACCACAAGTGAGAAAGACCACCTGCTACCCCCCCCATGTAATATTTTAAAAATGATAGATAGATAAGTGAAAGGCACTATATCAGAGTTGCCGATTTATGCAGTAAAGGCAATCACAAGCCGTTCCATTAAAATGTCACCGTAAGATCATTCATTGCTCTTTAAGCGCGTTACACGCATGGTACTGAATCAGAAGCGGACGTTTCGCGTGTGAACATTTCTCGCGATTTCATGATCCATTTCACCCGAAACTTTTTCACATACCACAAATAAAACTGAATTTTTTTGGTCTTGTGAAAGAAGGATCGTCCCTCTGCTGCAGGGGCTACGAGCTGCCATTACTTCTACAGGTTTATGTACTTTTGGTGAGTTTCTTTGGATATAAGAAGGTTCGTTAAATAAATGAATTGCCAATAAAATCAACGGTAGATTTAAAGACAGCCGACTGAAGCACTGTGCCGTGTTGTTCGTTACTTGCGCTTTCTACTTGTTGGCTCAAAGTCATCAGTGTTGGGGTGTCACAGTCAGAGGATGTACGTATATATAGTATTGGTCGTAATGGCACTCAATTTTGATTCATCCTCTCCTCCACTTCTACTTCCAGGGAGGTAATTCGGTGGTCCTCTCCTGAAGTGATGTTGCCAGCCCAGCAACCACCACAGAGTTGAAGAAGATGTGAAGTGTTTCACTACCCACGTCAATGGAGTGTGGTGTCCATAAGGAAAGAGTCTGCTCCGTCCTTTCTTCTCTTCTGTGTTACAAGAGCAGTCCAACCTGTCGTTGAGGTGGACCTCCGAGTCACTTTTAATTATTAAGATGCTGGAGTTGTTCGTCACGGCGATGTCATAAGGGAACCAGTTTCAAGTTTCCAATTAGAGCCTTTATTTATTTTGATCCATTACAAGTTCCATAAACAGCCAAATAGCCATTTGTAGATACTAACAGATTTATGAAATAGCATTGGGTTCCGAATTTCAGGAGGACTCTCACTGCATACAGTAACACAGGTGAAGCTCAGCTTTTCTTCATTTCTTGTATTTTTGCTAGGCAGCCTACAAAACATTAATGACTTCTGTTTTATCCACATATTAATAACCTTCTCAGAAAACAGTTTCATAAGAGAAGAGCCATTCACAGAATGAAAAGGTCTTCAGTTAAGCAATGTTTGAGGAAACGCTCAACACAAGGAAGAGCCGTTAAAGAGCCGGCCTTTTTTTTAAGCCTCAGTTTGCATCAATAACATTTGCTCAGACTACTTTAAACTAGAACGTGGCACAAGACAAGGATGCCCTTTGTCACCACTGCTGTTTGCAATTGCCATTGAACCACTGGCAATACATTGTCGAAATACTGATCAGATAAAGGGGATTAGCAGAGAAGGACTGGAACAGAAAATCTCATTATATGCAGATGACATGGTACTGTATATATCGGACCCAGAAAATTCTGTGCCTGCAGTCTTAGCAGCACTCACAGAATTTCAAAAGCTCTCTGGTCTCAGAATTAATCTGAATAAAAGTGTACTCTTTCCAGTGAATTCGCAAGCATATAATATTAGATTAGACACCCTTCCTTTTATCATTGCAGAACAGTTTAAATACCTCGGGGTAAACATCACAAGTAAACATAAAGTTCTATATCAACAAAATTTCGTCGTCTGCATGGAAAAAATTAAACAAGACTTGCATAGATGGTCAACCCTTCATCTCACACTAGCTGGAAGAATTAACACTGTTAAGATGAATATTCTTCCTAAGCTCCTTTTTTTATTTCAAAACATACCAATATACATTAATAAATCGTTCTTTAAGCAATTAGATTCAACAATAACCTCATTTATTTGGAATTCTAAACATCCACGCATCAAAAGAGCGACCCTACAAAGACAAAAGGCAGAAGGTGGCATGGCTCTACCTAACTTCCAGTTTTATTACTGGGCGGCAAATATACAGGCGATAAGAACCTGGACACAAATAGAAGAACATACACAGGCATGGACCGCAATAGAAGTAAAATCCTGCAGTACTTCTTTGTATTCCTTGCTTTGTGCTCCAATAAACACACGTTATCGGCAATACACTAATAACCCAATTGTGCTCCACTCACTTAGAATCTGGAACCAATGTAGAAAGCATTTTAAGACGGAGAAGCTTCTTTCTGTGGCACCCCTGCAAAAGAACCACCTCTTTCAACCCTCACAAACATATGCAGTTTTAATATCTGGAAAAATTTGGACTTAACTTGTTAGAGATCTTTATATAGACAACGTCTTTGCATCCTATGAACAATTACAGTCCAAATTTAACATTCCAGCTACAAATTTCTTTCACTATCTTCAAATCAGGAACTTTGTTAAACAGAACCTTCCAGATTTTCCTCATCTTGCACCCTCATCCACGCTGGAAAAAGTATTGCTCAATTTCAAGGAGTTAGACTCCATCTCTACAATATATAAAATCCTTTTACAATCCCTTCCTTTCAAAGATCCAAGAGGACACTGGGAAAATGACCTCTCAATTAATATATCAGAAAAGGAGTGGAAAGTAGCAATGCAGAGAATTCACTCAAGCTCCATATGCAAAGCATACAATTATACAACTCAAAATTATATATCGAGCACATCTGTCTCGACTAAAACTCTCAAAATGTTTCCAGGGCATGATCCAACCTGCGAACGTTGCAACCAAGCCCCAGCCTCACTAGGTCACATGTTCTGGGCCTGCTCCAAATTAACATTATTCTGGACAAAAATTTTTAATTACCTCTCAGACAGTCTTGGACTCACAATCCCTCCTAACCCATTAACAGCTGTGTTTGGGGTTCTTCCAGAGGGTCTTAAAGTGGAGAAAGACAAACAAATTGTGATTGCATTCACTACACTGTTGGCACGCAGACTTATTCTGATAAACTGGAAGAACCCAAACTCTCCTCTTTAAGTCAGTGGGAAATTGATGTGTTATACTATTTGAAATTGGAAAAAATCAAATACTCAGTTAGAGGATCTGTGCAGACTTTTTTCAAAACATGCCAGGATCTAATCAGTAATATTTTGAAATGAGTTTATAAAGCACAGAGAATTTGTTGATTTTTTACAAGCCTTAAATTTTACACCATTTGGCTTGCTCTCTCTCTCAAGGGTGGGGATCGATCTGTTCTTAGCATAATTCTTTTTTTTTTGTAAAAACTTGATTACTATGTATTGATTATAATAAAATTAATAAAAAAAAAAAAAAAGCCGGCCTTTTTAAGAGTGTACTTGTATCAGCACATCTACTCCCTGAATTGTCACCGGACATGGTGGCTCTTTGGTGTGATGAAAGTCGCCATGCAGTTCACTGGTTTTGCTGAGGTTAGGTTGCAGACAATTCTTAATCTTCTCCACCTGATCCTCTCCTCTGTCTCATCCCCCTTATCGATAAACCCATTAGAGCCAAATCATCAGAGAATTTCTGCAAGTAATCGACTCAGTTGATCGAGATGTCCGGTGGGACATTCTGAGACTTTGCTGGATCCCCCCAAAGTTACGGAATACCATGGCTGGTCTGTACGCTGGTACTGGGAGTGCTGTGCAGAGTGGAGGCAGAACCTCGTTGTTTTTCCCAGTTGATTCAGGGGTCTGCTCCTGCTCTGTTCAATGCTTGTATGGACTGGGTGTTGGGCAGGGTGGTGGGGTCCAGTGGCTGGGGGGCATCTGTTGGTGAAGAAAGATTCACTGATCTTGAATTTGCTAAGGATGCCGTAATCTTCATGGAGTCAATGGAGGCTCAGATCGGGGGTCTTGAGAGACTGAACGAGGAGTCTGAGTGTTTGGGCTTGTGGGGGTCCTGATAAAAACCAAGAGCCAGGACTTTAGTGAGCTCTCATGGGCACAGCGGTGTGTCTGTCTGCAAAGAGAGTGTCGACCTCGTCGAGAGGTTTACTTTCCTCAGCAGTGACATTCATGTGACTCTGGTGACTCTCCCTATGCAGTCAGTAGATGGATTGGGAGAGTATGGGTGGTCATGAGGTCACTGGAAAGGGGTGTGTGGCACTCCTGATATTTTTGCAAAAGGATGAAGGTCCAAGTCTTTAGAGTCCTTGTGCTTTCTGTCTTGCTATATCGTTGCAAATCATGGACACTATCGAGTGACCTGAGATGAAGATTGGGGGAATCCTTGGGTCCTGCTGGTTTGACTTGCTAATGGAGTCCCGAGTGAGGCACATAACCTGCATGGCGAGGAAGCGTCAGTTACAGCACTATGGCCATGTGGTGTGATTACCTGAGGGTGATCCGGCTCATTGTTGAGAACCCCATTGGCTTGAACAGACCAAGGGGATGCCCTAATAACAACTGGCTATGGCAGATAGAGGGTCATTTCCAGAGGGTGGGACTGGACTCCATGCCTGCCTGGGGTTGCCAACCATGCAGGATCCTGAGCTGTTTCATCATGTGGTGGGTGCGGCAATCTGTTTTACCAGTGCCCTCTCCCCAACCTGACCTGGCCTGGTCTGCGCTGACCTGTCCTGTGGTTATATTTCTAGTTGCAGGTGTACAGAGTGAAGAGAAGGTGACAGTACTGTTCTTTGTGGTTCTCCAGTGTTGTTCACACAGTCCTTGAATCTCATAAACTGTGTTCTGGCCAACAAATAGTCCTTTATCCAGGAACCCATAGGCTCACCCACCGGGAATCACCCCTTAACATGGTGGGCTGGGTGGTACTGAAGACTCTGTCGAAATCAAATCTGATCGTCCTCAATGGGCTACCAACTTTGTCCAGATGGAAAATAAGCCCGCTGCAGTGATATACATGGTGATCTTGGGATGATGTGAAAGTCCAAAAAGTGTTAGGGTGCCAGCCAGATCACCCCGTTTGCTGCTATTTCTCAGAAAAAGAAATGAGCTCACATTGAAGTGAAAGCAAGGCTGCCATTGAGAAGAGGTCAGTGCTGCTCAATAGAGAGGATCTGGCTTGGTGGAGCTCCATTCTGCACTCAGCTCTGGTCCAAGTGAGACCCCATCTTCTGGAGCAGTCAGCTTTTATAGGACTTTGACCGGAAGAAATAGAGGAAGTTGCCCTCATGGGGGCATTTTTTTTTGACACTGTGGATGAGGAAAGAGATGATACTGTTAACTACAGTGTCCCCTTCTGTCCGGGAGAAGTACATACCTCTGGTGAGCTTGGAAGGTGATGTTCTGATGTGACCCATTTGCATTGGTGCCAATTTAAAGATTATTCCGAAGTGCCAAAGCTAAACTTAAGCTCAACTTTAATACATGAATAGTGCTGCAAGGTTACATTTATTTCATGCTAAAACTGTCGAAACGTGCATCTAACTAATCATATACGTTTTATGATGATTAAAACTTAAATAATATTCTCTTTTGAAATAAAAAATACGTATACATTTATCTAGTTATACCTGTGTATGAATGTACAGTATATGTATTTATATATGTATACAGTACAGTACATAGGTTTTCTTTGTAAACTTTTTTTTTTTTTTTTTCATTTATTATTTATCTCTTATTCCTGGGAAGAAGCACACCCTGTGAAATCTGCCCAATTTGTAAACGCCTAACAGTTGCGTTGGTATCACCCAACAGTCCATCAGGAACGAGCCCTCCGTTTACCCGCACGTCTGCATTTTGCGCAAAACGATCATTTATTACTTTAAATAATCTAGAGCGTCGTATCGTTGGGCAAACTAACAATATAAAAACAAATTGTAAACATTTTAAAAACAAATCCATACTTCAAAGACAAGATAAATGACGGCACAGCTAATCCCCCATGTAATTTGGTTTTAGGACAAGAGGCGGAAACAGCGGAGAGCACCTGGGATCTTTGGGAAAGCGATCAGATGGCATTTTTATTCCCAATCAATCACTACTACGGTTTTGCTCAGTACGTCAAAGTATTAACGCGTGAATCTGTGAGTCACACCGTGAACGGTTTATTCTTAGGCTCGTCTTCAGGTCAATAAAGGGGCGGCGCTTCTTAGCGCTTATAAAGACCTGAGGGCGTTTCGGCACAAGATCAGACAGCGAGAGGCGCCTGCCGAGTCAACTTGGAACGCGGGCTGAAAGAGTGATAGGCAGCAAATAGCGAGGGTTCTCTAGTTTTTACTATTTTTTTATTATTATTTTTCATTGCCAACATATCTTTAAGACATTTAGTTTATTAGAGGACCTTTCTGTAGCCGGATAGAAATGGAAACAATAAGATTTGTCATCTTAGCTGTAGTTCTTTTTGCACAAGTTTATTGTGACGAAGAAGCTTCTCCGGACCAAGAAGGGCAGTATTGGTCGGCTGAAACCTGGCAGGTAAAATCAAAAGAAGATTTATTCACCTTTCTGTGTCTTGTTGGTTTACTTAAAAGGTGTTTAAGTGTTTTATTTTATTTATTATTATTATTTTTTTTTTTTACATACGCTGTTACGCGAGGCACCATCGCTGTACTCTAAATGTCGCACTTAACGCGCTGTCTTATTTAAGGCGCTGGAATTCGCATATCGTTTTTAAAGTCTCATAAACTAGGTCGTGGTAGACCAGAGATTACCAAGAAAGGGGCAAGTGTCCTGTAAGGTTAAGAGCTCTTAAGATAAATAGAATTCCACCCATCCGTTTTTACGCCGTATATGCGGGGCTGGGTGTCGGGGTTGCTGGAGTCTACCCCAGTAATCATCGTGTGCAATTGGCAGGAACAACACCTGGACAGGGAGCCAGTCCACTCCAGAGCGAAAACACACACACACAGGCACGAGCATGGACGGCCAATTTAGCTACGTCAATTCAACTCACCTGTGTGCCCAGCGGCACGACGCCTCAGCGATTCAGCACCGTGGACAGCGCCGGTGCCTGACGGACGAGTGCGGCAAGTCAAGGAATGCGCAGGAGCAAACGTGGCGACTCTGAACGCTTCTGAAACAAGGGAGGTAAACTGATCACCTATTCAGAAAAAATATCAGACATGAATAAATAAATACACGGGATGGATTGTTCTGCACTCACTCGCTTGAGCTGGCGGGGGTTCACGAAACTCCTTCAGTATGCAAAAGTAGTCAGGAGTTGTATGCTCTTCTTCTTATTCGTATGGTTCGATTATTGATCAAGAAAAACTCTCTCCGCGGACAAATAGTACCAGCTGTGTTTATATCATTAACTACATTAAATCTCAATTTCACATGTAATGATCTGAAACGGTCAGTTCCACTGTGCGCCATTGCTGGGTGTTGTAAAAAGAAGGAATTAATTCAATAAACCGCTTTAAAAATTCCAATCCTGTTGCGCCGGCTGCATCACAGATAACGGACCTCTCTATACGGGCGGCTTGGTCCCCATATTGTGTTTCTCGTTCAGGATTCCTTAGAGTGTCTTTAGGTCGATTGATCTCTCCGGTAACAGCAGTGGATGAAGTGGGAAAAAATGATTAGCGGCGCTCCTGGAGTTTTGCCTTCTTCACGTTAGAAGCTAAAAGAAATTTGATAGACGACCAGGCGGAGGTCCATGTATAATTTAGGAGACAGAGAGATGTGGAGACCGGACAGGGATTCCCCTCGTACAAAAAAAAAACTGAAGACACAGAAAAAGAATTTTGCTAACCATCATTAAGTTTTTGTATCTCACAATGTAGTTTTGTGGGGGACATCAAAGGGGTGCCGCTCCGTTTATGCAAACGTAGAATTCTGTACCATTAGGAGTCAACGACAATGCAGCAATTATAAAACAATCTTGTACATGGAAACAATTCATTGATATTGTCAACTAAAATACTACTTACATGTAAAATTCGCCTGAATTTGTACATTTAACATCATTATTTTAACTGCTCATTTTATTACAGTTTGTTTACTGTGTTGAAAATATACCGTTGATGTAACGTTTTTTGCTGGATTTTTTTTTTTTTACAGTGCGAACGGGGGTCTCCTTCTTAACGTTCATCTTTTAGGAGACCGCGGGGGTCCTTATACAAGTTAGGTGACGGGTAGATTTTAGATAAGGAACGGGGCGGGGATCCCCTTCAAGCTATAGGAGACTGAGTGATGAGATCGGGAAGGATTCTGTCTATAATTTAGGAGACTGGGCGGGGGTCCATATTTCATATAAATTAGAAGACGGAGAGATTTTAGTTAGGTGACTGGCGGGGGTCCCCCGAGCTAGGAGACGGAGAGAAGTTACAGGTAGGAAAGCCCCTCGCTACAATTCCAGGTTAACACGAGTGACATTAAAGTACTGAGAGTTCGTGAACAGTGCCAGTTCAGACCCTTAAAGAAAAGAGAGATAAAAAGGTAAAGTAATAAAAAAGATAAATACAGATTAAAAAGCAATGACCAGCCTTCAAAGAGTAAAAAAAATGGAAGTGCCGGCGCTGCGGGTACCGGTGAGTGATGACTGATTTCAAACACTGGAAACACTCCCCGTATTCCAAAGAGCAAAACGTAGACTTGCCAGGACGGAGTTCCCGCTTCACCGACTGAGTACAAGTCACTGCAGGCGCGGATTCCGTGATGGGTTCGCGTCCTGCGCCTTTTTTTAGAAGTGACGCTCCCACGACCGATCGACTCGGTGACAGCTAAAGCGGCTTTACTGCAACACATGGAGTTTAGAGCTCCGGAAAGTTGGAGTTTAAGAGACGGTAAGTCAGCATTTTATCAAACTTGGCTAGATGTCTAGCTTTTATCGTTCGTGGAAGAATAAAGACTTGTCAACTCCAGAAAGGAAATAAACGTCAAGTTAAGAAAATGTCAAACCAAGCTGCAAGAAAGGCAACAGGCTCCGAGAAAGGGCTGTATAATCATTTATTTGCACTCTTCCCGTAGACTTCTTTTTATCACTAAAGATGAAATATGAAGAAATTAATTTTGCTTCGTGCGGTGGGCTGGTGCCCTGCCCGGGGTTTGTTTCCTGCCTTGCGCCCTGTGTTGGCTGGGATTGGCTCCAGCAGACCCCCGCGACCCTGTAGTTAGGATATAGCGGGTTGGATGATGACTGACTGACTGACTAATTTTGCTTCAGAACGGGGCCGCAGCTGCGCTCCGGTAAACTCGGTGTGCTCCTCATCACTGCGGTTGTGCGGCATTTCGTCTTTTTTTCACTTTAGGTTACGAATAGGTGATTTAGAATAAGCGACGGATCTATTTAGTATCATAATAGTATTACGTAATAATCGATATTGTATTGTTCTTTTTTTATTCATTGACCGCAGAGCCTGCAGCGATGTAATCGTCAGGTTGTTTTTCGTGCCTTAACGTATCAGGATGAAAACTAACCGCACAATCGGGATGATGAAGCGTGCATTACTCCTGGATGTCATTTCCTTTCATGCCGATTCTTCTTCTTCATTTTGCAGGATGAAGTGCCAGACAACAACATCGCACAGCAGTTTGCAGAACTTATCAAAAGATCGAAGTCTCATCAGTTCTACGGACTCATGGGGCGGCGGTCAGGTACCTCAGGTCTCACTTCATGGCTTGTCGCTTTTCTCTTAAGCTCTGTTGTCACCTCTGCGCGCGCGCGCGTGTGCCCTTAATTAAGATCCACTCTCTTAAAAATGAAGATACCAGAGTATAGCGTTTCAGAGAGATGCCCTGGATGAACCATTTTAGGCTCACAAAAGAACCATCCGCCTGAAGGTTCCAGAAAACACCTTAATTTATTTAGGTCTGTGGCTCCATAAATATAGATGATAGCATATTTGTGAAATAAGTATGGGTTTCTGATTTTAAAAAGGTCTTTATCTGAGTACAGAAGTTCTGGACATCGTGATCTGTTACCCTGCTATAGACCGTATACATTAAAGATTACTGCGTTGTCCATATTTTACGCCCAAAGAACCAAATGTGATACGCAAAGAAGCCTCCCCAGAAAAGCAATGAAGCAATGGAGCCGTTGCAACCCAGTAAAACGCCTTTAAAGAACCAGCATGGGCACGCGGAGAACGAGCAAACCCCGGCCAGGCGCGTGCATTTGAAACCTGGGGGCGCTAAATCTGTGAATGGGCGCGCGCCTCATCGTTCTCATTTCAGTCCTTCGTGGCTTACTGACACTTCTGGAAACACATAGAGACCGCCCAGCAGAATTTGATTAAAATCGTAAACTCTTAGGATGTCAAAAAATAATTTCTGCACTTACAGCACGTTTCGTGACAAACGTCCTATGACAGAAAGGAGAGTGAGTCTCCTAAAATGAAATGGCACATAAGGTGCTAAAAGGTGCGTTTAACTATAAAGAGATGAAGTCATGACTTACTTGATGAGCACAGCTCGTGTCGCTGATGGGGTATCTGCCATACAATGTCCCCGTGCCCCGTTTGTGTCGTGAGATGTCGCATAGGGATCGGCATGTTATTTTACATTTCATTTATTTGCTTAGCGGACTCTTTTACAAAAGATGACACCACATGAGGTCCGTTTGGGAACAAGTGTGACAGGACAAGGGGACAATATTTACAGTTACAACAAAGCAAAATATTGGCGAGGCACAAGTCCCAGATCTACAAAACCCAACAGATCGCATCACTTAGAAAATTCAATAAATGAGGGGGTCTTCTTACGCTTATTGGGCACAATGAGGGGAGTCGGCAGTTTGGATGGAGGTGGGCGCCAAGATTTATTTTATGTATGAAGTGGCCAAGACAACTCTTAAAAATGAAGGTGCTAACTGTGTCGTTCACAGCGATGCCACACGGAAACCATTTTGGCACCAGAAGAACCAATCCATCGGGCGAGACTGGCGGTGGCACGAGGTGGCGTCATTTATCATCACCTGGACACCTAGGGCCCCCAATTACACAAGAGGCGTGAGGCTTATACGAGGGAGACCCTTCAGACCCTTAACAGACTCCCTAAATAACCATGAATGGATGATAAGAAGGTTGTGAGGCCACATTGGATCCGCGGTGTTAAAACGTCTCAGGTTCAGTTCAGGTGTTCTTGATCCGTTTGTATTCTGTCTACAATTCAATAAAGACTTGTGTTTTATCCACACATCAGGAACCGTCACAAAGTCCAAAGAACCTGCTTCGAAAGCAAAGAACCCTTTCCAGAATTAAATTATTGTTTGCCAAGAAAACGAGGAACCAGACGTTGCCGTTTTGGGACCGTTATGTTTAAAAGTGTTAAATGGAGTGACGGACGATCGCTTCTGCTGATCTTTCGGCAAAAAACTAAAACAGAATTTCTATCATGTGTGGTTAAAAATAAATGTTAATGAATGTCAGAAAGCTCCTGTTTACAAGTAAACGACTAGGAAAACATTTTCTTAATTCGCTCCCCGCTCTCATCCTGACCGCGACTTCAGCGATCGCAAACCCATAACGCTTAACGTCGAACCGATTAGGATCCGCAATCAGACGAGCAAACTGGCCGCTAGAAACACTCGGTGTTGATCGAGAAGCCGTTAGAAACGTTTGTTTTTTCGACTAGAAAACTTCTTATAAAACCCGCTATGAATTTCTTTCAATGTAAGGAAGAGTCGCAAAGCATGATGCAGGAGAAGGATAGCATGGCGCTAGAAATATGCATAGATCGATATAAAAAGTGCTATATATTATTATAATGATAGGTATACAGATCTGAAAGGTGCTATATAATATTATTAGAATGGATTGGAAAGACGTCATATAATACTATTGTAATAATTGTTAGATCGATCGTTTTTAAAGCGCTATATAATACATTTGTAATGATAGATATATATGAAAGGCTCTAAGTTATATTATTATGACAATGGTCTGAATGTCTGGGCATTCGATTCTCCTCATAAAAACTAACATCCAGGCCTTTAATGACCTCATGGGCACGGCCATCAGCAATGTGTCTGTCTGCGGAGAGAGTGTCGACCTCGTCGAGAGGTTTACTTACCTCGGCGGTGACATTCATGTCTCTGGTGACTCTTCCTATGTTGTCACTAAACAGATTGGGAGAGCATGGGAGGTCATGAGGTCGCTGGAAAGGGATGTGTGGCGCTCCTGAGATTTTTACAAGAGGACGAAGGTCCAAGTCTTTAGAGCCCTTGTGCTTCCTGTTTGTGAGACATGGCTGCCATCCAGGGACCTGAGATAAAAACTGACTCCGTGTGTGTCTCTTCAGAGGGTCCTTGGGTCCCACTGGTTTGACTTTGTGTTGCTCACGGAGTTCTGAATGAGGCACATGACCTGCATTGTAATGGAGCGTCAGTACGGCACTACGACCATGTGGCTCGAATACCATAGGGAGATCCTGGACATCTGGCTGCGGCAAATAGAGGGTCATTTCCGGAGGATGGGACTGGACCGCATGTCTGCTTGGGGGGTTTCCAACCAGGACCCCAAGCTGTTTTCGTAGTATGGTAGTTGCGGCAACGCGCTGTACTAGTGCCTGCTCCCCAACCTGACCTGATAGGTAGATAGATAGAAAAACTGCTATATTATTATTATTATTATTATTATTATTATTATTATTATTATTATTATTATTATTATTATTATTATTATTATTATATGTGAAAGGCGCTATATAATTTTATTATAACAATAAATAGATTGAAATAAAAAGCAATATATAATTTTTTATAACGATAAATAAGTGAAAGGCGCGATATAACAGATGGCGCTTTTTGCAGAGAAAGCTATCACAAGCCGTTCCATTAAAATGTCACCGTAAGATCGTCCTTTACTTTTTAAGCGCGTTGCACGCACGCACGGCACTGAATAAGAAGCGGACGTTTCGCCTTTGAACGTTTCTCACGATTTCGTGCTCTGTTTCACCCGAAACGTTTTCACTTGTCACAAATAAATCTGAATTTCTTCGTCTCGTGAAATAAAGATCGTCCCTCTGCTGCAGGGGTGCCATTACGTCTATTGGGTTATGCACTTTTGGTGAGTTTCTTCGGAAATAAGAATGTTCGTTAAATAAATGAATTGCCAACTTAAACGACGGTAGAATTGAAGACAGCCGACCAAAGCACTGTGCCGTGTCCGGGGGTTGCTGCTTCCCTGCTCTTTATACTAATTGCGTTAAGAGTTCTTTAAGATTCGGTTAAGCGTTCAAAAGGGCTCCCATAATCCTCGCCAGACTCCTCATCCGTTGCACTGAAACAATAGGGATGGGCAAAATGTTATATTTTAAGACTGTTTAAGGAAAACAAAAAGTTGAACGTGATTGGGCCATTCGAATCCAATTTAGCGTCTCCAATCAAATCCATTTTTCCCTGAACAGATCTCCATCTCTGCATTTGAGAACTTCTGCTCTCCTGAATTGATAAAATGATTCGATATCTCTTTAATGCGATGCACTGGCATTCCAACCATCTTAAAAATCCTGGATCTTTGATGGGATTCTATGGTTGTTTACTGGGTTGTGTGGTTCCTTGAACAATTTGACAAGCGTCTTTTTATTCTGCGAAGAGTTCTTTGCATATGAAGTTTTTTTTTTGTACTTCTGATATGAAGAGCAAAACTGAACTCTTCAGTGTATGATAGGCTAGCGGGAAGGACATAACGGATTGGGAAACCTAAACTGCAGGTGTCATTGTATGCAATGCGAGTCCTTTGTAAAATCGTTATGTATTTCACTAATCTGTTACAATCTGTTCATGGTTATCTACTGTAGCCTGTACGAATCCAAACCAATAAAATGTTCTTCCTGGACCCTTCATGTGGACGGATTAATTGGGAACCTAAAATGATTCTCCTGTGCCATCGCTCTGCAGGACCGCTCTGGCACCACCGTTTTGAAGAGTGTGCGGCAAGGTGGCGCAGTGCTTAGACGTGTCCTCGTACGTGTTTATAGTGTTCAAGTACAGAACTTTCCAGCTCTGGGTGGGTGGGTTTTGACTGGATACTGTATTATTATTATTATTATTATTATTATTATTATTATTATTATTATTATTATTTAGGTGATGCCTTTGTTTAATTATTTTGCCAAGGAGGTCTCTCTCTTAATTGCCTTACTCCCTTTTTCAATTTTGTTCTTTACAAGGGTCTTTTTTTTGGTGGGGGATCTTGTCTTCTTAGGAAGTCAAGGCTGGGGGGGCTTTCAAAAACAGGGCCTGTTAAAGCTCATTCCTTGCGTGATTTTGGGCAATACAAGCGATACATTGTAGTTGTTAGTATTTCATATCCTTTTCCGAAATTGACATTCCTGATGAGGGTAACAGTGATAACGATAATGATGATGATTTTCTTAATGGACTTGATATGGCTCCGTCTTCTCACGATCGTGTAGTGCTATGTAAATGGCTGGCCCATTGTCTGAAATTGGCATTTCTGCAGTTAAAAAAAAACCCAAACATCCAAAGTCGGAGTAGATGACAGCATAAATGGCGAAACTGACAGGACAGCACCCTCCCGTACTGCTTTACTCCGCTTGAACCGGTGAGCCAATGGCGCGGTGGTTGACGGCTACACGTCACGTGAGTTTGTCCTCTGCGCGCTCGCGCTCGCGGTACGTGCACGGTTTCTTCAGTTCTCCCACTGTGCGCGCTCGCTTTACTTGCGGTGTAAATAAAAGCGCGACTTCAGAGAGTCCATTGACAGATCGACCGTATAGTAAAAATGTTTTGTGTTTTTTTTCCTACCTGAATTTAAAAGCGAATATTGGTTGGTGTGAACCTTTGCAAAAGATTTTGTGCGCTTGCGCAGAGCATTACTGCTGCCATGTAAACCGCAAAGCTCTTTGCAGTAACTTAACTTACCAAATTCCTTTATTCATTTCAGGTTCTCCACAAACCGTACCCTTGGGGCGCAAAAGTAAGTATTTCAGTTCTGTCTACATGAGATTTTGTCTGCATGTCTTACAGTGCCTGACTTCTGTTAACCACACGGCTAGTGGGGAAGGGGGTCCATCATTAGCCTCTGGCTAGAGGGGGTCCTGTCACCTACTGGTTTTTATTTAACGCAGACTTGTGACGAGGACTAAAATGCAAACTGTGCCCCCCAGCCCAGGTAAGCCCCATCATAGGTCACAGCATATCTGAAATGAGGTGCAGAGCAAAAGAAAGGACAGCAGCTTAGCAGGGGGGCTAAAACTGGACGGAGCGGCGAGGAGAAACTATGAACTATAAAACTAATGAATCCTAATCCTACTGTAGAGGGGCCCAGAAGCGACTTTTATGTTCATCCCCACATAATTCAAAAACTATAAAATATAAGAAATTGTTATTTGCAGTGGTAGCGCCGCTGCCTCGCAATTAGGAGACCCGGATACGCCCTGCGTGGAGTTTGCATGATCTCCTCGTGTCTTCGTGGGTTTCCTCCCACAGTCCAAAGACATGCAGGTTTGGTGCATTGGCGATGCTAAATTGTGTGTGGGTGGGTGTGTGGCGCCCTGCCCGGGGTTTGTTTCCTGCCTTGTACCCTGTGTTGGCTGGGATTGGCTCCAGCAGACCCCCGTGACCCAGTAGTAGGATATAGCGGGTTGTATAATGGATGGATGTTATTTGCAGCAGAGACTTTGACATTAGAGGTAATCCATATGATACTTTTCTATTATCGTGGCACAAATCGTATTATCGTTTTTAAGATTAAGCACCCAAAAGGGACATTAGGCATATATAGGTACCTATCCTCCACCCCCATAAACTTTAAGGTTGGTATTTGTGGTTGGGGTAGGCCACTCTAATAATTTAAAATCCAAAAATTAAGTAACCGGGGCAGTGCAATAATAGAAAAGTCCCAAGATTTTTTATCAACCTGTGGGGCGCAAAGTAACAAAAAAGAGGGGGCAAAGATGTGAAAAAAAGAAACCAAGGATCGAAAATCTGAAAAATACTTCAATTGAAACCAAAACAAATTAAACTACATTCTGATACTAGAAAAATAAATATAGAGTTAGATAAATGTCGATAAAAGTTAAGTAGGTATAATAAAATTTGTAGCGGTGTATCGGCAGCAAAAAATCTAGGAATACATTTTATTAGGGTTTCAAAAAACGTTAGGGGGGCGCGATTAAAACTTTTATGAAAACTCGGGTCGCAGATACTTAAAGGTTGAGAAACGCTGGGTTACAGTTGTTAATCAATTTGTGATGATCTGTCGTGGATCAACGTCATTGAAGAAGATAACTGTGGTTACCCAGACCTCAGTGCCCATTGGGATGGGACCCTCATCATAGTGGAAGCTTCAGGGCCCCAAAAATGTAGGTCCTCCATTATGTGAAGGATTTTGGAGAATGACTGTCATGACAGCATTAAAAGGCTGAGGGGTTGCTCTGAGAACTGACCACACTGGAAAGGAGGCGAGGTAAAAAGTAACTTTAAAATATGTATACGTTACCAAACATCCACTCACCCATCCATTTTACAAACCCCCTTTATCTCTGAGCAGGACAGTGGGAAAGCTTGAGTCCAGAGCTGGCTGTGTCACTTCACTCCACAGCAGTGCCACTAGCAATATGATGCTGCTGGTCATGCAGCGTTTAGTAATTCTATGTCTATGCCTTCCTGTAGCAGGCTATGGCGGAAGTGAAAGGTCACGCGGTCAGGCTAGATATCGGGCGGTGACGTGACACCAATGGGGTCATGAGAGAGGCGCACAGTAGTCCGAAGGACGGATAGGAATTGAAAAAAGAGGCAACGGGGTGTATGGGAGGCGTGGGGAAGGGTTTGGAAGAGGACGAAAAGGAATCAAGAAATACTGTGTGGGGGGGGGGACCAGGTTTGAAGAAGAAGAAGCAGGACTAACCAGAAGAGAAATAAATATAAGGCACACTCTGTCTTCAGCTATTAGACAGCTCTATTTAAACCTCTAGCACTTCATGCATTTTTTGATAATGGTGTCTTATTAATTATGAATTTATAACAATAGCTCCATAACATTGCATTGCAATTTAAATGAATATAACAAACTGGCAAACTTAATGTAATCACAAATTTCAATATAATGATTACCTTTTAATATGAATCTTTGCCCACAATCCCTACTTAATTTATCCTCATGTATGCAAATAAGGCAAATTAGTGATCCAATCAATGCACAGCCTCAGAGGGGGCGTATCCAGTGACATGCAGACTATGGAGAACTGCTTTAGTGTGCCACAATGGTGATGAACAACAGAGGTGTGATTTTTGTCGACTTCTGACACACATTTTAATGTAAGCCTATTTGGGCGATGATTACAGAGTGATTGAAATCGGGTTTTGGCAATGCGTTCAAGAAATGCAGTCCTGTTGCCGTTTTGATCATTTAATTTTATTTTCTGTGCCACAGTTAGTGCCAATTATTTTGCACCCTAGACCAGGCTTATTAGTGTGCCAGCCGACTGTTCGGTAGCTAACCCGTGCTGCTGGGTTCCCCCCCACTTATGATCTGCACCCTAGGTGAATGCCAAATTTGCCTTAATGGTGGTGCCAGCCCTGGCTACAATAGGAAGATTACTGATATTATTATGATTATCGTTGTTGTTCTTGAGTTATTGATGGATAGTGAAGGTCATCACATTTTAAGACTAAACATCACCAGTATGTGAAAATAATCTAAAATAATAGAATCAGACGGCCGTAGGTCTGAATTGCTGAAAAAAATACCACCATCCAAATTTCTCTATCCCAGGTGACCACCCAGTTCGCCTAACTGGTAGAGCTGGCCCTGCCAGAGTCAAACCTGCAAGCATCGGGCACAGCAGGCCCAGAAAAATGAGGAGAGGCATTTCAGTTCCAAAACTAGTAATAAAGTCTCAAGTTATGTTAATAATGCCCAACAAGAGAGAGGAAAACATTTAAACCCCGGCTTGGTAACAGAAGGCAGTGAACATTTTTATAAAGAAACTTCATTAATGAAAAGAGATAAATAAGAACAAAAAGTGTAGAAGAGTCGAAAAAAGACAATCCGTAAGCAAACCGATCCTTGTTTTCTTTGTCGACTGCTTGTTTTATCTGCGCTGCCCTTGCTTAAATTTTGAGACCTGGCACCCTAAATGGGGGTTTTCTGTTTCTGTAGACGATGAGTCCGTCGTTACTTTCTTCATTTGAAACGTACTTCTTGTTTTTGCTATTGTAAGTTTACCGTTACCGCTGCCATTGTCATTAGTTACCATTGGCACAGTGTTGTTCACTGGTTGTTAGAGCAGCTCTAGGGTTTCTGGGGGTGTGTCCTCAAGGGTCATGACCTCTGGCTAATGTCTCGCTAAGAATTAAGAGTCCCATGAGACGGTGACATCCTGATTGGAGTTTGTGGATTCCTAAACCCTCTTTGTCATTCGCACTTTCGCTTTTCTTCGAAGGATCTTAGTTTTCGATTCTCTCTCTCTCTCTTTTTTTTTGTTTTAGAGTTTTCTGACCGTCAAGTTGGCTTCGGTTGCTATTCGGTAAATTTCCGGATTACGCTTTTATTTTCGGCATTTTCACTATGTCTTTCCTCCCAATTCCCAATTACTTTATAATATATTCTTCCTAGATCTCCTAGAATAACAATCCCCGAAACACAGTCCAGTAAGAATAATCAAAAGGCGGAGCAAAAGGGAAAAAAAATGGAAACATCCAAGAATGAAACACAGCAGGCCACCGTTCTCCAAGAAACTCCCCTCAACGTATTGGCCGTCTGATTGGCTGGACTGCTGCTTTATATAGGCTGGGGGGAGGTCCTATAGCAGTGAGGCAAGGAGTGGCCCCGCCTCTTTGGGTTCCGCCCACAAAGCACACAGAACATAAAGACATCTGAAGAGATGACACCTAAATAATTCAAAGCGTAAGGAAAACAATAAGACTTTAAACAAAGCAAGTGAAGGACAAACGAACAAAACCAAACGAAATGAACAAAACTGGGGAGCCAAAGTGAAAAATGAATGAAAAAGAGAAAGTCAATTTCTACCTATTTTATAAAGCAACTTTCATGATTATCTGTTATAAAGTGCCTGTCACATCTGTCTATCATATAGTGCCTTTCATGTCCCTTTATCATATAATGTCTTCCATGTCTCTCTCTGTTGGCCTATCTGTTATATAGCGCCTTTCCTATCTCTCCACCTATCTCATTCCAATGGCCCTTCCAATTGCTTTGCATTTGCTGCTCTCTTTCTTTTTGTCTCTTCTTCTTCATTTTATCAGAACTCCACATTGTAAACAGTCCTTGTGTTTTTTTTTTTCTTCTGCAGGACATAAAGGGGAGATGTTTGTAGGTCTGATGGGCAGAAGGTCATCAAGTGGAGGTATGTCTGATCTCACACTTTGTCTTTTCGTCCCCACTGACACGAGGACATTTTGAGAGCGTGTCTTACTTTGCATTCATTTGGATCGTCCACCTACACACACTGAAATTACTTTTTTGACCACCGGAAACAAATCTTCTCGAAAGCGCGCTCCTGAACGGCAAAAAAGTTTTTTTTTTTTGTTTGTTTGGGTCTTCTAAACTGAACTATTTCCCTTCATCATTTTAAACACTTCAGTCAGGCCTCCTCTTCATCTTCTTTTTCTTAAACTGTGAAGGCTCAGCTCTAACTCATCTTCATGTAGCCCTGAATCAGCCCAGTCGCTCTTCTCTGGACCTTCTCTTGTGCTGTTATGTCCTTTTTGTAGCCTGGAGACCCAAACTGCACCCAGGACTCCAGATGAAGGCCTCCCCAGTGTGTTATAAAGCTGGAGCAGAACCTCCTGTGACTTGAACTCCACACATCAAGGCGCTATATAACCTGACAGTCTGTTAGCCTTCTTAATGGCTTCTGAACACTGTCGGGAAGTCGATAGCTTAGAGTCCACTATGACTGCTAAATCCTTCTCATAAGATGTGGTCTCTTCTCATAAGATGTGGTCTCAAATTTCAAACCTCACATTTTTACTTCCTATCTGTAATTCTTTACATTTACTGACTCATCGTCCACAAATCTGCCCAAGCCTGTCTGCTGTCCAAGTCCTTCTGTGATGATATAACGGATTCCAAATTATCTGCTAATCCACCTGTCTTGGTAGCTTGAGCAGAACCTCCTGTGACTTGCACTCCACACGTCAAGGCGCTATATAACCTGACAGTCTGTTAGCCTTCTTAATGGCTTCTGAACACCGTCATGATGTCGTCAGTGACGAGTCCAGTATGACTGCCGTGTCCTTCTCATTAGATGTTCTTTTAAACTTCAGAGCTCCCATTGTGTATTCACACCCTACATCTAATTCTTCACATTTATTTCCTTTAAATTTCATGGTCTACAGTTCTGCCCCAGCCTGTCCCTCGGTAACACTTTCGACGATCCTTCCTGCTAGTTTGTTGTGATCCACAAGACTTGCCCAGCTCTACTGATTGATGTTCTTGTCAGGTTGTTCATGTTTGTTAAGCCTCAGCACTGCCTCCTGCTGGACTCCTCTATTAACATCACCCAACTCAGTGAAGGTCCCTCTCCCCATTAACCCTCTTCTTCCCGTGTCTGAGCCCACGTTGTACCCTCACACAGACCCAAATTCCCACTTCTTTCAGTTTGGTCACCCACCTCTCACGTCAGACCGTCTCAAAAGCCTTCTGAAAAATCGAAATTATTAATGTCACCTGCTTTTTATTTGTCGGTTCCTCGTAAATTCAAGCATATTATTGAAACACGACCTTCAGCGTCTGAACCCACGTTGACTATCCTGTAACGTTCTTGACATGTGCTGCTCGATCTTTTCCTTAATAATTCTTCCACTGAATTAACTTGTGATGCGCGTTCAGCTTACTGGCCTGGAGTGACCTCAGGGCCGGATTAAGGTGGGTGCTGTTGATGGTGCAGCATTAGGCCCAATTTTGATACAGGCCCAGATGAAAAGAAGACGAGAATTTTCCAGAAGCTGAACAGTTTTCCTTTGCTATATTAACCTCAAAATAATTTTTAGAATGAAATTTGGAGTCCGACTTTCGGACGCCTAGACACAGCGTTACTTATTATACAGTTACTGTTGTTCTTTGCGCTGTGACGTAACAATAACGTCGTTGTGTTTATTGTTAACTGAAGATTTCAAGTTAATGCTATCAATTTTACATTAAACAGTTTACTTAGTAATTTAGCTGCGTTTTTTTGCAATATCTTAGGGATTCTTGCCACTTTATTATTGCTCGGTAAGTGCCACGTAGTAAAATTTTCACCTTGAAAGTTCGTTGTACAGTAAAATCGATGGCTATTTAAATGGTTTTCCATCCATCCATCCATTTTCTAACCCGCTGAATCCGAATACAGGGTCACGGGGGTCTGCTGGAGCCAATCCCAGCCAACACAGGGCACAAGGCAGGAACCAATCCTGGGCAGGGCGCCAACCCACCGCAGGACACACACAAACACACCAAGCACACACTAGGGCCAATTTAGAATCGCCAATCCACCTAACCTGCATGTTTTTGGACTGTGGGAGGAAACCCACGCAACCACGGGAGAACATGCAAACTCCACGCAGGGAGGACCCGGGAAGCGAACCAGGATCTCCTAACTGCGAGGCAGCAGCGCTACCACTGCGCCACCGTGCCGCCCGTTAAATGGTTATCTGTAAAGGTAAAACTAAAAGCCGGCCCGGCATGGATGTTTAGAATTTTTTTAAATCCTCGACAGGATTCTGGTCTATTATGAAATTTAAATCGTAGACAAATTTTTACCCTCAAGAGCCTGAACTGAGTCACTCTGACCCAATGTCTCTTCAAATTCATTTTTTCTTACTCTGTTTCGTAAGAGAATTGTGAAATGTTGTGTATTTCATTGTTAGGTTTTCTGCATTAAGTGCACTTTTCAGACAGTTGCTATTGAATGTTGATGTTAATCTCGAGTTGTTACGATACTGCGTCATTATTATTATTCACGTTCAATAAAGGCTGGCTGGTTGCGTCGCAAGCAATTCAGGCTCCTTGGTCGGTCTGAGTGCGCGGACTTTCTTACGTTGCAGCATCGGGCCCAATTTTGTCGTAATCCGGCCCTGAGTGCCCTGAATCTGCCTGGTTACCCTCCTTATATAATGGGATCCGATTCGCTATCCTCCAGTCTAGGGAATCCATTCCCGGGTTCCCAGTAATCAGGAATGAAACTGCTGTAATTCCCGAGAACGGCCAAGCTCGCATATATAGCATGTAAAAGTGTAAAAACCGATCAAGAAATAACAGAGTTATAATTGAATATAATTAAGTGGCACCGTTTTTTGGCCCCCGGTGTAGTGTGTTGCCGATTTAATTCAGTCAACAACAGACCAGCAGCACTCGTCAGTCTCCCGGCTCCCACTAAGACTGGGCCCAGTGGACTGGGAGGAGTCACGACTTCATTGACGTCTGTCAGGCAACAACAGCTTGGAACGGCAACCTGAAATTGCAATGCGTCGGTCTGTTGCATCCGCGTTATCTGTGCCAAGAAACTTGCCATCGCAGAATGATGACCAGAAACTGGATGCCCCAGTAAAAGCTGAAATGGCGGTGATTCAGAGCAACGGCAAGCGCGGGCGTTGTTTAGAACAAGCGTATCAGTATCTGATGACTGTGCCGCCTACTTCAGAGGCTGGCGTACTCTGCCACGAGGGTGCGCTCTCGCCTGGACGACCGCTCGCTGGACACGTTGTGCTTTCTACGCTCTTATTACCGCGACTTAACTAGATACGCGCACTTATATGGCAGCATGAACTGCTTGTAGATAAGGTTAGTCTCTTATTGCTGTCAACATATTGCAGTAGTTTTAGTAAAAGAAGTGTTGCTCGTTCTAAAACCATTCACATGTGAGATGCCCGTGCACTGTGTCATCCCCGGGAATGGATTCCCTACTCCAGTCTTTAGGAACATCTCCAGGGTGCAGAGATTTTTGAAAAATGTGTGCCAAGAGGTCCTGTCTGCACTCACTAGCCCCCCTTAAGCGCTCTGTGACAAATGGAATCGGCTCCTGGCGCTTTGTGACATTTGAGCCTTTTTAATCTCAGCTGCTCTTCTCTCTCTACAACTGACAAATCACTCCGTATGTCCTTAGCGGTCCCTGTTATTGACTTCTTCTTCATACGTATACACCGCAAGAGTGCTGTTTCGCTGTCTGGGTATTTTAACCCCGCTTTATTGTTTATAGCATTCTTGACCCCCCAGCCCATTAACGTCTCTATATTATAAAAAGAAATCGAGAGACGAGACGTGATTTACCCAGAGAGACTCTTCCACATCCCGCGAGAAGAGATGTAACCACGGAAGTAAAAGACAAAGAGCAGCAGAACTTTGTAAAGAATTCAGAAACGTCGTCACGATTCACGTGCAGAGCAGGATGGAGATAATGGAAGTACGAAAACTTGAATGATAGTAAAGATCGCATGAGCGCAAACAAACGGAAATTAATAGCGGAACAGCGAAGAGAGATCAACTATATTGTTTGAATTTAAACTTTAAGTCCAGCGTTTCTCAAGCTATTTGAGGGGCTAAATTTCAAGCCCCTCCTTATGCAAAGCGATTTGGAAAAGTCCCGCCCACATGTACAACACTTACAGCCACGCCCACGGTTCAGTCCTCTCTCATTTGTGTGAATGCTGTTGTCAGACACAGTTCGTGTAGACAGAAAGAAACGAGATTCACTCACGGGCAGTTAGTTGCGTTGTCACGATGAAAGTCCAAACACGGAATCCAAATTCAGTGCGATAGGCTAAAAGGTAAAAGCGAGAAGAGATCGGATGTTTGGGCACGGGTGGTATGAGAGAAGTGCGCCGCGTGGGATGAAGATCACGTGACACAGCATGGCAGCAGCAAGCCAGCAGCTGATCGAGCAAAGAGGAGGTAAAATAAAAATCGGACATGTTTCCTATTGTGTCACCGTTTAAGAGGGGGTGTCGGAGGAGCGACCGCGTCTCCTTGGGGTGTGTTCTGCCCCCCCCCCTCCTCACAACGTGAGCGTGGCTGGCATGGATTGAAGGCCGGGTGGGGCTTTGGGGGGTGGTAGAGTAGGTGGGCGAGCAAAGCGAGCAGGGGGTGAAGACCCCAGTACAATTAAATTATTGAAAGAATCTCCTGAAGTCGACTTTCATCTTATCTGCGATATTTCTCTCCAGCTGTCCTTTAGCCCCCCTAATATCCTTTTTAACCGTTGCTCTCTGATGCCCTACGGTTTACGCCGAAGTCACCGGCCTTCTCTGTTTTATTCATTCATTTTTTAATTCTTTTCATGCTCCTCTTCTTAGCTCCTCATTGACCCACCTCAGAGTGTTCTTTAGTTCCCATCTTGCTGCTTCTAAACTGTAGGATGGACGTGTCCTGTGCTTGATGTCAGCCACCTTTACACCTGCGCCACGTCACCTTGACTGTCTCCACGCCTAATGGCTGATCCCAGTATGTCTTACTCAGCTTGAACACTTCAACATATTTATCTTGGGACGACTGCCAGTCTACTGGACATTCTCTGTGGCTTTGCCTACCTGATCATCATTCGTGACCTTTGGAAAAGAAAAAATTAGGAAGGGTCTCCCCTCGACGCCCTCGTATTCTCTGATAAGGGGATGGAGATTTGAGGAGTAAACCGCAAGACCAGGATTCTTGTTTTATATTACTAGGGGGCTGCTCGCCAACCCCTGGGTGGGCACTACACATATCTGCCACTCGCGTGTGGGGAAGCGGATGTACAATTTAAACAGATTGCTATTTTTATGGGGCGGCACGGTGGCGCAGTGGGTAGCGCTGCTGCTGCCTCACAGTAAAGTTTGCTTCCCTGGTCCTCCCTGCGTGGAGTTTGCATGTCCTCCCCGTGTCTGCGTGGGTTTCCTCCCACAGTCCAAGACATGCAGGTTAGGTGGATTGGTGACCCTAAATTGTCCCTAGTGAGTGCCCTGCAGTGGGCTGGCACCCTGCCTGTGGATTTGTTCCTGCCTTGCACCCTGTGCTGGCTGGGATTGGCTCCAGCAGACCCCTGTGACCCTGTAGTTAGGATATAGCAGGTTGGATAATAACTGACTGTTATTTTCAAGAGAATTGTTACATATGCATAGTAGAACTAACTATTTTACATTACAGCGGGTAAAAAATAGTAAAATGTAATAAATTGAATGTAAATTATGTTTCATGTTGCACTCAAGGTATTCATTGTGTTATACGATTTTCTTCTATTTGGCTTTGAAAATTAACACGCAGATGATTTTCAAACTTACACTTTTACTGTAAACACATTTTTGAGTTCACTTTTCGTCTATCGCATTGAATTTGGATTCTGTGTTTGGACTTTCATTGTGACAACGTAATGTATAACTTCCCAAAATTTAATTTCATTTCTTTCTCTCTATGAATGTAGAGAAAAGCCGAGCAAAACGACCCCTTTAATCGGCTAACTAAAAAAATTACAATATGCAAGCTTTCGAGACAACTCAGGATCTCGCCTGAAGAAGGAGCCTGATTTGCCTCGACAGCTTGCATATTGTAATTTTTTTAGTTAGCCAATTAAAGGGGTCGTTTTGCTCGGCTTCTCTCTATATTCATAATGGCTAACACGGTGCAACACCCCTTTCTCTCCATTAAATAAAACAACTTTTTCGTAAAAAAAAAATTTGGTAATTGTCTTTGGAAAAGCGATTCTAACGGGAAACTGTAAACGTTTTAATACGAGATCTCCTTTGGTGTCTCATGTTAGATGGACTCCATTACCTTTCTAGTCACCTGTTACAATTTTACCTGTCAGAGTTGTTCGACCAATTTTCAGTCCAACTAATCTTGTCTTACTGCATAGCCCAATCACTCAGACATCAATTACACAATTACATTACGAGGCGTCCTTCTGTCAACAGGAATTCGGCCGGTGGAAGACCAGACGGTGTTAACGGTTGTCGATATTCTTTGTGATCTTATAAGTTGATGTTTTCATCTTCCGCACCATCACCACCAACTGTTTCAGCAGAGTCTACTGATACGCATTTAACCAATGTGCCGTGTAACCGATCGACAATTTTCAAGTTCATTCGTTTGACTCGTTCCTCATTTCTCGCTGCTAGGATTGCCCGTGTACTCATTTCTTCTGTTGATAACACTTCGGGATGAACATCTTCAATAAGATTTGGACATGATAAGTCTTCTTTAATTATAAACTTAAAGTGAGGAAAACGTAAAAATGTTTAAGAGCTGAGAGCGCAGGAACGTTGACTGACAAAAGCATTCACACCAATGAGAGGTGAGAGGACCGCGAGAGGGCGTGGCTGAGAGGAGGGCGGGACTTGAAAACATCTCTTGGCCAATGTCTGGTCTCATCACGTCTCCAGATTTTATTTTATAACAGAGAGATATCTGTAGTGATACAGGGAGAGAGAGAGAGAGAGATAATAAAATCCACTGTCTGTATGTCTGTCTGCTTTTCACGAGAGAACTACTTGAACGGGTTTGTTTCTAATAATTTGCTTGAACGTTCCGGTTCATTTTGCAACTTCTCTCATCGCGCTATGTTTCATAGTTTGCTTGCAGGAGCGATTTTGCTTGTCTCAATTTTCTTTAATAATAGAGAGATGTACATTAAAGAACCATCAACAACAAATCCAATTTATAATTAATTGAACAATTATTACGAAAGTAAAGTTGAATAAATCGGACTCTATAGCTGCATGAATAAAAGGCAAAGGACCACTTCCGGTTAGTGGAAATAGCGCAAAATTCAATAGAAATCTACGTTTTGTACGTAATACTTGTATGCAAAATTTCATTGACCAAAGTGAAAGCGTACTCAGGTTATCGTGTTCACACGCAGACACACACAGATATAATTCCAAAAATGCCATTTTCGGACTCGGGGAGGTCTAAAAAGTTGCGATTTCATCAAATCTCGAAATGCATTCTTTGGACGATTCCAATACTTTCCCATATACTTCGTATACGAGTAAGTAAAAAACAGGACAATAGATGGTGGACACCTTGCGGCCAACCCCGGATAATTACAATTAAAGGTGTGAAAACAACGGACTGCTGTCTCAGGTAGACGGCTCAAGATGGTGGCTCCTCCAGATTTCAGGTATCCCGGGAGAAACAGGCGGGTCCAGGTGGACGGAACCCAAGAAGTGACGTTGGATGGAACGGCGTCAGTCATTCTTTCGGCCAGAAGGGGAAGGAGAGAAGTCGTTAGTCCACAGTGCCACCTGCTGGCACGGCAAAGGATTACCGTCACCTAAGCCCTAAGGCTCCGTGCGCACGCGCGTGACGCCTTTACAAACCGTTCGGACACTTCGGCTGATCGGTTTCTTCAGGTGTGTTTTTTGTTAGCGTTTTAAGCCTTTCTCTTTACGTCTTCCTCGGCTGACCAACTGTGCTCCCCGAGTAAGAAGGCGATGCGGGTTTGGTGTTTCGGTTAAAATGTGGACGTAAAACGTTTGAAATGATAGCAAAATTCTCAAATTCAGATGTGGTTTTAGTGCGGATGTTCGTTTTTTTATTGCAGTCGTTTCCTAATCTCCGTTTTGTTCAATGGGGCAGCAAGTGCGGGTGGCGGGTAGGGGTGGTGAGCGCCACCGCTTCACAGGTTAAACATTTTGAGTGCGGCTTGAGAACGACTGACTGACATTTGTATTTGTGATTTCTGTTTTAGAAATGTCAGAAGAATGGGACAGAACTCAACCCTACGGCAGACGACGTAAATAAAAACGACCGCAACAGACCCTGACCCCCCGAGTCCTCACCCAACCTGTTTTCCCTTCTTTTAATTTCCTCCTGTTAGCCAGTGGGACACTCATGTAAAAAGCACTTAAAATCAACGAGTCTGAGAGGACATGGCGCTGTAAAGTGGTGGAGACGGCGAGGCGGAGGCGGACACGGGACGAGCGGCCTTCATGTTGGCGTTTAATGCAAGAGTTCAAACACCAAACTGGAATAAACTGGAATCACTGGTTACACGATCTATATGTAGGCCTTTCTTTATTGTGCTTATGGCTTGTCAACTTTTGTGGCTTTTGCGGTTCACGTATTGAATCAATCGATGTGAAACAATAAAAAGAAGGCAAACGCAAAGAGGTGCCGATTTAAACCAACAACACACAAAGAATAAAGTGTCGCCGGGGGATATTTTTTATTTTTCCTATTTAACACAAAAAAGATAGATAGATGGAGAGACAAGAAATGCACTAGATTGATAGATAGATCTGAAAGGCTCCATACTGTATAAAAGATAGCTGTGAAAGATGCTATATAACGAAAAATAACAACATACAAAAATAGTGTGCCACCAGAGGTTTCTTTTTATCTCCATATAACACACACATAGACAGACAGATAGCTATGAAAGGCACTATATAATAGATAGATAATAGACATGTAACGCACTGTATAATTGGTTGTTGAGCAGCAGACCACTCTCACACTTCTGCCCCCTCTTTGGTCTCATTGCCCCTATGCCCCCACCCCACCCCAGAAGTACAAAATCACGTGAGGGTGGCTGCCAATGACTGGACCTGCTCTTGTAGCTTTAATGGAGGTCGCCATTTGAAGTTCATTTCCTTGCAGCTCTCGTATTTGGATTAAGCAGGTAAAGACGATCAGTGGAGGACATGTTGCTGTTGACGCCGTCCCGATGCCCGTTTTCTGCAGCCCCCACAGCTGCACTATATAATTGATCGAGGAGATTGCAAGGCACTATATAAAGGATAGATACATTGGAAACACACTATATAACAGATAGTTGGAAAGAATTGAAAGGTAGTATAAAATTGGTAGATACATAAAATTGAAAAGGACTGTATAAGATAGATGTGAAAGGCACTATATAATACTATTATAATGATAGTTAGATAGATAGATAGATATATATGAAAGGCACTATATAATACTATTATAATGATAGAGAGATATGAAAGGCACTATATAATACAGGGAGTGCAGAATTATTAGGCAAGTTGTATTTTTGAGGATTAATTTTAATATGGAACAAACACAGTGCTATCAGTCAATCCAAAATGTTAATAAACCTGAAACCTGAATGTTTCACAACGGAAATGTAAGTGTGAACATCATCAGGGGAATACATACGTCGCACAATTATTAGGCAACTATTAGTGTGCAGATTTATTATGCAACTAAAGGAAAAATGAACATGTTCCCATCTCACTTGTTTCTTTTCATCTGTTATAGTGAGAATAATAAACAAACACCTCAAAATTTACAAATAAACATCTCTGACATTTCAAAATAAATCAATCAGTCAATCAATGACCAATATAGCCCCCTTCTTTCCAATAACAGTCATAAGCCTTTCCATTCATGGAGTCTGTCAGTTTCTTGATCTGTTGACGATCAGCTTTTTGTGGAGCAGTGACTACAGCCTCCCAGACATTCTTCAGAGAGGTGTATTGTTTTTCTCCCCGTAAATCTAGCGTTTAAGAAGTGCCCACAAGTTCTCGATAGGGTTTAGGTCAGATGAGGAAGGGGGCCATGTCATTATTCCTTCATCTTTAAGGCCTTTACTGGCTGGCCACGCAGTGGAGAACTTCGATGCAAGTGATGGAGCATTGGCCTGCATAAAAATCATGGTCTTCTTCCTGTATCACTGTTTGAAGAAAGTGTCTTCGAAAAACTGGCAGTAGGTTTGGGAGTTGATTTTGAGTTCATCTTCAATGCAAAAAGGTCCAACTAGCTCATCTTTAAAAATACCAGCTCATACCAGTACCCCACCTCCACGTTGGAGTGGAGCTCTGTGCCATTACTGATCCACAGGTCCATCCATCTGGTCCATCAAGAGTCACTCTCATCTCATCGGTCCATAAAACCTTTGAAAAAAATCTGTCTTCAGATATTTCTTGGCCCAGTTTTGACGTTTCAACTTCTGTTTCTTGTTCAGTGGTGGTTGGGTTTCAGCCCTCCTTACCTTGGCCATGTCTTTGAGCACTGAACACCTTGTACTTCTGGGCACTCCAGGTAGGTTGCAGCTCTGGAATATGAAAGTACTGGAGGATAATGGGTTCCTGGTAGCTTCACGTTTGATTCTTCTCAAATCTTTGGCAGCTAATTTGCGTCTTTTGTTCTCAACACGTTTCTTGCGACCCTGTTGACTATTTGCAACAAAATGTTTGATGGTTCTGTGATCACACACCAATATCTTAGCAATTCCAAAAGTGCTGCATCCCTCTGAAAGACGTTTTACAATTTCTGACTTTTCAGAGTCAGTTAAATCTCTTTTTTGGCCCATTTTACCTGAGGAAAACTAGCTGCCTAATAATTCTGCACACCTTGATATAGGGTGTTGATCTCCTTAGGCCACACCCTCCCTCATTACACAAATACACATCACCTGACGTGCTGAAATCCAATAAGCATTCAAGTTAATACAGCTTGGAGTTGGAATATACGCATGAAAAATGATGATATGGTCAAAATACTCACTTGCCTAATAATTGTGCACACAGTGTACTATTATACTGATAGATAGATATGAAAGGCACTATATAATACTATTATAATGATAGATAGATAGATAGATAGATAGATAGATAGATAGATAGATAGATAGATAGATAGATAGATAGAAATGAAAGGCACTACATGATAGATAGATAGATAGATAGATAGATAGATAGATAGATAGATAGATAGATAGATAGAAATGAAAGGCACTACATGATAGATAGATAGATAGATAGATAGATAGATAGATTAGATAGATAGATAGATAGATAAAGAACTATATAATAGATAGATAGTTAGATAGATAGAATGATAGATAGATAGATAGATAGATAGATAGATAGATAGATAAAGAACTATATAATAGATAGATAGATAGATAGATGTGAAAGGCACTACATGATAGATAGATAGATAGATAGATAGATAGATAGATAGATAGATAGATAGATAGATAGAAATGAAAGGCACTACATGATAGATAGATAGATAGATAGATAGATAGATAGATAGATAGATAGATAGATAGATAGATAGAAATGAAAGGCACTATATAATAGATAGATAGATAGATAGATAGATAGATAGATAGATAGATAGATAGATGTGAAGACACTACAGTCCCTGACACAAGTCTTGTCGCTTCTCTATTTTGTAGAAACTCCTGCTATTAACCTGACTTTTAATTAATCCACTGGTGTTAGAAATCGCTCCTATGAAACTAAAGCCCTCCCAAATGATGTTTAATGCACTGAAATAAATTAGTTTCACAGAAAAAAGATTTATCATTTAATCAAGACAGAAAGGTCAAATTTGGGCAAGACAAAAGTTTTGTCACCCATACAGAAAATGAACAACTTTACTGCAAATCCAAAAATATGTCAGCAAATTCAGTAGTGGTGCTGTGAGATCCAAATTTAATATCTTGTATGACTTCCATGAGCTTGAAGAACAGCATCCATGTGGTTTGGCAAGGATTCATCAAATTTATTGATGAAGTCATCAGGAATAGCAAAGAAAACAGTCTTGCATGCCTCCCAGAGTTCATCAATGTTCTTTGGTTTCGTCTTCCATGCTTCCTCTTTCATCCTACCCCACATATGCTCAATGATGTTCATGTCTGGTGACTGGGCTGGCCAATCCTGGAGCATCTTGATCTTCTTTGACGTGGAGATGGAAGTATGCAATGGAGCACCATCCTGCTGCCGAATTTGGCCTTTTTTATGGTTGGGAATATAAGAGGTAGCTAAGATTTTAGACTATTGATGTTGCCTTCCACCCTGCAGATCCCTCGCATACCCCATACTGGATGTAACCCCAGACCATGATTTTGCCTCCACCAAACTTCACTGTTTTCTGGGTAAATCTCGGCTCCATGCGGGTTCCAGTAGGTCTCCTGCAATATTTGCGGTGACTGTGGTGTAATTCAACAGAAGATTCATCTGAAAAATCCACCTTGTGCCACTTTTCCAGCGTCCATCCTTTTAGCAGGCTGTGGGCCTTGGCAAATGCCACACAGTTTGTCTTTTGTTTAATGCTGGCTTATGGGCACTGATTCGACCATGGAGGCCATTTCGAGACAGAATCCGACAAACAGTTCTGGTTTTCTGGTTAACACAGGGACTTCAGGTGACCAGGTCTCGTGGAGCTCTGCTGGCCTTGGATTTTCGAGCCAACAAACGGTCCTCTTGAGCAGTTGTCTTGCGGGGTCTTCCTGACGTGGGCTTGTCAAAACGTCTCCAGTCTCTTCAGATCTTTTTTTTAACCTCTGAACTTGACGCTGAGACACATTGAAGGTGTTTGCCACATCAGCCTCTTGATAATCAACACTTTAGTCTCAGGGTGAATCTTAGGCCTGTTTGCAGAGCTCTAGTTGCAGTTGATGTGAAGGTCTAGTGTACTGGGGTTCTTGTTATACACACCTGAGACCTCAGTGATCCATTATTAGTCACAGGTGAAGCTCATATGACTTACGTCTTGCCAAAAATGGACTCAATGGGCTTTACCAAGCTGTGAATATTAGAATACTTTTTGTCAGTTTCGTTTTGCACTGAAACATTATTACAAAAGCTGATGGGATTAAAATGAGCCATTTCTTGTAACAAAATCTTGATTAGAAATCTATTTTAGCGGCACTTCAGGTCAATTTGTACACAAGCGACAAGACTTTTGTCAGGGACTGTATATAGTAGATAGATAGATAGATAGATATGTGAAAGGCACTATATAATAGATAGATAGATAGATAGATAGATAGATAGATAGATAGATAGATAGATAGATATGTGAAAGGCACTATATAATAGATAGATAGATAGATAGATAGATAGATAGATAGATAGATAGATAGATATGAAAGGCACTATATAATAGATAGATAGATAGATAGATAGATAGATAGATAGATATGAAAGGCACTATATAATAGATAGATAGATAGATAGATAGAAAGAAATGGAAGGCACAATATAATAGATAGATATGAAAGGCAATATACTGAGGAAAAGATAAATATGAAAGATGCTATATAACAGATATTAAAATACATAAATAAAACTGTGTCAGGGGTTTATTTTTATTTTTTCTACTTGATGCACAGAAAGAGTGAGAGATACATAGATGTGAAAGGCACTATATAGTCCATACATAGATAGGAATGGCTCTATCCAATAAGAATTGTATAACAAACAATAGAACTACAAGAAAGGACTTGTTCAGACTGCGGTGGGCTGGCGCCCTGCCCAGTGTTTGTTTCCTGCCTTGTGCCCTGTGTTGGCTCCAGCAGTTAGGATATAGTGGGTTGGATAATGGATGGATGGACAAAGTGACATCAAGGCTACAGAGAAGGTTGCAAATTGAGTAAAGATTCCTAGAAGTATTCGGACCCTTAATTCTGTACTTTGTTGAAGCCCCTTTGGCAGCTTTGAGTCTTCCTAATTACGTCTCTACAAGCTTTGCACACCTGAATTTGAGCAGTTCATCCCATTCTTCCTCGCAGATCCTCTCCAGCTCTGTTCGATCTGATGGGATGTATCTGTGAAGTGCCACCTGCAGGTCTCTCCACATGTGTTCTGGCCACTCAAGGACAGTCCGTCTTTCTCCTGGCTCTACTGAATGCTTCAGGTCATTTTCATGCTCGCAGGTGGACCGTCACTCCAGTCTGAGGTGGTGGGCACAGACCTCTCCGTATTTGGCTGCATTCATCCTTCCCTCAATTCTTGCCAGTCTTCTTGTCCCTGAATTGCCAAGCTTGACCATAGGGAGTGATGAGCTGTGCCAGATCTTTTCCAGACATTGTGCTTGCAGTTCTGCCTAAAGAGGTCACTTTTTGTCACAGATCAGATCAGCGACTCTTTCTTTCTCTTTGTGCTCTCAGAGTCCTTTAAATGCTTTTTACACAAGAGTCACTTCTCTCTGGCCACTTGATGAAGTGTTCCTGAGATGGTCGTCTTTTCCAAAAAATGTTCAAATCCCAGCAATGCAATGCAAGTCTGTTCAAAGGCAATTGTTATGGGATTCATAAAAGTAGTCTTAATGTTTTTAATGCACCAGCCGTTGGAATGACAAATGCAATGTACTTTATTACTACAAATGTTTCTGATGAACCATCTGATGAAATAACAAATGCAATGCATATGATTCTGTTATATGCCATTTGGTATGGGAATTGTAAAAACACTGCTAATGTTTGTGATGCGCCATCTGTTGGAATGACAATAACCTAGCAACTGGACTTAACTTTATATTATAGTGGACTAGCTGTGCTACCCATCTAAGACTGATTGAACACTAAAATACCAAGGTAGACCTCAACGTTAATGTTTGCAGTGCAACATCTATTGCAATGTATTCTGTGATGTGTGTAGTCATAAAATGAATTGCATTGGTAATTCCAACAGATGGCACATTTCACAAATATTAACACCGCTATTTACAAATTCCATATTAAATGGCATAAAACAGAGAAACATACATTGCATTTGTCATTCCAACAGATGGTGCAAGACAAACAGTAACACCCCTTTTAAGAATTTCATACCAAACAGCAAATAACAGAGGCATATACATTGTATTACGTAGACATTAGCATTTATACTGGCAGTGCACCAACTGTTGGAGTGTATATTGTGATGCATGCAGTAATAAGGTACAGTACATGGCATTGTGGTAATAAAATAGTAATGTGCCATCTGTTGGAATGACAAATGTAATCCATGCAGTCCTACTTACAGTGGTGTGAAAAACTATTTGCCCCCTTCCTGATTTCTTATTCTTTTGCATGTTTGTCACACAAAATGTTTCTGAGCATCAAACACATTTAATCATTAGTCAAATATAACACAAATAAACACAAAATGCAGTTTTTAAATGATGGTTTTTATTATTTAGGGAGAAAAAAAAATCCAAACCTACATGGCCCTGTGTGAAAAAGTAATTGCCCCTTGTTAAAAAATCACCTAACTGTGGTGTATCACACCTGAGTTCAATTTCCTGATTACTGCCACACCTGTTTCAATCAAGAAATCACTTCAATAGGAGCTGCCTGACACAGAGAAGTAGACCAAAAGCACCTCAAAAGCTAGACATCATGCCAAGATCCAAAGAAATTCAGGAACAAATGAGAACAGAAGTAATTGAGATCTATCAGTCTGGTAAAGGTTATAAAGCCATTTCTAAAGCTTTGGGACTCCAGTGAACCACAGTGAGAGCCATTATCCACAAATGGCAAAAACATGGAACAGTGGTGAACCTTCCCAGGAGTGGCCGGCCGACCAAAATTACCCCAAGAGCGCAGAGACGACTCATCCGAGAGGTCACAAAGACCCCAGGACAACGTCTAAAGAACTACAGGCCTCACCTGCCTCAATTAAGGTCAGTGTTCACGACTCCACCATAAGAAAGAGACTGGGCAAAAATGGCCTGCATGGCAGATTTCTAAGACGCAAACCACTGTTAAGCAAAAAGAACATTAGGGCTCGTGTCAATTTTGCTAAGAAACATCTCAATGATTGCCAAGACTTTTGGGAAAATACCTTGTGGACTGATGAGACAAAAGTTGAACTTTTTGAAGGCAAATGTCCCGTTACATCTGGCGTAAAAGGAACACAGCATTTCAGAAAAAGCACATCATACCAACAGTAAAATATGGTGGTGGTAGTGTGATGGTCTGGGGTTGTTTTGCTGCTTCAGGACCTGGAAGGCTTGCTGTGATAGATGGAACCATGAATTCTACTGTCTACCAAAAATCCTGAAGGAGAATGTCCGGCCATCTGTTCGTCAACTCAAGCTGAAGCGATCTTGGGTGCTGCAACAGGACAATGACCCAAAACACACCAGCAAATCCACCTCTGAATGGCTGAAGAAAAACAAAATGAAGACTTTGGAGTGGCCTAGTCAAAGTCCTGACCTGAATCCAATTGAGATGCTATGGCATGACCTTAAAAGGCGCTTCATGCTAGAAAACCCTCAAATAAAGCTGAATTACAACAATTCTGCAAAGATGAGTGGGCCAAAATTCCTCCAGAGCGCTGTAAAAGACTCATTGCAAGTTATAAACGCTTGATTGCAGTTATTGCTGCTAAGGGTGGCCCAACCAGTTATTAGGTTCAGGGGGCAATTACTTTTTCACACAGGGCCATGTAGGTTTGGATTTTTTCTCCTAAATAATAAAACCATCATTTAAAAACTGCATTTTGTGTTTACTTGTGTTATATTTGACTAATGGTTAAATGTGTTTGATGATCAGAAACATTTTGTGTGACAAACATGCAAAAGAATAAGAAATCAGGAAGGGGGCAAATAGTTTTTCACACCACTGTATGTCAGACCCCTAACCCAGACTTGAGTGGATTTGAACCTCGGACACTGGCCTGGAGTCGAGTGCTCTAACTGATGACGCCGCCTGTGAACTTCTCTGCTACTTCCCTGCAATTTTCTGTGATTCGAAGCAAAGTTTCTGCTGCTCTATCCTCATCAGCACAGCACTAAATTTAGTTTTCTTTTTCATTTTATTTATTTATTGTTGCACTTTGATGAGTGGACTTCATGGGCAGAACTGCAGATAAAATTCAAATAAAACATCTCTTTGTGAATAATGAGTTAGGGTCAAGTTAGCCAAAACTTTACAAACAGACTTACATACAACTTTACTACTTCTGGGCTATGGGTGAGGCAGCATCCCCTGGCAACACCAGTGGTACCCAGAAGGGCTGTGGTATTAAACTACATGTACCATGGTGCCCTGCAGGAATCCGGGGCACTGCTGCACTGCAGGGAAGCTGCCATCTAACATCTTGGGGAAAGTAGAGTCATGTGGGCATCCCTGCCAGCCATTTGTTACAATAGATAGATAGATAGAAATGAAAGGCACTATATAGATAGATAGATAGATAGATAGATAGATAGATAGATAGATAGAAATGAAAGACACTATATGATAGATAGATAGATAGATAGATAGATAGATAGATAGATAGATAGATAGATAGATAGATAGAAATGAAAGACACTATATGATAGATAGATAGATAGATAGATAGATAGATAGATAGATAGAAATGAAAGACACTATATGATAGATAGATAGATAGATAGATAGATAGATAGATAGATAGATAGATAGAAATGAAAGACACTATATGATAGATAGATAGATAGATAGATAGATAGATAGATAGATAGATAGATAGATAGATAGACATGTAACGCACTCTATAATTGGTTGTTGAGCAGCAGACCACTCTCACACTTCTGCCCCTCTCTTTGGTCTCGTTTCCCCCAAGCACACACACACGCCAGCAGTACAGAATCACGTGAGGGTGGCTCCCAATGAGCGGACCTGCTCTTATAGATTTAATTGAGGTCGCCATTTGAAGCTCATTTCCTTGCAGCTCTCGTATTTATATATATAATTCACTAAGGCAAGACACCCATTAAAAGCACGCAGGAAGGAGCCAAATCCACCAACTCTAAGACCATTGGATACGACGACAACTCGCAGAACCACGCCCACTAACTTGGACACGAAGACACAGGAAAGACGGCGTCATTTATATCGTCTGTCGTAGAGGCCACGTTGACTGATCATAGAGGCGTGTTTCTCACGGAGGTGAATCGCCATATGCAGCGTGTAAACTGGTTTGCGAGGTGTATCCCATGGGATCCTTAAAACAATCCTTTACAACTGAGGTTAAAACACAATGAAGTAAGCAGTCTTTAAAAACTGAGTTTTCGGTTACGACGCACGACCGCGTGCACCATAGCAAACTGTTTTACACGCTACATACAGCGATTCGCATCCGCGACAAACATGCGTCATGTCTTTCCAGAAGTGTTTAGAATTCGATAAATAATTATGCATGAGATTGAGCGTGTGTCTTCCCGGCGCAGAGAGGCGTGGGTGAGCCATTACGCCCCTACCCTTTGTACACACCGCCCTCCCACCTCGCTACAACCGTGGTCGGGTGTCTTGGTGGATTATATATAGAAAAGCAGCCAAAACCGCACAGAGCAATGAAACGTCTACGTGAGTTGCATCTGGACTGTGCAAAGACGACAACGACTCGAGTGACGAGTGGGAGGTGGGCACATGAGCAGGCAGTGTATACTGGACGAGAGGGCACGATGGCGGTCCGCCAGTTCTCAGTCACAGACGATTGTGTGTTGGTTCGTTCCGTGCATTGTTACAATGTTGCTTTTCTTGCTGATTTCTTACATTACCGATTTTTCAAATGTTAATTTTCACCCTGTGCTTAAAAATCATTAAAAAACCGGCCTGATTATGCGGCGTATGTTACGCTGCGGGTTGGTTAGCTTTTATTTAGCAGTTAAAGACAATCAGCAGAGGACAAGTTGGTGTTGACGCCGTCCTGATGCCCGTTTTCTGCAGCCCCACAGCTGTTTCCGTACAGAGCGGCTTGATGCCAGGAATGCCCGCGTGTCCCACACATCTGTCGCTCACCGCCTGTCCTCCAAATGATCAGAAAGTCCGAGAGCCGACATTTTGTTCTCAGCCTGCCAGCCAACGTCGTGAAGTGAGGATTCGAATCAAGTTGCTGCCAAGGTGTTATACGCCACCGCAGAGCCTTTGTTTTTTAAAACTTTTTCCTAAGTGGCTTTCTGAACTTCTCTCCTATTGTAAAAGCACTGAATGGCACTTTCTTAGTTTTGTCTTCTGCCTTTCTGAGCCTCTTTTTCTTTTCTTTTTTTGTCACTCCATCTCATAACGTATGCTAATCCGTTTCCATCTGGATTTCTGCCGCTCAAGTCCGTGATGCTCGTCACAAAGACGATTTTCTCTTTGTCAGTCCATCACAGATGTGAATGGCGGAGCCGGCTGAAGTGCACTCGTCGTGCTCATGTTCTCTTTTTTCGAAACACGTGCGAACTGCGCCAGCAGCTTTTCAGCAGGGGGAAAAAAAATAAATAAAAAAGTAAAACTAAAATAAGTGATCAATCAATGTGACAGCTGCTAGCTGAGAAGCCCTGGCAAAATCACAAGAAAAATGCAATGTGATCCGACGCGCCAGCATGGCAAACGAGAACGGCTCGTTAGAAGAGCGCACGTCCAAGGATTACAATTCAGCCTGCAGAGGGCTTCTTCTTCTCTTTCAGTTTTTAACTGATTGTCTTTCACTTCCTCCGCTTTGTTTTGGACTATTATCATTTTTAAGGAATCATTTGAGTCTCATTTCTTTCTTGACTTGTCTTGTATCCAGTTGTGTTGGAATTGCCAGCCGCTATTACTCGCTGAAAGGCAGCCATTTATCTCGTTGCGCAGTAATCTGAACTCCCATCCGCATCGCTCACGCCACCCTGATTGAAATGACTACTTAAGAGAAGCCAGCAGGAGCGCTTGAGAAAAGTGAGCCCGAAATCCCACCAGAAGAGCGAGGGGTTACACGGCGGACCCCTTCAGACGCGTTTATCCAAAGTGACTTACAAATCACAAGGCCACTGCTATCTGCATAATCAACAATTAAAGTTCAGGTGACCTGCGCAGTGTAAGGGCCCACCCAATAATTTCACTAACATCCCACTTCACTAACATCCCACTTCAATCTTGTTTGTATATATATATATATATATATATATATATATATATATATATATATATATATATATATATATATTTTAAATGTAAAGTAGTTTGGCAGGATGGGGAATTTAAATGTAACATTTCAGTTTCTTTTGGGTTGCTCAGCACCGCCATTTTTGTAGTGTCCCTTAAGACCACCAGGGGTCATAGTAGTGCCCCAAACAGACCCAGAGATAACTACACAACACGGTCCAGGGTTCAAACACAAGATCTTCTTTGTTTCTTTACATCTGTACTGTTCTCCAAGTTCTCCTCAGCCATAACACAATATAACAATGAACTTCTCTCCTCCTTCAGCACCTCTCCCGAAGCCTCATCCATACTCCTCCCGACTTGGACTTCTTTTATGGCAGACATGGGAGTCCTTCGGGCACCACAGCTTTGCACACTGGGAGCACTTCTGGGTGAGGTCTACTGAAGTGGTTGTGATTATCCCCAGCAGCTCCCCCTGGTGGTACTCAAAAGGGTCTCACATGGAACTACAATTCCTAGTCTGCCTTCTGGATAACCCCATGTGTATGGGAGGTTGGGGGTGGGTGGGAATATAACTTTTTGCAACAGACCTCCCCCTGCTCTTCCATTGTGGTCTCCCACAAAAGAAGCCAAAACTTCATCCAGGCTGGGACACCCGTCCATCCATCATGGCACTCTCACTCGGCGGACACAAAGACACACATCTGTATCTTCATTCCTATGCATTGGGTGATCAGTCATTTGTAGGCTCCACAAGTGTATTTTACATGCACACTGGCCACAGCCCTCTGGGCCTGCACTCGATGAAAGGTGCTATACAATAATAAGTTAATTTGAAACAAAATGGTGGTGTGTTGTGCTTCCAGTACAGCATGAACTCATCTGGTCACAGATTACACAAGATGTTAAGACGACTTGTTCAGGAACTCATGCTGTACGTAATGTTTTGGCACTGGGTGCCTGCTGCCAACTGGACGACTACCCAGTCTCTCCATGAACAGTGCTGTCCTCCTAATCCTGGAGATGCTCCCAAAGAGGCGAGATCCAGGGACTGGCAGGTCTGGTCAGGAAGTGGGCACTGGTACAGCGTGCGGCCGCACCCACAACATGACGAACACAGCATGGGATCCCTATTGGCATAAGACAGACATGCAGTCCAGTCCCATCCTCCAGAAATGAGCCGCCCTCTGCCATAGCCATGTGTTACATGGGCGTCCCCTTGGCCTGGTCCAGCCCCTTGGATCCTCGAGAAAGAGCCGGATCACCCACGGTGCATGGCGTCACATGGCCGTAGTGCCGTAACTGACGCTTCCTCGCAATGCAGGTCATGTGATTCATTCGGGACTCCATGAGCAACACAAAGTCAAACCAGCAGGACCCAAGGACCCTCTGAAGAGACACACATGAAGGAGTCGAGTCTTCCTCTCAGGTCACCGGATAGCGTCCATGTCTCACAAACAGGGAGCACCAGGACTCTTAAAGACTTGGACCTTCGTCCTTTTGCAGAGATATCAGGAGCGCCACACACCCCTTTCAAGTGACCTCATGACCCACTATGCTCCCCAATCCGTCTAGTGACTTCATAGGAAAAGTCACATGAATGTCACTGCCGCGGTAAGTAAACCTCTCAACGAGGTCGACACTCTCTCTGCAGACAGACACACTGCTGCGGTGCCCAAGAGGCTATTAAAGGCCTGGCTGTTGGGTTTTATCAGGACCCTCGCAAGCCCAGACACTTAGACCCCTCACTCAGTCTCTCGAGACCCCCGATCACAGCCTCCATTGACTCCATGAAGATCACAACATTGTCAACAAAGCTGCTGGACACCATGACCCTGCCCATGCCAGCCACTAAAGCCATGGAAAGTCTTTTTGCTCTCAGAATCATTCAGTGACATCAAGAGAACTTTATTTGTCCCCAGGGGGAAATTTGGCTTTTCTTTTCTTTTTTTAATATTGTTTTTATAGAAGCTCAGGACTGGCACTCCAGCCACTGTTAAAACAGTCACACCATTCCAATATAGTGCTGAGGTGTCAGCCGTTGCATGGCTGCACAAGGGTCCCACTCTGGGTGATGTGGTGGGAGCAGCAACCTGCTGCCATTAGCACATGCGCCCCCCCCATAAATGGTAGTTAAATAAACACACACACACCCCATAATGACTAAAAAGAAAGAAAATTTAAAAAAGAAAGTCCCAGTGAGGATCTATGCAGATGTACTGCTGGTGGCATAAAGACCCCCTGTTGTGTTTCTTCACACACTTGTGCCGTGTAATTCATTAGCCGTGAAGAGTCAGTGTGTCAGAGAGAGGATGTCGAGCATTGTTGATAATGGCCTGTCTTCCTTCTCCTCCTCCACTACCACCACCAGCAGGTCCAGAAGGCATCCCCATCACCGAGGCTGCCTTTTGAATTAGCGTGTTGGTTCGGTGGTCCGTCCTCTCTTGAAGTGATGTTATCGGCCCAGAACACCACACTGATCACGGAGTTGTAGAAGATGTGAAGGATGTCACTTCCCACGTTAAACAAGCGCAGTCCCCCTAAGGAAGAAGCGTCCATTTTTGGTTGTTTTTTTTTAAGGGCTGTGAACAAACAAACATCCTAAAAAATTAGGATCATCGGTACTACAAGTCGAGACAGACAATCTGTACAAAGCAGGTTTACGTCCAGGGCCCCTAAAAAGACTTGTAAGGCATAGCACTGAGGTAGCATTTTAAGGGTTAAGGCCTACGTGGCTAGGTGACAGGTGTGGCGAGAGAAGCTGAGATGTCACATGTCATCAGAATGTCGCTTTTCCTTCACAAGATTCTCTTTTTTTTTTTTTATGAGTGTTGTCCTCTGTTTGAAGGGCTGGCTTAGCCGGATTTATCAACGAGGATAAAACTGCGGCAGACAACGCTGCTCAGATACGCTGTGTTGAGATGCTTTGAACGGCAGCCGAGCAACAGAAAAGTGAAGGATTGTATGGGGACGGGAGACGCCATCGTCAACCCTCGGTGAACAGTTTTTACGCACCAGATTAAACATTGACTCTCGTAAAAAAAAGAAAGCTCAACATTCCAAGTTTTGTTTAATTTCCAACTGATGGCTGCCAAACCTTTAGTGGGGGAGAAGTCAGAGATCAACAGGCCACCTGTCATCTTTAATCTCATTTGAACGTTATGGAAGCGTATTGCACACATTCTTAAATGGAGGCAGCCGTTTTCATTTAGAGTAAATTTTAAAATGTGCACCCATAGAGCAGGACAGGGGTGACCAGACCCCCTTGAAGTTGTGTGAAGTATCCAACCGCCATATTAAGAAAAAGTAGGGAGAACATTCTGGAAAGTGACCCAAGTAAGAGTAAACATTTGCTTGTCAGAAAAAGCAGAAATTAGTGCTGTAGTCAACTGTTTCCAAGTTGCAGCAAAGGCTCCGAATAGTTGAGGCAACGCGATATTTCAGTTCAATATTATTATCAAGTCTCAGACAAAAAGATATGTGCTGCCATGCTATACAATGAAATTTAGTCCTTTGCCTCTTTTGATGGCTTGAATTTATTTGCTTTTCTTTGTATTTTATCAGTGGGAAAGCCATAGGAACACAAGGGAGGAAGTTTCTGATTAGAATTTGGACAGGGATACAACAGGAGCGCGTCTTTTGCAAATTCACCAATGTTTGAGTAACAGGAAGAGTGTATGCCACACCTTGGGGAAGAAAGAATACACAAGTGTGAAAAAGATGGCAAACAGACTGGCATCCCAACCAGGATGTCAAGGCAATGGAAAGACTGGGGGAGATGATAATAGGCATATAGGCAATTATTTTCTCCTCCAATTTACTAGATGGCAGCATCCCTGGGTTAGGAATCTCATTCCCACATGGACACCCGAAGGGCATGCTGGGACCTGTAGTCCCACAGGGCAGCCTTTTTGGGTTTCAAGGGGGCCACCAGGGGGAATCAGCCAGGATTCACAATCCCTACTTTCAAGGATTTAACATTTGACCCAGAAGTGTTTCCAGCAGATTATACCCTACAACCAGAAGTAAGAGACAGATAAAAGACATACATATATATATATACCATAATTAAATTCTATATATATTCATTTGTACTGCATTTCTTTTGTCAAGTATGTCCTACATTTCTTAAAAAAAAAAAAAAGAACACATTACCAATGAGCAAGTACCCCCCCACTATACTCAATCACTGACACATTTCCATCATCTTTGCTCGCCCTGTAAAGGTTCTGATTTGTAACAAGTCCAGTTCTAAAATTATACACAAAATCCTAGTTTACCTTAGTTGCTCCCCCACCCCCCAAAAAAAAAAAAAAAAACACCTCTTTGTTTTTCATTGAAACAGCAAACATTACAGTTTTACAGCCAGTATTAACCATTACAGGGAATCCCATTACGGAAACATGGATTATGCAGTGGGCACATGTGAAATAAGGAAGTAAAAAAATGCTTGAGGCGTGTGTGCCAAATTTTGGTTCTTTTTTTTTATTATTCATGAGAAAGCAGGTACAGGAGTCAAAGACAACAGTTTACAATGGTACCATGAACTTTCTCAATCGAGTGCGACAAGGCTTCAGTCCCATTCCCAACCCCCCTGCCGCCATCTGTCCACCCCACCAGGTACAAAAAAATAAGGTGCATTTAAACACATCAGCCAAGCTGGAACAATCAATTAACAGGGAAATGACTTGAGACACGGATTAAGCCACGTGACAGGCACAACTTTAAGAGCTTACAGGAAAACAGGCTGGGCAAAATAAGCATTTCAACTCTCAAACAAAATTCAGTTTATAAAAAAAGAAAAAAGAGCACAAAGGCAGGCTGCTGGCTATTTTTGGTGTAATTGTCACCAATGTCAATTGTGTGGAGGGGGAAAAAAAAAAGCAATGTACGTTCAACAACGCATACCCACTGGGATGAGTGGGGCGATTTGCACTTTGAAAAGCCCAGTGAAGGCCTGTGTGTCCTGTAATGTACACTTGGGTTTTGGCACTTGATAACCTTGACAAGTGTGCCACAGAGCAAATGCTGTCTACTACCAAGATATTGCCCACTAAAATGTTTTAAAGTTCTTTGTAATAATCAGACAACGTTAACCAATAGGATTTAAGTATTTCCTACTGATTAGGTTGCATGGCCACAAGTCAGCTGAAACTTTGACATCCCTCATGTTTACAAGTGTATCCATTTTTAATCATAGACTAACTATAAATTTTGTACATTATCCAGTTAGAACGCCAATATGACAATGCTTTATGATATTGTAGGAAAATATTTTAAAAGTTCAAGGAGGGGTTAAAAAAAAAAAAAACAACTACAGAAAAAGTGCTTGACTGAATTGGAAAGTCACTGCCAGACAAACCTTTCATTATACTTTCCTTCACAAAGGCCATTTTCTGTAAAATATTCTGCTACAGATACTAAATGAAAAGGCAAGGTCAACCTGCCACTTATACTGAACCAACATGTGGGATAACAGGTAAAGTCCAGCTTGATTAATTGAACTGGTGATCGTGTTGTTTGGGACCCAATAAAAGAGTGGGGAGATGCACTGAAAACAAGAATATTACAGTTAAGTGGAATACAGCCAGCGAATACTCTGTGAAAGTCATTTATACCCTCTTTCTGTACCAGAGCAACAGACAGGGTGGATGTGGGGCATACAGTATTTGACCACCTAACTGTTGGAACACAGACGTCAAGTCCAGCCTTCAAACTGTCAGCATTCTCTTGGCTCAGAGTCTGTCGACATTCACAGATGTGCACAGGTGGAGCAGTCGAAAACCAGCACAAGTACTTAGGAACTGAATATGCACGCCAGCCTCCCAATATGGAGGGTGAATCAAAGCCCAGACTCGTGTTTGGAAATTTCCAGTTCATGAAACTCTACTGTGAGGCAAGAAGCAATACTAGCAGGAGACAGTTCATACGGCAACAACTACTGGCCACTTGATGTTAGAACTGAATGAAGAAACAAAGAATATGTATTAAAAATAAAAAATAAACGTTCCAACTTGCCACAGTACTCCACCCTCTGAATCAGATTTAAGGCCAGCAGCATTGGTCACCACAATGACTTGACACATTTTGCTAGTGAGGAGATTTCATGAGAAATGATTGCTGACGACTTTGTGAAGATGGTCTATGTGCCTTTGGGTGGGGTCCATTTCAAGGAGCTTGGATCGATTGCTTTATTGGTGCTCCCTCTTTTTGCCTCTTTGGCCAGCCATTCATCTATTAAATCCTGGATTAAGAAAGGGAGAGAAAAAAACAAAGCTTAAAACTGAGTTAAAGCGACCTGCTTCTCCTGAGGGACATCTCTCCGAAATGTACTCCTTAAAGAGGAACATTGTTTAACCCTGCACAAAGTCAGATTTTTCAAGAGCTGAGAGTTTCTCCTGTGGTTCTACTATGATTAAAAACACAATTGGTCATATCCACAAAAACACTAACAATAAAAATTGAAGAAAAAACTAATTATTAGTGGTCTCCTAAAATCAACAATGGCAATGATGCCCTATTTTTTCCAAAAGGAATATTTTGCAACTTAACACTGCTCAGACGTGTAGCAATTATTCATGTTAGAACTGCGAGCACAAATTGCACTTTGGTTAGGGAAAGGGTTAGATGGGAATCTATCGGCACTGACTTTACAGACTTTACACTAGCAAAATGCGGCTATAACATCCACAGTTTTGGTTTTGACCAATTATGTTCCTTTAGTGATACCACCATTTCAATGGAATGAGATGGGTCCTACCCCAGACTGTACAGGTATGGTGAAGTGTGTGCCACAAGGAGGCTAGACTATGGCGTGCATGAGCAGTTATTGTAAATGAACAGTTCCTGCACTTGGCATTCACAAAAAAAGTGGGGATAAAAATGACACCAACAAAAACTCAGTAGTCTCTCAATGCAAAGCCATCTCAGTTCGTTAAAAGTCACCTTTTGGTTTTGAAAGCAAACAACTAACAGGACTCACATATACCGTAAAGCACAAAGGTATGCTTATTTTTAATTATTTTCTGCATATAGCAAAAGTAGTAAGTAGAATGTTTGAAGTACAAATATGTCCCCACAAAAGGTAGTTTATCTTGTGGCTTCAAATTAAACTACCATACAGCTAAATACTTTATGCAGTTGTTTATGTTCCTTATCTTGAAACCTTTTTAATGTTTAATTTGTTTCCCTTGAAGAACAGACCTCAAATTATACATTTTCCCTAAGTTTGAACAAATGTTGGGTATTAAAACATGTATACTGGTTGGCAAACACACACACATTTAAACATGTGTATACACTTAAAATGCACATCAATCAGCCATAACATTAAAGATGAATATACCATAAGTAAGATTCATTTGTTAGTTAATGTTAAACTGATAAATATTTTCCTAGTTATGTTAAAACATTTTTCTATATATTAGTGCATAGTCAATAGAAGGTTCTATTATACCTCAAGTCAGGTTGGAGAGCCTGCACTGCTACAGTGCATTGCCTCACTCACCATACAATGAAACAGCTCTTAGATTCTGGTTGGCAACCCCCCCCAGGCAGACATGCGGTCCAGTCCCGCCCTCCAGAAATGATCCTCTACAATATATGCGGCAGCCAGGTGTTACACGGGCATCCCCTTGGCCTGGTCAAGCCACTCGGGTCGGTCCTGCGAGCTGGATCACCCACGGAGGAATCACACTTCATGAAGGTAGTGCTGTAACTGACGCTTCCTCACAAAGCAGGTAATGTGCCTCATTCGGGACTCTGTGAGCAACACAAAGTCAAACCAGCAGTTCCCAAGGATTCCATGAAGAGACGCAGCACCAAAGGAGTCCAGTCTTTGTCTCAGATCACTGGATAACATCCATGTCTCACAACCATATAGCAAGACAGGAATATTATATCTCCTATAAGCTAAATTGTAAATTGAATATTCTAATTTTTTTTAGTCATTCTGACTAGAGACTAGTTCAGGCTATGATCTGCCTTGCAGTTTGTAAAGCATGAAGGTAAAACAGTTTCAAACCATAAAGAATGTAATGAATGTATTGAAGTGAAGCCTATGTAAGTTTGTCACAGAAAAGTAACACAACTTTTAAGTACAGAAAGCAACTAAAGTTTAATATGAAAAACCAAAGATTGCAATTAAACAGAAAAGAAACATCCTTCCCCATTTGCCTTTATTTCTGTGTGTGCAATCATTTTGTTTTGAATTTGTATGATTTTGTACTTTAAATTTCACTAAACGTTTTTAAAATGAACTTCATTGGACTGTGGAATTTTTTAGTTATGCATTTAACTTAGCAGCTGCGCTATTTTGGGAACCTAGAAAAGACGCAGCTACAACATCCATACAGAATGCACTGTAAACCAAGGGGTGCCATTCTTCGCATTCTTCTGGACGCAAGGCTGTGTTAGACAATAAAAATGTGTTAACACAGTTCAATATTGTTTTGTTCATACTCAAAAGTAATGATGTGAGATATGTGCTGGCATGATCAGGGAACTCTTTGATCTCATCATATATCCTACAACAAGTAGGTAACAAATATTCCAAGTATTAAAAACTTACCTGTCGTTTTAAAACCAGGTGCTTTCCTTTCCAATATTTCAACATCTGAAGTGACTGCAGCGTGCTGACAATGTCCACAGGATTTACAGCTGTCTCCTGGCTAATCTCTACACAAGAGGAACACAAACATTTTAATTTCTCATTCTGAAAATGTGTCTTTTTTATGTCATAAAATATCATTGCACTTCACTCACACATTTAAAACAGGTATCTCCAGAACCTACATCATCCAAGTTTATCATCACAGTTCACTTAAGTAATCTGATTGGTATTCTACATCCTGTGCTCCTGACTTGATAACTATAACTTTCTATATTTTGGTAGAACATACTGTAAGCTTTTAAAGGTCACTCCCTTCCTTTTACTCAGTTACGTTTCGGTCTCAGATGAAGTCTTATAAAAATTAGGAGGGGTGTGGCCTAGCAAATATACACCTTATGCATAACTTTCTGACTTTTTCAGGAAATGCCTCTATATCTAGATCGATCCTGGGGACCCACTGCGGCTGCAGGTTTTAGTTCCAAGCAAATTCACAATCGGTGATAACAATCAATAACAACTGATCACATATAATTAGCTGGTCTTTTTTTTACTCTTTTCATTATTCTGCATTCAGAAAAACACAACAGTACGGTTTTTACATTTATAAGATATTTAGAAATATTTCTATTTTTTCTAAAACTACAAATGCTTAACTCTGTTTTGTTGTTTTCCTATTATTTTCCCCTTTTCCTGTGTAGTTTGCTCCCTTCATTTAACCGTAATAGTGATAATTAACAACCAGCACAGCAGACAGCCGGGATGATGACAGCAGCAACGACTTCAGTGTCAGACCTGCTAATTAGTATTTAATCAATTAAATAACCAGAACACCTCGAAAAACAGAATGAAAATTAGGTTGAAAATACTGTTAATGACTAAGAAAAAAAAACTATATATTCCCCATATAACTGCTTATTACATATTAATAAAAATCTACCAAACTTAGTTTGTAATTTCTACATTGACTCCAAAACACAGAAACTGAGAAAGAATGACTCACTTAATTAGGCTAACAGTCCAATGTAAAACAGAAATTGGTTGGAACAAAAACCTGCAGCCACAGTGGGTCCCCCAGGATCGAGTTTGAGGGCCCCTGGTCTATATCATTGGGTTAGAATTTGAAAATATGTGAGACAACACAATGGTAAAGATACAGTATAGCCAGTACAGGAGTACAACTTCCATCCATCCATCCTCTTCAGCTTATCCGAGGTCGGGTCGCGGAGGCAGCAGCTTGAGCAGAGAGGCCCAGACTTCCCTCTCCCCGGCCACATCATCTAGCTCTTCCGGGGGAATCCCGAGGCGTTCCCAGGCCAGCCGGGAGACATAGTCCCTCCAGCATGTCCTGGGTCTTCCCAAGGAGGCGTCCAGGAGGCATCCTGATCAGATGCCTGAGCCACCTCATCTGACTCCTCTCGATGCGGAGGAGGCAATGGCTCTACTCTGAGCCCCTCCTGGATGACTGAGCTTCTCACCCTATCTTTAAGATAAAAGCCCAGACACCCTGAGGAGGAAACTCATTTCAGCCGCTTGTATTCGCGATCTCGTTCTTTCGGTCACTACCCATAGCTCATGACCATAGGTGAGGGTAGGAACGTAGATCAACTGGTAAACTGAGAGCTTTGCCTTACAGCTCAGCTCTTTTTTCACCACGACAGACCGATGCAGAGCCCGCATCACTGCAGATGCTGCACCGATCCGCCTGTCGATCTCACGCTCCATTCTTCCCTCTCAAGACCCAGAGATATTTGAACTCCTCTACTTGGGGCAGGATCTCTCCCCCAACCCTGAGCGGGCACTCCACCCTTTTCCGGCTGAGGACCATGGTCTCAGATTTGGAGGTGCTGATTCTCATCCCAGCCGCTTCATACTCAGCTGCGAACCGATTCAGAGAGAGCTGAAGATCACGGCCTGATGAAGCAAACAGGATAACATCATCTGCAAAAAGGAGTGACCCAATTCTGAGTCCATCAAACAGGACCCCCTCAACACCCTGGCTGCGCCTAGAATTTCTGTCCATAAAAGTTATGAACAGAATCGGTGACAAAGAGCAGCCCAGGCAGATTGCAACTCTCACTGGAAACGGGTTCGACTTACTGCCGGGAATGCGGACCAAGCTCTGACACCGGCTGTAAAGGGACTGAACAGCTCTTATCAGGGGGTCCGGTACCCCAAACTCCCGGAGCACCCCCACAGGATTCCCCTGAGGGACACGGTCAAACGCCTTTTCCAAGTCCACAAAACACATGTAAACTGGTTGGGCAAACTCCCATGCACCCTCCAGGACTCTGCTAAGGGTGTACAGCTGGTCCACTGTTCTGCGACCAGGACGAAAACCACACTGTTCCTCCTGAAACGGAGGTTTGACTATCCGACGGACCCTCCTCTCCAGAACCCCCGAATAGACTTTTCCAGGGAGGCTGAGGAGTGTGATCCCTCTGTAGTTGGAACACAAACTCCGGTCCCCCTTCTTAAAGAGGGGGACCACCACCCCGGACTGCCAATCCAGAGGCACTGTCCCTGATGTCCATGCAATGTTGCAGAGACGTGTCAACCAAGACAGTCCTACAACATCCAGAGTCTTGAGGAACTCCGAGCGCATCTCATCCACCCCCGGGGTCCTGCCACCAAGGAGTTTTTTGACCTCAGTCCCAGAGATGGGGAGCCCACCTCCCCAGGCTCTGCTTCCTCATTGGAAGGCATGTTAGTGGGATTGAGGAGGTCTTTGAAGTACTACCCCCACCGACCCAAAACGTCCCAAGTTGAGGTCAGCAGCGCAACATCCCCACCATATACAATGTTGACACTACACTGCTTCCCCCTCCTGAGACACCGGACGGTGGACCAGAATCTCCTCGAAGCCGTCAGAAAGTCGTTCTCCATGGCCTCCCCAAACTCCTCCCATGCCCGAGTTTTTGCCTCAGCAACCACCGAAGCCGCATTCCACTTGGCCTGCCGGTACCTATTAGCTGCCTCCAGAGTCCCACAGGACAAAAGGGTCCATTAGGACTCCTTCTTCAGCTTGACGGCAACTTCACTTGTTTATTAAGACTGGATGGATTTATGGCTCCAAATCCACACCACCTGCAAAAGTGGGAGAAAATGCTTGACTCTCTCTAGAACCAAATTAATGGTATGGATAAGAGTGTGCATGTGGCAATTTTATGGATATTCACAAAACTGTTCTGCACCATGTGTGTGTGATCATGTGTACCCTTCCAGTATAAAAAGTAAATTTTGCAGCCACAATTAAATATGGGTTTAAACCCAGTTTTGTTTGCAAGTGAGAACTTGCTCTGAAAATGTCTTGTAACGTAAATGCACAATTCTTTATTTATTTTACAGAAAAATATTTATTAATGAAATGACAGTTAAGTAATATTGCTGGATGTTAAACTGTTTGTGTTTTAAACTAAAATAAACCACAGCTATAAACAGTATGATGACCTTGTGCCTAAAATCCCAAAAGTTTTTGATGACATTGGGTCACAGAGTTCGAAAAGGCACAATGATGACACAAAAACATTTAACAATTGATCCCTCAGCAGAGATGTGTTATCTGTGGAAAGGGATATCAAAAGAGTGTCACCTCTTCCTGCCAGCAGCTATACTCTCTGACATTGCACTCAGCAAACACTGGTTTCTACCCTTCAGCAAAACATACAGCTGTCGATTGAGCTGCATACCCTGTGATGAGTTTGCTGCCGATTACAGCAACACCTGTGCACCAAGCACAAAATGAATGAAAATGGTGAGAAAGTCCATAGTGTGCTTTACTATTCCTCAATATTCTTGATGGATCCTATACATTCAACTGCATCAAGTCTACCTCACTTTGTTCATAAGTAAAAAATGGAAGATGATGGAAGAAAATTGAGATTTAGCTGAAATAAAAACTTGGGGTTTTTTAGTGCTTGTTCATATTTTCTGAATTGCCATAATCTGAGACCAACCTATATTACATACATGAAAACATATTGGCTATGACCTACCTACACTGAAACAGTAACCCTTCCCACTAATAATCACATGGCTTTCAAATGACATAGGATAACAAAATAATTCAGAAACAACAAAATAGCTGCACAAACCTCAGGATTCAAACACAGGACTTGGGAACAGTGCTGCAGTGGCATCAACCAAGCAGCCAGATTTTTCTTGTATTAAAATATTTTTCTACGAGGGGGAGTCAAGCTAATGTTAGAAAATGAGATTCTTTAGAAAATGGAAAAAGCTTATTTAACAAAACTGATAATGTCATTCCTCAATGTTGTCTCCATCCTTCTCAATGCACTTGTGCCACCTGCCTGGAAGTACCTGGATTCCAGCAGAATAAAAGATTTTGTCTTGTCCTCACAACCACTCATACATCGCTTTCTTCACGTCATCATCTGTCTTGAATTGACAACCACCCAGATGTTATTTTAGTGGTCCAAAATGGTGGTAATCGGGCGGCACGGTGGCGCAGTGGTAGCTTCCCCGGTCCTCCCTGCGTGGAGTTTGCATGTTCTCCCGTGTCTGCGTGGGTTTCCTCCGGCGCTCGGTTTCCTCCCACAATCCAAAGACATGCAGGTTAGGTGGATTGGCGATTCTAAATTGGCCCTAGTGTGTGCTTGGTGTGTGGGTGTGTTTGTGTGTGTCCTGTGGTGGGTTGGCACCCTGCCCTGGATTGGTTCCTGCCTTGGTTCCTGTGTTGGCTGGGATTGGCTCCAGCAGACCCCGTGACTCTGTATTCGGATTCAGCGGGTTAGAAAATGGATGGATGGGTGAAAATGGTGGAAATCACATGGTGCCAAATCTGGCGAATAAGGAGAATGTGGCAATACCTCAAACTTCAGTTTCTCCAGACAAGCCTTGTTGTTCTTAGCAGTGTGTCATTGTCTTGCAGCAAAACAACTCCTTGAGACAGCAGTCCCCGCCACTTGGATCAAATAGCAGGTTTCACATTGATCTCCAGCAAGTCACAGTAACTTGCACCAGTGACTGCAGTACTCCTTGGCATTAGTGTTCGACAATAACTCGGGTGCACGAGTGGTGGCGAGGACAAGACAAAAACCTTTTATTTTTTACTCTGCAGGAATCCAGGCACTTCCAGGCATTGAGAAGGGTGGGGACTACACTGACAAATGACAGCATCAGTTTTAATCAGGTTTACTCCATCTTCTAACTTTAGCTCGACTCCACCTTGTACATATCTTTTTTGCACCTGGATTAAAACACGGGCATTATACCCAAGGCAGTTTTCCAGAAAAGGGTTGTCCTCTGCTGGCAGCATCAACTTCATTACTGGAGAGGGTGATGGTTCGAGGAACCTCATCAGAACTGGCTGATGTTAAGAGTGGTGTTCCACAGGGGTCAGTGCTAGGGCCGCTATTTTTAATATATATAAATGATTTAGATAGGAATAAAAGTAACAAGCTGGTTAAGTTTGCAGATGTTACCAAGATCGATGGATTAGCAGATAATTTGGAATCTGTTATATCATTACAGAAGGACTTGGATAGCATACAGGCTTGGGCAGATTTGTGGCAGATGAAATTTAATGTCAGTAAATGTAAAGTATTACACATAGGAAGTAAAAATATTAGGTTTGAATACACAATGGGCGGTCGGAAAATAGAGAGTACACCTTATGAGAAAGATTTAGGAGTCATAGTGGACTCTAAGCTATCAACTTCCCAACAGTGTTCAGAAGCCATTAAGAAGACTAACAGAATGTTAGGTTATATAGCACAATCTGTGAAGTACAAGTCACAGGAGGTTATGCTCAACCTTTATAACACACTGGTGAGGCCTCATCTTTAGTCCTGTGTGCAGTTCTGGTCTCCAGGCTACAAAAAGGACATAGCAGAGCTAGAAAAGGTCCAGAGAAGAGCGACTAGGTTGATTACAGGGCTACAGGGGTTGAATTATGAGGAAAGATTAAAAGAGCTGAGCCTTTACAGTTTAAGCAAAAGAAGATTAAGAGGTGATATGATTGAAGTGTTTAAAATTATGAAGGGAATTAGTCCAGTGGATCGAGACTTGTATTTTAAAAGGAGTTCATCAAGAACACGGGGACACAGTTGGAAACTTGTTAAGGGTAAATTTTACACAAACATTAGGAAGTTTTTCTTTACACAAAGAACGATAGACACTTGGAATAAGCTACCAAGTAGTGTGGTAGACAGTAAGACAGAGACTTTCAAAACTCGACTTGATGTTTTCTTGGAGGAAACAAGTGGATAGGACTGGCAAGCTTTGTTGGGCTGAATGTCCTGTTCTCGTCAAGAGTGTTCTAATGTTCTAATTTCTTAAAGTTAACACCATTGGCAAGATACTGGATGTATACATGTATTTAAATTGGTTAAAGATCCAATGAAGCTTTGCAACCACAATCTGATCGACATAATAGTTTATGTTTGAAGAATTTATGGTACAAGACCTGCTCTCTTTTTCACAAACTACTGTTATAACCTTTAACAAAGCAAATGGTACTGGACTGGGAAAAACTCAGACAGGAAGTGCAAACATAAGACTTTTACTAAAAAGGGGTGCAGACTGCACTGACTGGGTTTTCATATTTGTGTTTTGGAGGATACATCTCTCATCGCTGTAAATCAATCAAAAATACTCAAGACTGCAAACTTGCACCTTAATCTAATACAAATGGAGAGAATTCATTGACAAATTCTGCACTTTTCAATTCAATTCATTCACTTCTCAAATCATTACTAAATTACTGAATTCCTGCCCAGTGACTCTTTAAGTGCATGTGTGTGTGTGTGTTTCTATTTACTTAGTAGCTATGATGCCAGAGTGCATAAATTAAAAATGAATTTTTTTTTTTCCAGGATTATGAAACAAGTGACAGATTAAAAACACGGAAAACATGACAGTAATTGCAAATACTGTGGCAAAGATGAAAATCAAGTAGACACTGGGAAGAGGGACGTCTGTTGCTCATTTCAGCCAATTAAAAAAGCTTTAATCAATGGCTGCTTTTGTTTGCCTTGAAGACAGATTTCCTGCTGCGTTTGTTTGCCAACAAGAAGTGTATAATCCTGACAAAATATGAGCAGCAAATCAGGAAGAAGAGGGTGTATGGAAAGAACTTTCAAGATGGAGTTAAGGGTAATTAGTAAAAAAAGAAAAAGGATTGGAGTACTTGGCACCACACAGAATAAAAAGAACTGAGATGTGCTTAGAAATAAATGCAGACTAGACACTATCTCTGTGCCTCTTGTAAACAAGATGAATGTAAATATGTTAAATATACATTTTAACAACAGCTGCATTTATTATTATTCCATGAAAGAGGAGGGGGGGGGAAAGGGAAAAAGGCGGGAGGCAAAACTAATATAAAAAAGACAAATGCAAAAAGCACACAAAAGAGTGGCTAATTAAATAAATATTAATAACAAAATACAAAATCTGCTTCTGTTTATATAGTGCTTTACAGCAGAAATATCAGGCATCACACCAGCCGCTTTGGTCCAGGGTGATGCAAACCCTGTGGTCTGTTAGTGGGTCCTAATCCCCCAGTGCAGGGATGCGGACAATGTACTATAGAAATTGGCACCATCTCTCCAATGAGATGTAAAATTACAGCCCTCACTTTCTGCGATCAGAAAATATCCCTCTGCATATTTCGAAAAAGAGCTGGGTGTTTCCTGATTAATTCCTGTGCATTCTGACCCACTTAATCATCCCCTCTCCATTATTGGCTAACTACCTCTCTTACCTCTTCACTACCTAAAAACAAATGTGAACAGAGTGTACAGGCGCAAGAATGGCTGCCATGGCATCATTCAGATGATTTCTCAGATTTTTTATTTTTAATACATTTGGAAAAATCTCAAGTAAACTTTTTTTCACATCATTATAGGGTGTTGTGTGTAGAAATCTGAGGAATAAAATGAATGTAATCCATTTTGGAATAAGGCTGTAACATAACAAAATGTGGAAAAAGGGATGAGCTGTGAATACTTTCTGGATGCACTTTATGTCAGAAGGGGTCTGTATCAAAGGAGTGACACTTCATAGGAGTGACATAAAGGAGAGACATAAATACCGTATTAAAGGAGTGGGATTTTATTGGAGTGACATAATGTGTCACCTACCACACACAACTGAAAGTATGCTCGCCAAAAAAATTGTTGTCGCCTCACCTACCACTTGGATGGTTGGTTGTCACTCCTTTGAAGTTTATATCTGAGGTTTCACTTCTTTGTTATGTCACTCCTTTGAATAGGACCGGTCAGAAGACTGATGAATGAGCAGCATGAATTTAGCACTGCAGTACAAAGAGATTATGAGATTGCTCATCACAAATGCCAGGAGATGAAACCCATGCCTAATAAGGAGTAGGGCACAGGGTCACCACCTTCTTCACGTGCTGTTCATAATTATGAAGTGAAGGCAAGACTCCATAGGCAACAACCGAATAATGAGTCAGTAATAAGAATGGGCAAGGTAGCTAATCTTTATTTATATAAATTTAAGTTAACGTTGCAAACTTCTCAGCACCTATTACTGTAACTGCTGTATCCTAAGACAAGCTTTTATGCGCTCATCTGGGTAGTCTGAAAAACTTATTGACTTTGTTAAGGCCATCACTTATAAACTATCAAGATGACAAGGGTAATTAAAATATAGACCTGGGGACACACTACAGTTAATCTCAACTACTGCTTTATCAAATTATGATGTTAAGCTTGACGCAAGACTATAAGAAGTAGCATTTCTTTTCCAGCGCAGATTAAATCAGCAGTTAGTGAGGGGTTCCATTCATGTCATCAGTCAGGCAAAAAAAAAAATTCGGTTTACCTTTGATGGAGATTTCTTTGCCCTGGAAGTTGTGCAGATACCTTAGCAGCACCTCTTTCCAGTAGCTCCGATAGCTTATCAGACCCAAATCAGAGAGCGGCCTTTCTGGTGAGCCAACCTTCTCTTCAACCTTGGAAAGTAAATAACCTGAAAGAGACCGTCAAGAGCAAAAAATGGGGCTCTGTTAACTCTAGAAAAAGGCCTACTGAGAGAAACCCTTTATGTCATTATGACAAACACAGATACCACCGTCAACTGCAGAACAGCAAAACTGTGTCCTTCTGCACAATTACATTACCTCTTCACCTAGGTTAAGTATAAAAAAATATGGCCTTCTCATAAAGTGAAGACTTTGTGCAGTTTACTCAGTGAAAATTTTCAATACAAACACAAAGCAAATATTTAAAGGGAAAAAATGCTGAAGGCTTTATGGCTGAAATGTTGGAGTCTTCAATTTTTTTTTTCATTTTTAGCTTAAAAAAACAAAAGTTCTCATTTTTCCTTTTAGTAGATGCACAATACCTCCTTTTAACAATTAATATGAATCTTAAATACACATTTAACAGTGTATGCATTTTATAGCATAAGAACAAGGAACTGAAGAACAAATTCAACACATTTTACTTAATGCTACTATTACTAAATGTTTGTTACCCCTTTCACCCCATCTATACTGAGGAAGAAAGAAAACAACAGTTACAATAATTGTACAATATATAAAGCAACGGGGTAGGTTTACAGTGCTCAAGTCGGAAAATTAACATTCGATTGATATTTATGTGCTTTATGGGGAAAAAAAAAAATCATAAACTGACTGTCACCCAGTTCATGTCTTTATGACCTGGTTACAGGAAGCAGAGCCAAAAAAAGTACTTACTAAAATCAATCAGCATCTTTCCGTACCCCTGCCTCATATACTGAGGCATAGTCAGGATGCAGGACACATTGTAGTTCAAAAAAGAATTCTTTTCCTAAGAAGAAGGAACAAATTAATTGCAGGTAATCAATTTGCAAAACACTAACTCTACAAAACATCTGACGGGCAGGTTTCGCTAGGCATAAAATCTCCAAAATATACGGTCAATACAGATCTAATATAAGGAAGCAAAATAGACACATTAAGCACATGCTAAACAATTTACCTTGGAAAAATAACCGACGAGATGGCAGCCTGTGTTGTCTGCTTCAGTCATGACGTAAAATAGAAAAGGCTCCACATCATAATACAGAGTCTTGTGATCCAGAAAAAGTTTAGCTAACAGGCAAAGGTTTTGGCAATATATCTATAAAACACAAAATATATTTCTACTTATACACAGAAGAACAAAAAAGAAGATTAACTGTTGAGCAGTTTTGTGCTGCCACCACCTGTGCCAAAATGGTACAGCAACCTGTGAATCTGTGCAGATAAAATCTTGACTACATAAATGAAAGCTTTCACGATATCTGTATTTCAGTTTATTGTCATTTCCTTACACCAAATATAGCCCCACTTTTCTGTCTCACATCTACTATAAATAGACTGAAGTGCATCTCTACCTTGTTTTTTTTCCCGTCCACCTCAAACACAGATATGGCCCCTTTCCGATAAATCTCATCTCCAGGGGGATGTTTCCAAACACATTTTGCCTGGGTATAAGAGAGAAAAAAAAGACATGAGTCCAAGAACCAGCCAACTGCTAGAAACATTGGCAGCTTTTAAGATGTTGTCTAAAATGCCTAATTTACATGAAAGATCAAAACCAACACTAGTGTCCACTAAATTTGCATTTGTAGAAAAAATGTTTAACTCTGAACAAAACACATTTCAGCTCAAACAGAGAAATGTGTGCAACTCTTTAAAAAAAGAGCTGCCTATAAAGGTGTTTTCAGGCCACTATAAACAACAAGGAATTCACGTAAGCTACCTTAGATAAAGGCATCAGCCAAAGAAAAAATAATAAGTACCTTGTAACAATAAAAAAGTTCTTTGGTGAAGCCACATTCAGCTCAGGTCTTTTCAAGAAAAAACTTTAAACTCCAAAAAAAAAAAGAGGACCTCAAGCCCTCCTTTACCAGAAACTCACTTACCATGTGGCGCCGGAGGATCGTCTGGCTTTTCATGTATTTGAGGCAGAATTCACACATGTAAAGACGTCCAAGCCGAGCATACTCTTCTGGGTACGGTGAATGGTACCATGTGTCCAACTCATAGCGGCCGAACACAATGGTTTTAATCATATTGCTTCCTTCAGTAATCTGACCCTGTAGCCGTAGTTTCTCCTTAGAAAAGAAGAAAAAAGAGAAAACAAACACTTACTCAAATACACAAATTGTTCAACATAAACTTCTGACCAAAATCAATCGATACCTAAACAAGCACAATTTTAATGAGTCAAATATAAACCTTTGTCTTTATCTGACTTTGGTAAGAAAACATTTTGAATTTTGGATGACTTCAAATGACAGATGTCTACTATATAACATTCATGAATTAAAAACTTAATTGTTTAAATTATATATACAATTGCAATCGGAAATATTCACCCTTTCACCTCAAAAGACAGAACTTCGACTCACATCACTATACTCTTAAGTAAAACATACAGCAAGAGGGCTAAACAACAATCAAAACTTATTGATGCTTGAGTTATTTTTAGAATATAAATTGACTTAACATTGAGTTCAAATGAAAAATGTTAATTCTTTTCACAAATGTCTATGTGCATTAATAATCGGCCCACAACTTCAGTACATTCTGGAGCATCCTTTAAGCTGGGGATATACTTAACACTATGCAACACCTGCGCTTGGGGACACTGCTGCTAGGCAAATGGTGCACTAACTACACTTGTATGTATACTTTTAAGTAAATCTGGAGGATTCCACCAAAAAGCAAAAGCATTTAGCTCATTGATGTTTGATGGCTTCCTTGCTGCAACTCCCTTTAAACCCAACCAAAGATTCTGTATGGGATTTAAATCCGGGGACTGAGACAGTCACTCCAGGACATTCCAGGATCGATTCTTCTCTTAACTTGGAGGTGATCGTGGGATAATGGTCACCAAGGATAAATTCCCCAACAGAAGCCATCACATGCTTATTTAAAATGGCTTAGAATTTCAAGGAATCCATGACAGCACTTACACTGTCAAGACTGCCAGTTCATGCAACAGAAAACCATCACCATTTCACCAATGACCCACACATCATCCATGGTTGAGCACAGGGATACCATTCTTTTGGTCATAAACCTGGCCTTTCTCACATTGGACACATGTCAAAATATTTTCAGTTTAGTTTCATCAGTCCACAGAACCGTCTCCCAAAACTCTGCAGGTCTACCCTGGCATTCCTCCTGGCATATTCCAATCAACTTTTGATGTTTGTTGTGGTCAAGAGTGGAGTGCCTCTTGGAATCCAGCTATTAAATCCTCGTTTGTTCAGTGTTTGTGCAATAGTAGTCGCTGAAACATTTGCCTTGGCCTCCATCAGGTCATCCTGTAGGTTCTCTAAAGGTAAAACCTACAATTTTAAGGGGTATAATGATCTGTCTTTCATCCTTTGTTAATTACTTGTTTCTTACTGTTTTGATAGCAATATTTCCCAGCACCACAATTGCTTCACGCATCGCTACTTATTCATACAGAAGGTTAGCAAGTAATCAATGAAAGTTGGGACACCTACTTTCAAAATGGGAAGTTCACCCAATAAAGCTTTTTGTGATGGATTATTCAGAAAAGAACTTGAAGAGTACAAAAGCTCATTTTTGTAATATATAGAAACTGTAGCTCCTCTAGCCACTGAAGGCTGAGATGCAAAATTTGTGCAAAATACAAAGCTCGCATATAAAATAAAAATGAAGTTCTAATATTACTTGTTCATCCAAGTGATTCAAGTGCAGACTACCATGAATGACAGCTAGATTACAAGCAGTCAGACAAAAAAAAAAAAAGCAGAGGCATACCATAAGCCGTTAAACATAGTAGTACGGGGCATGGCATTGCAATATCCCAGCTTAATTACAATAATTTGATTTGGATTTTGCAAATTACAAAAAAAAATTCACACTAAGGAAAGCATGAAAGTTCAGTCTGTCAGTAAAGTGGCCAGTCTAAGTTTTCATCGAAGAAGAAGAAATTTTAACAGTAAACCCCCTTTACTGCCACCGACTTGACTGCTTATACCTTTGAAACTGCCTTGTTTGGAGTTTTTGGTTTTCCTGTGCTAGCACAATAAAAACAAGCTTAACTCTTACTCATGTTTCACTGTAATGCCAATGGTATTAAGTACTTAACACTAGAATCCCTGAAGCCTACGAAAAAACTTGTAATCCTGGGCCACCTTAGATACATTTCATGTGTGTTCCATGTCTACAACGATCTGTGTAAATGTAGGATGGGAGGCAAGAAATGGTGAACACATACCATGTTATACTAATACAGGCAGGTTTGTACTTAAGTTGAATTTATTTGCATGTAAGTTGGAACAGGTACATACATGTAATAAATGCTATTATTGACCGACTGTAAGCAAGTGCTCTGCCAATGAATGATGGAGTTTCACCTCTCTCTGACCTTTTTATTATTTCTACATTATTTTCAATGGTGATAGTTTTTCTCTTCTTTACTGTATCTCCAGCACTTGCATCAGATTTCTGTTTCAGAGACAGAGTTGAAGGGTGAAGACAAAAGATTAAGATGAGCTCTTCTGCACAGCACTGTACACGCTATCATAGCAGGAAGGCACCTGTCGTCAACACGTCTGATGTACTGACAAGAGACAACTTCCTGCTATGTACGTAACAGTACAAGCAGGCTTGCAATTGAGAATGAATGGGTGCATCGACAGGTGGTTCATCACCAGCCCACCTCACAGTCACCTTCACTACAGTATGCTACCTGCAGCGTCCCACCACTGAGAACACGGTGCGGCCAAAGGCAGGTAGCGAATTGCCCCCATTCAATAGGCAGCCATCCGATGCACACTACAATGCTACCCCCCGCCGCCCCATTCACCCTCAATGGCCTCCGTTCAGCCACAACCGGGTCACCGCTTGCAGGATTACCAGCCACACACAGAGAACGAACAAACAGGGCAGCCGTGTGTGGTGGCTGGGCAGTGAAACCGCTTGACGCCGGGAGCCGTCCGAGGGACACTACACTGCGCAAGCAGCGAAATCACCTCCCTCCAGCCAGCGCTTGCAGCATTACCAGCCGCCCACCGAGAACAAACGGGGCAGCTGTGTGTGGTGGGCGGGCAGTGAAACCGCCCGAGGGACACTACACTGCGCAGGCAACGAAATCGACCAATGTGTGAAGACTTTAGTCCAAATATCAACTAAACACATGAGCGTTTATTCAAAAATATAACCAAAGAAAAAAAAATCATTCAATTTACATGTTGCTGTTAATGAGTTGAAAACCCAAGCTGAAATGTTAATCGACAGAAAGTTGAGGTGTATTCCTAGGTAGTGCAGAGTTAAGAACTGCTGCCTTATAACCAGATGGTTGCGGGTTCGAGAATAGGGGATCTGCGTTTTAAGCAGTAAGCTGCTATTATTATTACTATAATATTTAAAAAAAAAATCATACAGACTTGAATCAAATGTAACACCTAATGTAAATTTTGGCTACTTGTAAAAGTTAGTGCTTTTTATTATTATTCAGTTTATCCTGTCAGTGATGTTCACGTGGTACAACAAACTTGCCTCTCCCTCTCTGAGCTGATGCCGTTTATCTCCATTCTTTTCACAAGAGCAGCGATGACCACAGTCAGTGCTGTGGTTGATGTCTGTTCAGAACTAACGTGTGAAGAAATATAAGGTGGCCCGGGATTAAAAGATTTTTCGAATGCTTCAAAAGTTCTAGTGTTAAATATTTTTATAGACTATACGTAGCAAGACCAGACTGGGCTGAGTGAATGTGTTGTTGCAAAATTATGTCTGTGCATCGAAAAAGAAAAAAAAAAGCAAATTTAAAAAGGGAAGAAACTTACAAGATCTTCGGAAGCACGTGCCTGGGCTTTGCGAAAGAGCTCCAGGTCATAATCACTAGTGATATTCTCTAGGAGAGGCTCTCGTGTATTTCCATAGGTCTGCCTGTGCTCCTGTGCAAAAACAAACCAGGCAAGGTTAGTCAGACTACAAACGTTTGTTGTAACCTCTCCAGATTTGTTCCGTGTGACACGTAAACATCAAGCAGAAAATGTATTCTTAAGCGGGATGGAGAGAGGCAGAGAAGTTGTTGCCATTTTTCAATTCTTAAATGTATTCATCACCCTTACCATGTATTTATCTTTCTGTTCTTTCAATAATCCGGAATCCCTTTTCTTTCGCATCTCTGTCACTTTCTCTTTATACCTAATCTGCCGCTCAGTTGGAGCCTGAAAGGAAGGCAGAAAAAAAAAACAAAAACACATTTTTACAGTGATAAAGGGGAAAAGAAATGGATGACTGCATGGCCATTTTCCTGTTGCATATCAAAGCTCCAAACATAAAGAAAAACAAAGGTTAAAAATCAGCAATAATAGTTAAGGAAAGAGGCCTGCTTCAGCACAAGAAACAGACCACTGAGCATGCATTCAATGCTACACTAAAACACCATTTATAAGGGAAATATGAGACTTTTGAACTCATGTCTAGCCTCACTTGTACACACACAAGCCAGCGGACATCTGACACACAACTGCTCAACAAATGCCTGTTTACTTTAGAAAGCACATACCCACAACCCTCAAACATACAGAAACACCCTCCACCATAGCACCACCTAAAAACACATGGACATCAGTAAACATTAGTATAGTATATTTTCTAATCTTGTACTGTTAGAATGGAATGGTAACAATGAAGGTATTTTAATGACTTTACCATGAATTAGTTTAGGACAACGCAGGACAAGCACACAAGCTTTCAGTTTCTATGCAACCCAAGGTAACCCTGGTGCAGAGGACTGGCCATCCACACTTTACATTGTTACTTTTGAAATGTTCAGAAACATGAAGCCATATGTGACAGGAGAACATGAGGTTATGTGGTGCAGGAAGAGAATATTGGGGAAAACACGATCGAGCAATTCATATTAGAGACGTGTAGCACAAGTAGCTAAAAGAAAAGTGGCAGGGCAGAGAGCAAAAGCCAGTGAAAGATCAAAGTAAGTCACGGAGTCAAAGTGGTGCACACCACCAACTTCTTTCTCCAAGAGGCATAAGGAGCAGAAGTGTTTTCTTTATGTATTGCTAAACAAAGCCAATCAGATTTTAGGCAAGAGCAACAATTCAGCCTTAAGGCAACACATGCACAAAAAAAGGCCTACACAAATGAGCAAGGAAAGCCCGACATATGGCTTAGCCAAACCATTAAACGCATTTATTAGTATAGACTTCAGCCAGTCCATTAGCAGGCTATGGTATTCTAACCCAGCAGCCTGTGATTGGCTCGTACCTGGTGCCGGGTGGCATGCCGGTTGTTTTCATCTTGTCGGTGGGAAAGAGTCCGCTCCTCAACCTGCTTGTCACGATGCTGAGCCCTCACCTGCAGACACAGATTATTTGACTATGTCAGTCTTGTAGATTTTTTTCCGTATCCTCAGCAGGTGAGAGAGAGAAAAAAAAGTCCCCATCTGCAGAAAACTAGTGCAAAACACTAAACAGATGCGGAGAAAAACAAAAAAAACAAACCAAAAAAAAAATAAAAACAAAAACAAAGAGGCCGTACAAGAATGCTGGGGCTTCGGGAAGGATTAAGGATTTGAGTCTTCAGGTGCACGGATTGGATATTCTTTTACCGCTTTTATTTTTCAGTATCTACTTGGTTCTCATCTCTTCACCCTGACACTTTCTACCTGCAGCTTCTGTACAATTTTTCAAAGGTGTCCTAGGAGAGCTAACGGTAAATTACATCCAATAACAATGAACTCTTATACAGCAGGTTAAGTCTGCTCTCCTATATTATATGCTGAATCTTGGGTTACTTAACAAACAGATGCCATCTTTTGTAATACCTGGAGGGTTTTATTGGTTAAACTCAATGATGCTGAAAGATTTGGAAGGAACATCCTACAAATGTTAGCTTGAGTTGCATGGAAACTATAACCTTTCATTCATGTATATTGGGTGCATAAAGTCTTACTGGCCCAAAAACATAGAATACCTTACATTTTTGTCCCAGATCAAGAAAATAATTATCATCAGCCAAAGAGTTTAAAAAAAAATGCACAATTTCTTTCTTCTTTTGGTAAAAAGTATTTTTTTCCCCTGGACACTGACAGAGGTGTCAATCTTTCCTAAACATCTCACAAATCTAGTTGAAATCGCCAAACTCCCAACAATCGAATTTGAATGGAAGGGTCATGAGTTTGATGATTACAATAATGTGTTATTCAATGCTAATTTATTTAACAGGAACACGATTGATATAAAAATACATTAATATCTATTTTTTTTTTCTCTTCATAGTGTATATAAAACTTTGAGAGATATAGATTGTAATAAAATGAATAACGGGCAAAAACTCAAAATATTTTTTATATTCTACACATTTAAAAAACAAACAAGGAATTATATAAAGGTCAACATGCCTCCAGGGCCCTGGGTTCAAATGCTAGGCATGGCCTGGGTGACTGTTTTGTCGAGTTAGCACATTCCCACCCCATTGATTGAAGGTCCTCCTCCAATATTTAAAAAAAAAAAAAGACACCTGCATGCAAGGGTATCCAACAACTCTAAATTGGCCCGATTGTGATACAAATCCAGGGCTTCTCTGCAGGGATGTTTCCTCTCCTTGCACTCAGTGTTAGCAGGAGAAGCTCTTTCCTAATTAACTCTAAATTAGATTTTAAAAACTGTGTCTTGCTCTGAATAGATTATTACTATGTGACATTCTCAAGCCCAATTCAACTGCAACTGGGGAGCCAATCCCAAAAACAGAGAGAGTAGGCATTAAGAACAGACAGGGTGTTAAACCATCAAGGGAAACACTCAACCATAAACCCTGACAGGGCCAATTTCCAACTTCCTATTAACTTATCATGCATGTCTTTAGAGCGTTAGAGGAAAACTAGATAAACAGGTAAGAAAATTTCACAAAAAAGTGTGTACATGCTAGACACAAACAAGGGGAGTGTTCTGAACCCAAAACCCTAGATTCAAGAGGTAACGATACTAGGTCATCATTAATTACAAATAGTTTTCTTTAATATCCACGAAAAATATTCAAAAGGCCAATTTATGCACAGAACCACACAAGGCCAATTAAGAACTGCCTAACTTAACGAACCACGGACATCTTTAGAACGTGAAAGAAAAACCCTAACAGGCAGAAAATGCAGAAACTTCATACAGATATAGGGCTAACAACTTTATCATCATTTTAGAATGCTTTTATTAAAATATTTTCAGCATATAATTTTCATAATTTAAACAAAGTACATGCATGTATAAAACAGTTGTACTATTTTAAAGATAAAACTAGGATATAATTTTCCCCTCAATGTATCCACTCAGTTTTAACAAGAACACTAATTTTTTTGTATGTACGACAAAATAGTAATAAACTTTCATTAACAAAGCAAATTCAGTTTCAGAGTATTTCTCTTCCAGTATCCAAGTAGCATTGATCAGTGCAGGACAGAACACGACAAATTTGGCCCGACAGCTTTCTCCATACCTTAATCACTCTTGTCAGCAGGCCTACATGATTGAAACTAACATTGCTGTGCACTTGACACGAGTAAATGTTGTACAAAGAGCCAATGGCTCCAAGAAACTGTGAATAAGGTTATTAGAAAATGTGGACAGGTGAGATACTCTCAGGTGATTTGTAGATTCCTTGCACTGTACAAAAACAGCTGCTAACTCCAAAAGAAACAAAAAACCAAACACATGCTTTAAATTTACTCCCAACTACTAACATTTCAAATGTGTATATATTGTACCAATGCTCACATACATACATATATGATACACAAGAGGTCTGTAATGAAATTAATTCGCTTTAGCTTCATGGCAGACCTCATTTTATACTCACACAGACACTACATAAATATGAGGTGTGACAATTTAATTCACGGAATGAACATGCAGGAAAACATTTGTGCATATCTGTGCACTAGTGGCTATTGTCACCTTTGAAGTAATCTCCGTCTGCAGCTACGCATTGAGTTAGACAAAGTCACTAGAATTACCCTTGAGTTCTCACATTATGCTGGATGCCAGAAATGTCTGAAAATCTTTTGTCCTTTCATGGCAATTGTTATGCTCAGAAAGAGCCAGAAATCACCAGGAGCGAAGTCAGGTGAACAGGGTGGATGATCGGTATTTGGTAACTGATTTCTTAGTCAGGATGTCCCGAACACTGAGCACATTGTGGCTTGGGGCACTGTTATGACGAGATTACACTTGTCAGGCCATAGTTCAGGTCTTTTCCTTCTAAAAGAATCCTGTAACCTTTTTTAGGGACTTTTAAATAGAATTGATGGTGGACTATTTTGTTCCTGTCGAAAGAATTTGACAGACAATCCCTTTGTGATTTAAAAAAAAAAAAAAAAGGAAAACATTTTAAAAAAATAAACCACTAATTTTACCCAGATGGGTGACATTACACAGCTGTTCAGGGAAATAAATTGTCACACCTCAAATAAATGAATAAAATAATTCATGCCAACATGTTGTATGATATGATAACCAGACATACAAGTAAGAATTTACTGTACTTTGTACATGTGACAAATTTACACCTAAAATTTGGCTGTCTGTGTGATTCACAGCAGATAAAAAATTGAAGCATTGGAAAATACTTTAAATTAACTTTAATTTTTCTGCATTTCTTGTTTACAACACTATCCCTTAAAGGCAACCTTTAAGGACATTTCTGGTTGACGTTCTACCTTTTGACGATTGTAACAGGAGTGACAATTTCAACTGTGGGTAGTTGATCCCATTTAAAACAAGAGTTGCTTTAAACAAAAGGAAAACCTGTTGGAATTTTAACCCATTAGAATACCTTTTCTTATACTACATATGCAGTAAGTAAATAATCTAATGATAAAAAACTCTTATTAACATATGTTTGTTCATACAACAGTACAAAGATCATCTCAAATAATTAATATGAAATGCAACCCAAGTTTAGCAATGAAATCAAGGCTGAAGTCTTATTTTCTGGTGGGATATTCTAGTAGGCTCTGTTGTAGAGGTTGTGTTATATTTGTTTTTAAGAGGCTGAAGTAATATGAGCAAATCAAAACCAAGTTCCCATTGTCTTTCCCTTTTTGATGCATCCATGATATCACAATTGACAGAATTAATTTGCCTACAGACTGATCCATTTTAAAATGTGGATGAGAGAGTAAGTTGGCACTTGGACTTAAATGAAACTGCATACACAAATATACTGTATGTTGTAGTATGTTTCTCTGTTTATATTTCGTGTTGTATTTTTTCATACTATGAAAAGCTGCATGGCACTGTCTATAGACAAAATCTGAAAAACTACAAATATGCTGCCATCTATCTGACACAACAGGAACACCTTCATTGGTTAAGTAAGCCACACAGAATGGTGAGAAATAGGGCATGTTATTAATTCTATTATTCTTGGCATTGTCAATAGGGAGAAGTGGTGAAAGGTCAGAATTCCTGTGATGAAATTAAAACAGAATTACAAAATTATTTAATCTTTCTGCCATAATTCAAGCAAAAACATTCTTCCATTTTAATACGGTTAGGTATTAAAGACAACAGAATTGTGCATGAAACAAACATACAACAAATACAACCAGGCACCAAAAGAACATACTGTATTTGATTTTTTCTTTACCTTGCATTCATCTGCAGATAAATTATGGTAGAGTGGGCAACCAGATATGGAGAAATGCCTTTCATGCTTCCCAGTCAGGTGGCCTATTAATATTAGAAACAAAAAATAAGAATCAATACCAATTGATTATTATTAAAAAAAATTAAAAGCCAACTAATAAGTTATAGTTATTTTCTTGTTGTGGCTGAAGTGACCATCAGCTTGAATGAAACATATCATGTACTACAGTTCAGACTGTACAGTATACTCAAATAGTTTTGCATTTGAATGCAAGCCAAAAGGCTTTGATGAGCCAACTTAATCTTGTATAACAGGCAGAGAATGGACATAAAACAAACATTTATCAGCTGAGAGGTTGAAACACCTCAAAGTAAATTTTATGAAGAAAGTTTTACACAGTAGAATCTGTACAAGCATGAGAAGTGGCTAAATAGCATAAGGAAGAAGTGGAGACAAAGAGCACAAAATACAAAGTCATTCTAAACAAGACATTGGATAATAATGACATAAAGCTCAATCAAGCTTTAAAAAGAAAAGAAAAATAAATAAATTTGGAACTCCAGCAAAACCAGAGTAGCATAGTCAGCCATAGTGTTACCTAATGAGTTGCAGCCTGGCGTCGGACATTTCATGTTGAAGTTGTAGCTTTCATGGAAGCGGCGACGCTTAGGCCGATGGGACAACTCGCTTTCAGAATCCTTCATAGACAGGTCCTTAGCCAGACTTTCATCATGGGAGGCATTAGGGCTGGAGATGTCAATATCAGACTCTGAGGAAGGAGCGTTGCCAGTTGGAGTGCGTGGGGGAGACTCATCATGGTCCACTGCATTTTTCAAATCTGCGGCAAAGCAAAAGTCCGTCAGACAAATATACATGAAAATACAGGAATCCAAGCACTACATCTTTGCCAGAGCTTTTATGTAACAGTTAATTCTTATGTTTCACACTGATTCTAAAATAAAGAATGCTTATTTATAAAGGCTGCCTAACAGTTTGTGTGGGTTAGATCCCAAGGAGCCTTGCAAACACATAAAACATCCCATTAGTTCAACAGGTCCACTATATGGTGCCTATTACTTACTAATCCTTGCCAGCATGTGAATAAGGTTAAGATTTTTAAGATTAAAGCTCTATCTCAAGGCCCCAACAAAGTAGAATCCCTTCCGGCAGTAACAGGATTTGAATGGGCAACCTTCCATATAGCAGTGCAGATCCTTCAATTCAGAGCCACCACTACTAGTGGCGCGCCTCAAGCTTGTATATTTTTTGAGAGGGCCTGGCAGACGGGTGTTGATATAAGTGAACATTACCCACGACATTCTGCAATTGTCAAAGCACGGTTTTACATCACTCCCACTAGTCCTAGCTCCTCTATGGTGTCTAGAAGCTCCTACATACATGCATGACAGTAAAAACTGACTGGAAGCAACGGTCTCAATCTGCTGTTTTATATTTTTCTTCCTTGTCATCATGAGCTGATAGATTCACAGATGTCTTAAACTGAAAACAACACTGAGTAGCACAGCAGCCATCACGCTGCTGGTGTTAACAGTGGCTCTGTAGGTCACATCTGTTTCATCCATTTGTTTTTATTAAATTTTGCAGTTCTATTTAAGAGAGGTTATTTAAATATGGTTGCCTCTTGAGCAGTATGAATGAGCTGGACAATTATTCATGTTATCACACCATTCCGGCAAACTTTACTGCTTATCCAAACCCCAGGATGGCTACTGGTAATAAGGAGTAACACCACACAACAACAAGCATCTAAGAGAATAGCAGTTTTTGTTTCATTTTCTTGGGAGAAGAGAGTATTTATATAGCAGGGGTGCCCAAGCTACTTGACCAATATTATCAATATCTTCTTGTTGTACAATATTGTAATGCAAGTCATACAAGATATATTATATGGTAGAACTGTGAATGACAGGTACAGTAGTCAAATTCGCACCCTGGAAGCATCAGAGGAAATAACGATTCAGCGCTCACAACTCAAGAACCTGCAGTGTAGATTTTGCACCTTCCTCCTCTGTCCCCATGTGTTATTTTGTGGGTACTCCCGTTTTTCTGCAAGATCTGAAAATTTGTGCTTATTAGCACTAAATTGAACTTGTGTGGGGTGTGCATGATATCATCGTAGAGAAGACCAGCACCCTATCCAGGTCTGGTCCCTGCTTTTGGTATAGACTCTTGGTATTTTAACGCTGAATTGAACTAAGCTGGGTCGCTAATGGCTAGACTACATCAAAAGAGAGTGAAATATAAAACACTACTCATTGTGAAACGTTGGCTTTCTATAGAAAAGTAGGGGCTCCTAACCTTTTCTCTTGGTGTCATCTGTAAAGAAATTAGTGCTGGCAGCTTGTCCTTCCCTTGCTGGGCTAAGGTGTATGTATATTATTCCCCTCTTGGAGACTTTCACTTCAATAAAGTATATTATTTTAATCATTCATTTTCTTACATAGTGCCCTTTGGCCTAAGGCACATATCCTTCATTTCTCCTCATTTATAACTGAAAGACCTATAACATAACAAATGCACATCCAGATGGGGATGTTCTATGAAATCTTTTCCAATCAAAATGTAAAAAGATAAATAACTGACCATTTAACATTATTATTAGTTTTTGTCTATCATTTCAACAGAGACATTCAAATCCCCGTCCTGTAGGTTTGTGATCCCACAACAGCACAAGTGTGTATTTTTTCATGCAATAGGCACGCACATTAACACTTATCCATTGCTTGATTAGCTTATGGTGAAACCAAATAATCATATGTCGTACCATGGACTTAAACTTGCACTGGTAAGTGTGCTTTGATGGATTTTAGTTCTTGATATTGACTTACTGTGACATAAGATGTTTGTTTAAGCAGACACACGAGGACAGTATTAAAGCTGCACTTCAGAAAGTTTTACATCCTGATGCAGAACAAAATCAAAAAAATGAAGTGTGCTAAATAACGCTCAGTTTTGGTGTATTCCAAGTTAAAAGGTGCTGAAGTTCACAAGAGACTGCGTTCATTTAATATTAAGCTGAGCTCACAAAAAGTAGCATATGCAAAACTGAAATGGCATGTCTAAAATCAGCACCTACCACACTTGCCAGCTCTAGCAATAAGAACCTGATGACAGATGATCAGAGGAAATCGGACAGAAGGCATGAACAATGATAGAATAAGACGGGTTATCTGATCAGTGTGGTTGATGACATATATATTTGGTAGTTACTCGCTAATTTTGAGCCACTTGTTTTACCAACAAGACACAAAGGTTGAAAACCGGCTTTTCAAAGCTAATAAGCCTCACATTTACAACTGACTTTTAGACCACACTGACTAACGGGGTTCATATCACAATAATGTGCATGATAAACAAATGAAGAATAGCAGGTGAAACCAATGGACCCACAAACATGCAATTTTACAGTCAAATGTGGAGCTGACAGCATTGTCAAGAAGCTAATTGCTGACTTGTAGACATGGGAACTCGTGGGTAAAGAGTGGCCGCATGTGTTCATCATAATGCACAACAGACCTTGGTCGTTTATTATCTAACCCAAAAGAATCAAGCGTGGGTAACATTTTTGACTCATACAATGCAAGTAATAGTCAAAGATGGATTAGACTTGAGTAAAACTTGAACATCAGCGGTGTAAGAGTAGCTGTTCTCAGTTGCTGGCCCGACAATTAACAGATTATAAACATGGCTTACTAGCTAGCATTTCAACCTGCTCCAAACTGCATAAAAGATGTTTCAGAAGGAAATTTGCAACACATTTGACTTAACAGTAAAACAAATTCTTACTTGTATTCAGACCCCTTCACTTTCTACACATTATACTGTGTTGTGTTTGTTTAAAAAGAAGTCTACATTTGCCATTTTGCTCATAAATCTACCCTCAATAGCCCAGAATGCCAAAATGTTTTAGAAAGGTTGCTAAATTGAAAACTGATTTCATGCCAATGAATCCACTGTATATTTATATTCCTACATATAAGCTTACAAAAACTGTGAACTCTTTTTGAATATCTGAGAAACACTTTGAGCATGGGAAAGGCACTAGATAAATAAAAAATGTATTACCACCAATAATGAATGCTTCACAAATGAAGCTTCCAGTCCATGGACTGTAGAGCTCAATGCCCACCAGGGACCACACATGACCTACTTTTATATTCTGTGCTTTTGTAGTTTACAGTGTGCTGCATTTTGGACAAGCCTGCAAATAAGATTTTCATTGGGTTCTATACGCGTACATCTGAACTGATCCAATTATGCTACATTTCATTTTTGGTAAATTGAAACCTTAGGGTCTTCTAAAGAGCCAAGTCATTTTCACAATGCCAAATATCATTTAACTCAGAATTACACACTTGTGCGTGTGTGCAAACAATAAAAAATGAAAAACAAATGATATGATAACGCTAAGCTGCTTTGTCTGAGAATTTGGTAGAGAAAAACAGAATGACTTACAACTACATGTAAAACTGAGTAAAAGAATTTAATAGCATTTAATGTTTGCCAGTAGACATTAGTTCACGTCCATAATATGACAAAGCAGTTCTGCTTTTAGGCTCTGATGCCAACACAGAGTTATGATTCATAGCAAGTTGAAATCAGCTTTGAATGTTTTTTAGTCCTCTTTATAAAACATTACTATCCACAGATGTATATCAGGTTCATGTTGTAGTTTTTGATTTAAAATACAAATTGCATCACATAAAACACAGTGTGCCTATTATCTTGATTTAGTCAGCTGCATCTCATAATTCCCATCATTCTGGTCTTGGGCACCCACAAGGGCAGGTCATCTAATGACATCTACTGCTACTCCCTCAGCTTTAATACAGAAGAACTAACTCTGTTTTGCTTCACACTACTTCAGGAGGGAGCACACCAAGCGTTCTTTATCAATTATTAAAGAATAGTGTTGTGCATATGCCTAGATGTCACAGTGAAAATCGAGTGCAGTTACAAGAAGAAGACGACTTACCAATTTCAAAAAAACTCCCATGATCTCTAAAAATGATGTCTTTAGTTTCTCAGAGGACTGTTTGAAAAATACTTAATAACATATCCCTACCACCAACCCCATGTCAGAGTTTTGGACAGCAGCATCAAGCAAAAGAGTACTTTAAATAAAACTCTCATTTTTGCCCAACTTAAACCAGGTTAATTCCCAAGCCTGGGACCAAAATATTTGAATATACAAACAGGGAATTTTAATAGCAAAAGCAAAATATAAAAGAAGAATGATGCATTAATTTAAACTAACATTTTGCATTATGGTAAATGTAAATATAGGAGCATTGGGCCACCCCCAACAGCAGTAATCCCCTTAATAAGGATAAAAGCAGTCACACGAATGCCACTCGCTCAAAAATAAAAGTAATAGACACAAACAGACACACACAAGATCATTGGTCTGTTAAAAATAAATATTATCAGTGTAACTGGCCAGATCTCACCATCATAAACAAGATTTAGCAAAGCAGAAGCACTAGAGAGGACAGCAAAAGCAAAATTAACTATTTAAAAAGACAGAATAAAGAACTCAGTTCTAGAATAGAGAATAATTTTGCTTCAAAAAAACAGAAATCAGACTAATTTAGGATGGCTGGCATATCTGCACTAACAAATCCAAAAACTGCAGATGGCAGAACTGGGAATGTGGGCCAACTGGAAAAAAAAAATGGCACAAGGGAAAACAGGGAAAAAGGACGTAAAACTAAGCACTTCAGCGCAAATGAACAACAGTGTGAGTCTGCGGCCAACAGGAAATGAAGATGACCAAAACCAGTGAATATCGTCACAGCTAGGGAAACTCTACACATGTGCATGTGATAACCCACTGGACAGGAAGTGACACAAAGGCTGAGAATATTATTTCAACAGTCTGTCTGAACAAAGAGGGACAAGTTGCTTGAAATTCTTCCTAACTTTTTATTCATTGGATAACAGTATTTAGCCTTGGATGAAGTCTGCTATCCATGTCAAGCCGCATTTCCAAACAATCCTAACAACTGTGTCTGGCATGAAATAGGGATGCCACTGACCTTATACTGGCCATGAGTGAAGCTTCAATTATAGGGTGGGGCACAGAATGACCCAAAACCTTGGCTGACTAGCAGTTTACAACTTGACATTGAAAGTGAAAACAGGAAACTTCTAAAATATATTCCTCCTGTAGTCTTCACAATTCATGCTTTACATGACCATTTAACGGTCTCACACGCACATTAAATCAAGCCTCCACCTACTCTACACAGGAGGAAATGTGTTCTTAAAAAATAGACCTAAATAAAAAGTTGCAGTGTCACAGATGAGAGGACAGGCAAGGGCCACTTTCACCAGCCTAGCAAAGGCATCTGCCCCTTTGCGTTTTTCATTTATTAAAATGCAAACATTATTCTTTTTGCACATTTGACTTGGTTTGAAGAACTGAGTTCTGGGATTAAAGAGCAAGGAAGTTCAGTATGCAGATTAAAGAAGGTGGATGTCAATGAGATGTACAACTGTCTCCCTAAAAGCACACTGAAGCTCCGTCTCCTACCCCGGTCAGAGAAGTCGATGGCTTGCTCAGTTTCTGATCCAGAGGAACGTGTCTGGCGCAGCGGGTATTTCTTGGGGGTGACTGGCGCCCCCTGCTGCTGGCTACGTGTCACCCGCCTGGTGGAATAGGAGGCATCATCTGAACCAATGGACTGGACATTCTGAACTGGACTGGAATCTAAAAAGAAAGCCTTTACATTTTACAAACATCCGACAGAGCTTTTCATTGCATTATCACTTCACTAAGGACATAAAAATAATAAAAATGAACCAGAAACTAAAATGCAAGGGTCGGCAACCCATGGCACACCTTCAGAACTTAACGTCTATGAAGCTCTCTGTCAATACCGAGTTCAGCATTAAGAGTGGCAGGCTCATATTCTAAACATGACACAGTGCTTTTGTTCTGCTATCAACCGACTGTAGCTTACTGAGAACTGAACGTGTTGGCAGGGCTGTGAATTTGGTACACAAAACCTTTGACTCCAACTTCCGATTCATCTATTTGTAATTAGATGAATATACGAGGTGAGACACAAAAATAACTGGATTGGTAGGAAAAAAAATATATTTATTGATGAATTACAGCATCCTAAACATTGTCACCTTCTATATCCTCCACCTCCCGATCTCTACACCGCTCCATACGTATCTTCCATTGACTGAAACTGTGCTGGAAGTCTTCTTGTTTGAGGCTCTTCAACAGGCTTGCCATATTTTTCTTCAGTGGATGAAGTGAAGACAAAAATGTTCCCTTCAGGTCACTTTTGATTTTCGGGAACAAGTAAAAAATAAATAAATAAATAACAGGGAGCTAAATTGGGCGAATAGTGAGGATGATCGAGGACAGGAGTGTTTTTGTTCATCAAAAACTGCTTTACAGAGAGAAAAAGAAAAAAAAAAAATTTGAGAGAAATTTGATGTTGATTCACCGTTTGATTTTTTTCACCTGACATTATCGCAGCAACTCGTGTAGCGATTGTTGTGCAAATACTGACTGCGCTATTCACAGGACATACATAGCCGGTCAATGGTTTAAGAGGGTGTGTAGGAGGGGATATACCGTATATACTCACATATAAGTCAGGTCTTGAAACCCAAAAAAAATCGATCATAAAATCAGGCCCGACATATACGCCCATTGAAAAATGCAACACTTATTTTTTTTGCTTCCTCCAATCTCACACCAGTTTTTCAGACGTATCGCAATTTTGTTGCAGCAGCATAGTTACCAATTTCTTTCACCACTTCAACGACTTTTAATTTAAAACCAGCTTCATATTTTGTTCTGATCGAACGCTCCATTGTAGATAAGGGATGCTCTTATTATAAAGGTGTATGAGGGTGCAAGATACAAAAAAAAAAAAAACAAACACAAAACAGTGCAAATGTCGCTTCAGAATAGTTTGGGTATTATCGTGTGGTCACGTAGGTACAATACATAGAAACAAAAAACGCCGTGTGCTCCGTGGCTACTCTCTCAGGTGGGCGTTAGCATATCATCACAATCTTCTTGGACCAATAGCACAAGTTTTCCATGTCCGACTTATGCGACCGACATTATAAAATACCAGAAATTACACATTATCAAGCCCCGACTTATCCACGGGAGAACTTAAACGTGAGTATATACAGTAGTTCTATGATTCACGTCCGGCCAACCTCCAAACGGTTTTCCAGGAAAGCACCAAGCCCAGTTTGGTTATTTTTGTGTCTCACCTTGTATTTACAATGCTGATTGAAAACACACAATATACAAGATGCTTCATCACTGACAGCATGAATCATCAGGCCATATTTTTAGCACTCTAACCTGTTAAAGTTCTTGTTTAAAGGCTGCAGCAATGTTGTTATGGCTCACAAAGAGTAACATTAAGCACAAGACTAAACTTACAAAATTAAAAAAGAAGCTATATTTTTATCAGCCTAGTTCAATAGAATCAGAACATGTGAAATTGGAAATTTTAACACATTACATTTTACATTCAGTCCGAGTTAGTACATTTTTGCTACTCTGAATTCGACTTCAGTAACCCAATAGTTGCTTCCGACTCCAACACTGACTCTACAGCCATGTGTTTTGCTTTACATGTATGAGGGGGAGTCAGGCTAAAGTTAAAAAATAGGATTTATTATAAAATGGAACAAACTTTAACAAAGCTGATAATGTAGATAAAAACACTGTATATTCTCAATGTATAGTCTCCATTCTTCTCAACACACTTACACCACCTGCCTGGAAGTGCTGGGATTCCAGCAGAATAAAAGGTTTTGTCTTGTCCTTGCCACCACCTGTGCACCTCTTTCTTCATGTCGTCACCCGTCTTGAATCGACGACCACTCAGATTTTTTTTTTAGCGGTCCAAAAAAGGTGGAAATCACCTGGGACCAATCCTGGTGAATAAGGAGGATGTGGCAATACCTCAAACTTCTGTTTCTCCAGACAAGCCTTGGTGTTCTTAGCAGTGTGTGGGCAGGCAGGTATTGTCTTGCATCAAAAGGACTCCTTGAGAAAGCAGACCTTGTCGCTTGGATCGAACAGCAGGCTTCACATTGGTCTCCAGCAATTGACAGTATCTTGCACTAGTGACTGCAGTACCCCTCGGCATGTAATGTTTGACAATAACTCAGGTACAGAAGCGGTGGAGAGGACAAGACAAAACCTTTTATTCTGCTGGAATCCAGGCACTTCCTGGCAGGTGGTGCAAGTGTATTGAGAAGAATGGAGACTACAATGAGAAATTACATTCTCAGTTTTGTTAAGAGTCATTCCATTTTCTAAAAAAAAAAAAAAAATCACACTTTCTAACTTTAGCTTGACTCCCCCCTCATACAATGGGGGTTTCAAACTCAGATCCTCAATGGCTGCATTGCATTCAGGATTTCTTTCTAGCCCCTTTCTTAATTAGTAACAAATTACTACCAAAATAAAATTTAATGTCTTAATTTTAACTGACTTCCTCTTTACATTTAAATATTTGTTTCTGTTTCTTTTTTCCTTAACCAGCATCCCAACAATAATAACATGTAAAGCAAGCTAACAGATGACCAGCTATTTTAATCCCATTTAAATCGATATGTTCATCAAGCAATATCTGTTTCAATAAAATAAGTGAAAAGAAAATGCAAAGCTATGAGAAATGGTGATCTGCTCTGGTCCAGAAAACATTCCGATAGTGATCTCAGAAGAAAATCAACGGTATTGGAAATGTCTGATGTGGCAGAACACTAGTACGCAACAGAATTAAATAGTATGTTTTATTAACAGCAACAATTGGCAGAATTGGTTGGTTTGAAATTGGTGATCCATGAGAACCAGAGTCTGAGACCACTGAATTAGCTGATCACCGCACTTTGTATACCATTAACCTTAGCTGTTAGTTAAGAAAAAGAGAAAGAAAAAAAAATGTAAAGGCTTTGAATCTTAAAAATTAAGTCAGTTAATATTAAGGCCATAGATGTCTGTTTTATTAGCAGCAGTGATTGGTTACTAATTAGGAAGGTGGCTAAAAAAAATGCCCATTCCAAAGTCAAATGTTTTATGTTGTTTACCCCAAGCAGTTTGTAGTGATGATTGACAAAAAATTATAATCTCATGTTTTCTTAGAGAACTGAAGACAAAATAGTTTATGATAGAACTAGCTGTTTAAGTCCATGCTGAAAAAAGCCTGGGGTCCTAGAAACTATTGAAATCGTAAGAAAAAAACTGAAATGGGGAGATGTCAGGTAATTGAAAGGAACTACTCTGGACGTCTCTCTCCTATGAGGATTCATTTTGCCGACATGCTCGCATCGCTTGTGTTATTAGCATCAGGAGGAAAAGTAAAAGGGATATCATTTTGCAGATACGTTTGTCTCACTTCTGTATTTGCGGCTAAGCAAGCGAGTCTTTCTTTTGAGGTTTCTTTTTGCCGACGTGCTCGTCTCGCTTGTGTATTAGCAGCTAAGCGAGTTTGTTTCCTTGGAGGTAGAGCCATTACCCCTGACTCCACCACTCACTTCCGTGTCGGACAGACAGACAGACACACATGCGTAGGCATTTATATATAAGATACATGTTAAGGGTAATCAATGCTCTACAAAGGCAAATAACATGAAAAACTTCCAGAAAAAAAAAAATTCAATGTTACTCACTTCACATAACCCACATACAGTACCAGTTATCCAGTATTTTGCTCACAATATGCACAAATTATATCTGTAATTGGCTAACTGAACATCTCGCCTAAAGAAGAGGCCAGAGTTGCCTTGAAAGCGCACATATTGTAGTCTTTTTAGTTAGCCAATAAAAGGTGTCATTTTGCTTAACTTCTCACTACATCCATAATGGCTAACACAATATACTAAACGCATGCATTTTGTGCTAAAATACTGTAATACATATGTCTGGAAAAATCAGCACACATCATAAATGGGAAGTGCAAGTCACATAATGCTGAGCTTTTGAACTGAAGATCTGCCTCTTTCCCTCACTCATTAACCAAGTGTCCAATCTTCAGTTCACAAGCTATGCATCTTGTAAATGTGTTTCTTCTTTATGAAGTGTGCTGATTTTTCCAGAAACATCTAATTACCAATAATTTAGCAAAAAATGTTGTTTTGTATGCTGTCAGCAAATAACGGGATAACCAACATGTGGATCATACAACACAAGTAAAATGAGATTTTTTTTCTTCTCATGGCTACTTTTCATATAATTTGCCTTTGTGCAGCATCGGTCAGCACTGGTGTATATTACATCATAAACTCTTAATCTTTGCTCTCCATGAAAACATGAGATTAATATTTTTGTCAGTGATCTCTACAAAATGCATGGGGGCAGTAACATTAAAAAAATAAACATTTTTGGGTAACTACTTTAAGGGTAAATTACGCACAAAAGTTATTTTTTTCTTCACAAAGAGAACCACAGACATGTGGATCAAATGGCCTAGCAGCGTGATAGAGAGCACAACTTTAGGGAGCTTTAACACGTCATTTAATAGTATTTTGGAGAACCTTTATGAACAGGATGGACAAGCTTTTGGGGATGAATGGCCTGTTCTCACAATTGTTCTAAAATATTAGAATTCTTAATTATGACATGATGTTGGTTTTTGGCTGTACTGCCCACTACTAAGGCAGTTTACACAACTGGCAAAGCAAGATTTTAGTAGGCTTTATTGTTCAGTAAGTCAAAAGGGATGCCAATTTGATCCCCACCATTGGGTCATTTTGTGACCTTGAGCAAGACACTTTACCAGCCAGTATTTGCACAGTGAAGACAAATATAATTTCAACATTACACCTGTACATAAAATAAGACTGATCCACAAACTAAGCCTGGGCTATGAAGAGTCCAAAGAGCTTTCACTGTAATTTTAACATTAAATGTAAGTGTAAGCTTCTCTAATGTCCGAGCTGTCTGGAATGTAAATCACAAGGTAGGCAGTCCAGTCCTCATCACGGACTTTCCTTTTAAAAAAAATTCACATCATCAGTCTGTATTGAAATTTTACAAATTTGTAAGCAGCTGCACTCTACAGAAGATTTTAAAACCACTTCAGATAAATGTATTAGTGGAGAGGGGGCAGACAATGTCGGGCACACATTAGATATCTAAACTACATCCCAAAATCACCAAAAACTGTCTCATCTGGAGAATCAGCAGATGTAAAACAAGGTTCCACTGTACTGCCAAACTCCACAACTGGTCACAGATTAAGCACACCAACCCTGCACAGTAACCACATTTTGGCTACTTGCAATCGTGATATCAATCTTTCAGTCACTAACCATGCAGATTGCTAATTAAACCAAAAGCTTTGTATAACTAAGCTCCTGCTTCAATACCATGGTCCAGTACAATGTCTGCAAAACTCTAGTAGTTAGACCAGGTGTCTCCATCTCCAGTCCTGGGGCCTCATACATAACGCCGTGTGTAGAATTCACACTAAAACATGGCGCAAAGACAAAAGCGGAAATATTCGTATGCGCAAAAAAATCCAGATGTACAAATCTGTGCGTTCGCCAACTTCCACGTTCTTCTGCTCCATAAATCCCGGTCTTCATGAAAACTAACGCATATGCACGCGCCTGCGGACACTCCCCAAATTCCTCCCAGAATTATGCCTCTTTGAATATGCAAATCAATATAAACAGCCCTTAAGCTCAGCATTTTGTGAAAAGGCAATGGCAAAAGCACGGGGGTAAATAGTAGAATTTCACAAAATACCAAGTGGAAGCAAAGGAAAAACGTCAGGGTTTTAGCGAGCGTGAAAATGTGCATGGCTTTACGCCAAGTTTAGGTTTTATACATTGCGATTTGAGCGTGGAAACAGGATTACGCAACATTTTTGTGTGTATGCACCATTTATACATGAGGCCCCTGGAGAGCTACTGTGGCTGTAGGGTTAATTTTAACCCTGTTCTTAATTAGTGAACAGATTTTGCTGCTAATTAACTCTTTGCCTAATTTTAATTGATGCACAACTTTAAGACTCGACCCCCTTAATTATTTATTTTTTCCGTAATTAGCAACCAAACAATATTAAGAAACAAAATGAGCCAAAACATAAACAACAACCTGTGTCCATCAAACAATAACTGGAAATAAAGAAAGGTGAAGGCCTCAGTAATGTTGATCGGCTCAGGTCCACAAAACATTTTGACAGCACCCTTAAAAAAAAGAAAATCAACAGTTTTGGAAAAGTCTGCCATGGCAGAATGAGCACCATGGAATTAAATAACGGGTTTAATTAGCAACGAGAATTGGCTTCAAATTAAGAAACTGAATGAAGTGAAGTTGGTTAGAGATTGAGGCCTCAACTTGGTTGGTCATCTGTTGGCTCATTTTACATTAAATTTATGTTTAGGTGCCGTTTAAGGAAAAAATCAATTCTGCAGTCAGAGTCTCAAGAAACGTAAATTAAAATAAAGGATCCACCCATCCATCCACTTCCACTTATCTGAGGTTATATAATATATAATATTAAAATAAGGGAAAATAGTTAATTAGCAGCAAAAACCAGTCACTAATTAAGAAAAGTTAAAAAGAAAACTTGCAGCCACAGTAGCTCTCTAGGACTGGAGTTGGAAAAAATAAAATTAGTGCAACTCTCAATCACCTCTAACCCCACTTATGAGCAAATCCCCTAGGCAGATGAACTGCTCCTCTTGAGGCAGATACCCAGCCTTTACCCAAAGGAAAATAATAAACTCTATGACACTAAATATGGGCGTAAGTAAAACGTAGAATGGCCACAAATGTTGTATATCATGATTCCTACTTCCTTCAAAGATCAGGAATAAGCTTTTGTAACATTTTTAACGCATTAACAGAATGTTCTACATCCAAACATTGAATATGGAAACAACAGCATCAAATTTTAATTGCTAGGAAAAGCATATCTAAAACGACGTACAAATATATTTTTGAACTTTCAGTATATGTCACAAAGAAACTTTATTAAATACAAAAAACTCAAGGACCCTCAACTAATAGCACCATATGAGCAATGTACTAATCAGAGGACTGAGTGGGTAAAGCACTGGTTTTTAAACTCTGTTCTGAGGACCCCCACGTTGCTTCAAGTTTTCATCCTAACAAACATTTTAAGCGGAGGCCACTCTCTGCTGTGGGCCTTCAGCCGCGGTACAAAGAAAAGAGCAAAGAAAGCAGCAACTTGTCACCAAAATACATACATCTTTACATAAAGTTCATACTGCACAATATTTATGATGAGGCAGAAAGGGAGCTGGAGACATTGGCCACTTAAATGATGTGTGTTAACTGCATGAACTGAAAGAAGAAACAAACACCTTGAAGATGCAAGGGGTCCACAGGACAAAGTTTGAAAACCACTTCCATTAAGGTTGCCGACTCCTGCTCATGAGACACTTACTTATGTGAAAAAACTGGACATATCAATAAAAGGATTGTAAGCAAACAGATTTTTTTGCCGATTTATGCTCCTAATTAAACTTAATATTTCCATCTACAATTAAGCACAGGTTGTTGGCACTTAACGTTCCTAACAGATGTATTCACAGCCAAAACAAGATAATAAATTAGCAACATGAAAGAAAGACACCACCACCACACACCGGGTACAGTGGTGCTTTTCACATTGCTGTTTGTCAGTCTGCAGTGGGGCTTTTACAGCTTTGTGGCTGCTACACAATATTTTCCATGCCTATTCTACACTGCCATTTCTTACAATGCATGATTTAGCAAATGTGTTTAAATTAGCAACGTTATATTTTATCAAATAATTGGACTCTGACTACATACAAAAGTGAACAATGCATTAAAACTCCTTTAAAATGAACATCAATCCATAGAGTACCGGAGACAAAGAGAGGGACTGGACTGATGACCACAATCCACAGGTATAAACTCAAAGGTCCTCAAAGCATTTCTTTGGGATGGTACACATTCTGACTTATAGCTTTCTAACTGATTTTTTCATTGCACAAGCATTCATTTGAATCAGATATGCTATCTTCCAGCTATCGTCTCTTGTTCAGTTAAACCTTCTATTCTAAAGTGTCAAAGCTGCATACCCAAGGCCTACACTCTCAAATGCTGCCAATTAATAGTCCTGTTCTTCAAAATGGACAGGAGTGGTAGAATTTCCCCTTTGATTGTTGGATGAGTTGAGACTTCCTTCTAAGAACACCAAAAAAACACCAAATTTTGCGCCTTCAACATCACTGTCTGCCTTTCTACAGAGAGAGCAAATGAAAATGGACACCGGATGCTTAGAAAGACAGAAAGATTTGGTCCTCTGCTAATAAAATTAAAAAGTGAAAAAACTCCTCTTGATGCCATCAAATTCAGACATTGGTATAGAATTCAATGTACTGCAGGACAGTTAAATTTAGAAATGTGCAACTTGATGAGCCACATAAATAAATGTACGGTATACAAATCTTTTTTCTGCAATTCCTCTAAGGGTTTAAAAAGGGATCTAATACTCAGTGAGGAAAAAATGTCACAGTTTTGTTACCTGTAATCAAAGCATGTTGCCCCAATGGTGTAAAATGGCACATGAAAGCACTGCAAATCATACAAAACATGACCTTAATTTGCCCCAAAATGAATAACTGTGGCTCTGAGAGACCGACGGCTCATCCAAGGTTAGTTCCTGCCTCAAGCTCAGTTCTCAGTGACCTTACAATGGAAATGTGTATTCAGTAAATTAAGACAGCAGTAGTCTATCAAAATGTTAAAATTAAATGTAACATGCTAAAATTAGTCTGCAAAATACCTAAGCTCTGGAAAATATTGTTGTTTTTTTTTTTTTGTAATAATACCACAGTCAAATCAAAACTTTGTGCTGCCCCAGTCATGAAACAGTGGCTCTGAATAACATTTGCAAAGAAACTAAATTGCCCAATAGGAATTCCTAAACAATATTCCAATCAGAATAAATACAACTGTTTAACTATAACCATTTCTACAAAATCAAATAGGAATTTAGCATCTTTTATTGTGTCCACCCATACCTCACCATGAAACAAAGAGAAATTACCAATAGCAGATAAATAAAAAGTATATCTTCAATATCCCTAACCTTGTGAGCTCTGGCTGAGACGCACAGAGGCTCGAGTAAGACGAGTCTTTTTCCGGGTGTTTACGTCACTTTCTGAACTGTCAGTGTGCTCCAAGTCAGCAGAGAAGTCAGAATCTTCAGTCCCATCAGAACTGCTTCCGGCATTCCGCTTGAAAAGAAGCAAAAAGAGTTAAGGAGGTTCGTCTTGTGAATAGCTGAAGACGTCAGCACAACCTGGCAGTGGTAAATCTCAGAAGAAATCTGAATAAATGAACAGCCAAAGAGAAGGAAATGGGTCCAAACAAAACTCTCTCACTTCATCCACAAAATAATTAAAGTGAAATTTGTGCCAAGCAGCTTAATCTTTTATTCTTACCCCAATTCTAAAAAATCAACACCATACATTATTAACATGTAACCCCTTAAAATGCCTTCTGACGTGTAATCATGCATATTAATTTAATCCAAAAAATGTCTTTTATGAAATACAAGGTGATTCAAAAAGATCCATCCAATTTCAAAAGGATTTATTTCACTTGTAAATCACTACAAAACAATGCAGTAAATTGTAAATAGTTTAGGTGAGCATAAACTTTATTATGTAATCTTACAAGCGCCCAATATGACCTCCTCCAGCTGTCCTGACAACATCCACGCGATAGTCAAATTCATCCCATACTCGACTGAACGCAAATGCGATTTCGGAGATCATCCAGTGTTGTTGGGAGAATCCTTAACGTACCCTCACAAAAAAAAAAAAAAGTCACACAACGTGAGATCTGGTGATCTTGGGGGCCAGAAGTTAAGTGCCAAATCAGGGCTCCTTTACAGCCAATCCAGTGATGAGGGAGCTTGTTGTTGAGAAACGCTTGAACTTCCTGGTACCAATGAGGTGGCACTCCATCCTGCTTCTGGTGACAGTCAGAAACTCTATGAACCCCCTCTTTCAATTGATATGTGATTGGTTTCTAGGCGCCTCACGGTTGTAAAAACATGACGCTTTGAAATCAGATGAATCTTTTTGAATCACCCTGTATATACACTTATTGTTACAATGCAGTAGAATGAAACTCTTTTTTGCAAAATCAATCAACATGTGACAAATCGCCACTGTCTGGTATCAAACCATAAAACTTAGAGCATGTTTGCCTCAACTGGTCAACAGCACCAAATTCCTTTGTCTGCAACAGGGCCAATAAACACCACCTCCATAGCCAAGAAGGTGCAGCAATGTCTCCACTACAGCAGCTGAGGAAAGCAAGACTACCTGACCTTATTTTCGCCCCTTTTTTTGCAGGGATACCATCATGAGCATTCTGACCAGCTGCATCACCGTCTGGTTTAAGAACTGCAGCGTCTCTGACCACAAGGACCTACTGCACACAGCAGAAAAGATCACTGGGACCTCTCTGCCTTCCATTAAATACATCTTCACTAAGTGCTGCATCTGCAAACTCAAACCTTGTCCCACTTGAAACTGGCAGACGTTTCTGTAGCATCCACACCAGTTCTGCCAGACCTTGCAGCTGTCCCCAAGACTGGCTGTATCAACTCTTCTCAGAGGAAGATTGGAAACAATAAGGAAGGCCTTTAAGCATATATATGTAAGAAAGAATGCCCACTGGGGGCTGGGAATTCTTTTGGCCATGGAGCAAGTCCAGATTTTTTTTCCCCCAGTTTAACTGCAGTTTGTTTTTTCTGTCCTCCCAGCCATATGAAATTATTACCAAACTCATCTTTACAGACTTTTCAACTATTTATGTATCTATGTTTTATAAGATCATATGCATTTTTTCCTTTATTACTTACCAATTATTCTTCTTCTGTAATCTCATTTTTTCGAACTATTCATGTATCTATGTTTTATAGGATCATATGCATTTCTTCCTTTATTACTTATCAGTTATTCTTCTTCTGTAATCTTATTTTTGTTTCTTGTTAACTTTCTCGTTGATATTTGTAAACCACTCTGAGCTACGTTATTTGCATGAAGAAGTGCAGTATAAATAAATGTTGTTATACGATCTTCTACCCCTCGGACTCAACTCTGTGCTGCCCCTCTCCGTTCAGATCAGCTATTAGTTTATTTATATGCATTATTTTTGTCACATTTGTTACTACTGTTGATTTTAATTTTAGTTGTGATTTATGTCAACTTGCTTTTATCTATACTTAACAATCAATTATTTATAAATTTAATTATAGTTCTTCACTTGCATTGATCTTGTCCTGTGTTTATAAATATGCCACACCGTGGTTTTGGAGAGCGGTATTTCCTGCTACCGTATGCTGTATTGATGGTATGACAATAATGCCATTTTACTGGACTTGACAATTCAACCGGCAACCGTGGTTTACACCTCAGTTTCTTGGATACTACTAGCCAAACATAACACCAAAGTTATTAACTATCACAGCTTATGTCGATATTAGTTATCGATCGTAACAACAATCGATTATGGTCATGAACACGAACTTACGGTCACAATAAACAACACTTGAACCAATAATATTTAAAACACGGGCCCAGGCAGGAATATTTACCTTCTGCAGCGAGTTGATCATTACATACACGAATCTAAGTTCGGCAAGCGAAAAATAACAGCAAACGCGCTGCCTTTATATCCTGAATGTCTGCAGCGCAAGAACTGAACTAAACTAAAACAAAACAAACACACAAGTAGAAAGCATCTTCCGTAGAATTCCGCAAGGGCACCTGGGGGAACACAAATTGGCCAGTCATTGGCTAAGAAACACCACCATAGGCGGGAACAAACAGGTCAATCTATGAGCGACACCACATCAGTCCAATCAGTTTGCACACACGGAGGTACACACCGCCGCCGTTTAACAGTCCACCTCCCTATTACGTTACCACGCCCCCATCCACAGGCGCCAATCGCAGAGCCACGGCAACACAAGTGAGGCAAGAAGGAGGTGAGCAATTAGATGGACAAGACGTCTCAGCCAATGAGAATCGACCAAAGTCGTCTGTCCTCCAATAGCCAGCGCGACTTGTTTTGCAAAGTCCAGGCCTGAGCTGCAGCCTCGGCTTCTCGCATATTCTACAGCCGCGGAGAAAACAAGCATGTAGCGGAGTCAAATGGGAGTGGGAGCACAGCCCACCCATTCTCCTCAAACAAAGATGCATGGGGACTTCTGCGAATGTTAATGCTTTGAAAAATGCAAATGCCGTCCTTGTAAAATGTACTTGGAAATGTACGATAACCTTCCCCGTTTCTCCCATAATATTTGATCGTTTCATTCCAAGTCAAGCTTACATCTGCAACCATTTTCAAAGGAAATGAAATGACACCGAACAACACCAAACCGATTTAAAAAAAAAAAAAGACGCGTCGCGAAATGCAATGGCAACCAAGCGTACCTTTCTCCGAGGCATGCTCCCTCTTTGGGCGGATAAGAGACCTATTGTCGAGAAGAGAAAGGCGAGCGGAGTGAAGGATCTGTAAGAGACGAAGACACGGGGCCGACACGCTAGGCGACCATTTGGACACACAGGAGACGCGCGGCGACTCGCGCGCCACTCGGACGCTTTTTTTTTTTTTACATTTTTGTTTTTACTCCCGCCCCTTGACTTCCGGCGTAAGGGACTCTATGTCACGTGATATTACCTTTTTTTTAAACTCCCTGCGGGGCGGAGTGACAAGCCCGGGAAACTGTAATCACTCATGTTTGGGCGGGGCGATGACGTCACTCCCGCTTTTTAACACCCGCCGAGTTCGACTGCGCTGTACGTCGCCTTCGTATTGAAGTGAAAGTAAACTAATTGGAAACGTAAGATTTACTGCTAACTTAAGATTAAATAATACATTTAATTACACTACCGTTTTAAATTTACCGAAGAGAGAGAGAGACACACATACAGTTGATGGCTTATTGCTCTCCCATCTTGTATCTCAAAGGAACAAAGTTTATTAATGTTCTGCAATGAAATCAAGTTTGGGGGACCACGGGTGTCCAATTCCAGCAATGAGAGGTCGCAGTAACTGCCCCTTTTTTAATCGGTGACCAATTTCTGCAGTTAACTGACTTGTTTTCCTTTATTGTAATTGCGTTGTTCTTTTAAGACTCAATTCTCTGAAGTGCTTAATTTTTCCATGAACGTTAGCCCAGCGCCAAGGGCTGCTGCCTGGTAGTAAGGAGGCCAGGGTTCACCCCGGGTCTGTGTGGGTTTCCTCCCACAATCCAAAGACATGCAGGTTAGGTAAATTGCCAGGGTGTGGTTGGGGTGTTTGTGTTCACCCTGAGATGGACTTGTGCCATGTCCAGGGTTTGTTCCTGCCTTGCACCCAGTGCTAGTTGGGATAGACTCCAGCAGACCCCCAACCACTCCAGCCCTGGCACCATGACCCTGTTCAGGACTAAGTGGAATAGTAAGTGACTGCCTGATAATTAAGGGGCCTGAGCCTTATATGGCAAGATAAATTAAAATTAAAGCAGTACAGTTAATTAACATCAATTGGCAACTTCTCCTAGATCTGTACTAGGGCATCACTGAGCTCCTGGACAGTCTGAGGTGCAACCTGGTGGCATTGGATGGACCAAAACATAATGTTCTATTGGATTGAGGTCAGGCTAACGTTGGACTGTAGTCCTCATAACACAGCAACTTTTTTTTTTTAATACCCACCCCCTTAGGAGACTGCATTCTTTTAATGTGAGTAATGCCATGCTTTATGTATTCTGTAACCCTGTCATGGACACTATGGTGTGCTGGGCCGGTAACACGGCTTCAAGAGATGCTACCAAATCAACAAGCGAGTTTAAACAGGCAGGCTCTGTTAGAGGAAGCCCTCTGGATTTGCTGTAAGAAGTGGAGGAGAGACTGAAGTTCAAACTGATGGTCATTTGCTGAACAATTCTGCACCTATTGTCTCAAGAAATGCCACTGGGGCTCCTTTATACCAATGACCATACACCATTAGAGTGCCTGACTAGGGTATCCAAGTAATATATATTTTTTTTTATCATTAGTTTGTATTGTTAATTTGGTTGTTTTAATATTAAAGGAATACCCCACCCACATTTTTTTGTTTAATGGCTAACCTCATGTGGGGCAAGAAAAACAATCCTGTTCTCTTGGAAAGTACAGGAGAGATTCTCATAAACAGGATTGATGGGTGACAAGTGTTGTGAAAAAGTCCACGTAAAACAAAGGAAAAAAACATTTCTTGTGTCTCTTAATCTTGTCTTTTGTTTTCAGCTAGCAAATGTACTGTATATTTTTGTTGGCTAAAATGTTGTTAAATCGTTAATTCCTGAATTATCAGCCTATACATCAACCAGTAACTCAAGTAGTAAAAGTCCTTCCTGTGATTCTGAAGTCCCACCACTCCCCCCCTCATTTGTTGGTCAAGAGTCCCATCTTAAATTCAAAAACTGTTCTCTGTCTCGATTGTTCTAATCTTTACTGTAACACTCCAAATTTGGCACAGGTGTATCCCAGTCTATTGGACAGAGAGATGTTTCTGCACTTTGTGCACCGGTGGACTCCAACCAAGTGAATTGCTTGGACTCTTTTTAGGAAAGGCACGCAGGTGAGCAAAACCCAAGCTGTGAGGTTGAAGGGATGGGGGTGGGGGTATGGATCATTGAAAGGCTAATGTCGGCAACATTGAGGTCCTCAAGAGCACGGTGCCCTCCTTAGTTCTTAAGTAGAAGTAGTTTGGAACAACCACAAGTGTTTCTAGAGTTGGCCTTCCAACCAAATTGAGCCCTTTGATCTGTCAGCCCTAACATGAACCCTGGTCTCCTGACATTGCTACCAGTTTAATTTATAATACTGATGTTAACTAATCTCGTATGCCAAGGTTTAAGTAAAATGTAGCACCATACAACCTGGTATTGGCAGATGTTCGGTCTTCCAGTTGGGCTCTCTTTTTGCATTTCTGGTTGGCATCTTCACTACGATGCACGTAGATCTCAGTGATGATAACTGATTAGGACTGTTTCACCAACCTTATAAATCTAATCCAAGTGTCATGTGGTCATCCTGTCCCCCGGGGGGGGGGCACCCAAATCTTTGCCTATCCTCACAAGCACCAGGACTCAAAGTTAAGTTTTGTCTCCAAGATTTGGAGCTCATAAAATTTTAAGTTGTGCTTTTGAAATCATGGCAGAAACGGGACAACACAGTGCCTGATATCAGGGTAGTATTGGAGAACGCCTGTGAAAACAAACGGGTGTACATGTCTCCTCATAGCAGCCCTTCTTAATAAAAAGACACACAGCAACATTCCTGCAACTTGAGACTATCACAATGCCTCGGAGGTTTTGACCCTAACACTTTATTTTGATAACCCCTCTAAGACAGGTTGAAATCGCAAGTAATCATTGAAGACTTCGGTGAGGATGTTTGCAGTCCACCATGTCTCTGTTGCATGAGATTTGTGAAAGCACTGTTAATATTTGTCGTGTACCATCTGTTAGAATGATAAATGCATTTTATTTCAACAAATGTTTGTAACGTGCCATCTTTAGGAATGACAGGGATGAGCGCACACAGACACTCATCTTTTGGATTGGCTTTTCAGGCAATTATCTAAGCCTGTCTCAAGTTTGCTAGTGAACGTCTGGGCCCGTATGTGTACCCCCTTGAGCAGGGGGACCTTGCGGGCACTTCAAGATTTCAATCCATTATGGCATAGTGCGTTACCACTGATGTTCTTGCGGACTGTGGTGGTCATTCAGATCATTAACAATCCCCTCCTGTGTAGTTTTGGGCTGATCCCTCACCTTTCCCATCATCCTCCTCCTCCTCCTCACGCCTTGAGGCAAGATCTTGCATGGAGCTCCGGACCGAGGGAGACTGATGGTCATTTTATATTTCTTCCATTTCCGAATAATCGCACCAACAGTCCTCACCTTTAAACCAAGCTTCTTGCTGGTGGTCTTGTAGTCCATTCCGGCCTTGTCCCAGACATCCCTTGACAGCTCTTTGGTGTTGCCCATGGTGGTGGAGAGATTGGAATGGAAGAAATGGATTCTGTGGACAGGACGGCTTTATACACACGGCGAGGTGAGATCAGGAGTATCTGGAATTGATTGATTGATTGTAATCTGTGAGGTAGAATCCTGGCTGGGTTGTAGGGGATCAAATACTGTACGTACTTCTGTCAATGACATGCAAATCACTTTATAACTTTTACGTCATGTTTTTTCTGGATTTTTGGTTGATATTCTCTCTCCATTAAAATGAAACTACCATAAAAATTCGACACTGAGCAAACGTACAAATTCACCTGGGGATCAAATACTTAATTCCCCCCACTGTATATTCACACCGGGCACACTGTGCTCATAAAATACTCTCCATGCACACATTCTTAGCTCCACACTATGGAGCCGGACCCCCATTTTGCTCTCAAAACAGCCTCAATCATTTGTGGCGTGGATGTTGGAAACGTTCCTTTAAGTAATTCTGCCCCAGGTTTCTGGCGATTTGGGTGCTGTTGGGATTCAGATTTGCTGCATGGGAAAGGCACTGAAGAACACTGAACTTACTGTCGTGTTCAGAGCTGGAGAGGACTTTTAACATGGCGCATCGCCACACTGGCTTAATCACTGGAAGAAGTCAAAGACTCTTCTCATCTCAGCCTGTTTTTTTTTTATATTAAAATATTATTAATTTTATTGTAATCATTCCATACAAATAAAATATATTAAAAAAAAAAATAGGATTGAAAACAAGTCGCCTCCCACCCCGGAGAGAGAGCATGGCCAACGGAGTAAAACGTAAGGTTTGTAAACATACCTAAATTGACGAGTTTAATAGTTAAAAAGAAATTTATTTTATTCTAAAATATTATTGATTAGATCCTGCCAGGTTCTGAAAAAATTCTGTACAGATTTTCTAACTGAATATTTGATTTTTTTCCAATTTCAAATAGTATAAAACATCGGTTTCCCACTGACTTAAAGGAGAAGAGTTAGGATTCTTCCAGTTTAGCAAAATAAGTCTGCGTGCCAGAAGTGTAGTGAATGCAATCACAGTTTGTTTGTCCTTCTCCACTTTAAGCCCATCTGGAAGAACCCCAAACACAGCTGTTAATGGGTTAGGAGGGATTGTGAGACCCTGGCCGTCAGAAAGGCAAAATGATGTTGATTTGGTGCAGGCCCTGTGAGGCTGGAGCCCGACTGCAGGTTGGATCTCGCCCTGGAAACATTTTGGACAGCTTTAGTCGAGACAGATGTGCTCGATATATAATTTTGAGTTGAATAATCGTATGCTTTGCGCATATGGAGCTCGAGTGAAGTCTCTGCATTGCTACTTTCCACTCCTTTTCTGATATATTGATTAAGAGATCTTTTCCCAGTGTCCTCTTGGATCTTTAAAAGGGAGGAACTGCAAAATAATTTTATATATTGCAGAGATGGTGTCTAATTCCTTGAAATTGAGCGATATTTTTTTTTTCGGCATGGAGGAAGATGCAAGATGAGGAAAATTGGGCAGGTTCTGTTTAACAAAGTTCCTAATTTGAAGATACTGAAAGAAATGTGTGGCCGGAAAATTACATTTGGAATGTAATTGCTCATAGGATGCAAAGATGTTGTCTATATAAAGATCTCTAAGCAATTTAATCCCAAAATCTTTTCCAGATATTTAAAACTGCATATGTTTGCGGGAGTTGAAAGAGGTAGTTCTTTTGGAGAGGTGCCACAGATAAAAGATTCTCCATCTTAAAATGCTTTCTACATTGGTTCCATATTCTGAGTGAGTGACGCACAGTTGGGTTATTTGTATATTGGCCATTGAACCTTACTCTTATTCGATGTTAATGTTGATTTATTTTGTTTTATAATTGTGTCTTTCATTTTTCTATTCTTTAATATGTAAAGCACTTTGAGCTACTGTTTGTATGAAAATGTGCTATATAAATAAAAATAAAATGTTGTTATTGCCGATAACTTGCATTTATTGGGGCACAAAGCAGGGAATATAAAGAAGCACTGCAGGATTTTATTTCTATTGCGGACCAAGCCTGTGTATGTTCATCTCTTTGTGCCCAGGTTTTTATAGCTTGTATGTTTGCTTCCCAGTAATAAAACTGCAAGTTGGGTAGAGCCATGCCACCTTCTGCCATATAGCAATAGCCCGTTTCATCTGTTAAAATCAGGCAAAAGGTTTTGTAGGATCCCGGCCAGGACAGAGAGACTCAGGAGGAGTTTCTATCCTCAAGGCATAAGACCGTTAAATCAGAACATGCCATCTCCTCCATGACCCTGCACATACTTAGACTAGTATGCCATCTACCCTGACCGTGTTTTGGAATTGGTCTGTCATTTAACTATGTACCTGTCTAACTTTGGTTTTGCACAATAATCGAGGCACTATTGCACCTTAACGCTTAATTCTACTGTATTCACTTAATTTTACTTATTTATTGTATTCTTTCAATCTAGGACATTTTTTTTTGTTAATCTCACTGATATTCTTTTAACTTTGCACAACTTTGATGAGCGGATCAGCATGCATTTCACGGCGTGTTGTCCTGTATAACTAAAGAACCTTGACTCTAGAAGAGGGCTACACGGTGGCCACGAAGGGATGCACACGGTCAACAGCCATAAAATAGGTCAGGGTATTAAGGCGGCCCAAAGCGTGCAAAGAAAACATTGCCCAAGCCATCACATCACATCACCAAGCTGTGTTGGCACAAGGCAGGGTGGGCTGCATGGGATGATCCTGCTGGGGCCACAGCAGAAATCGAGATACCTCAGACCAGACTACATTTTTCCAGTTTTGGCGAGTCTGTGCCCACCGCGGACTCCGTTAACAGTGCTTTAGCTGACCAGAGTGGACCCTGATGTGGTCTTTTGCTGTTGTAACCCAACCACCTCAAAGGGGCTGTGCATTCACTGATGCTTCTCGGCTCACCCCAGTTGCACAGAATGGTTATCGGAGTTATTGTAGACTTTCTCCCAGCTTGACCCTGACCTTTCTCAACAGAAAGCCATTTCCATCCACAGAACTGCCACTCAGTGGATGTTTTTTTTGGCTTCTCTGTGTGTGAACATCCCAGACCTACTCAAACCAGCCCATCTGTCGCCAACAATCACACCAAAGCAGCGAGATCAGGGTTATTCCATTCTAGTGTTGAACTTGCCACCCCCTGCTAGACACATGGATGAACACCCATAACCTCATTACTTTAATATAAAACTGAATAAAATTTTGGTATGGAAAAAAAATTGCACAAAAAACTGACTAATAGAAAAAAAAAAATCATTTTTATTTGAAATTGTTCTCAGAGGGTCACAAGTATTGATGATTTTTCAACTCAGTCCTACAAAAAGCAGAGGTTTGATTAGTGGCATGGCCTGCAGAGGTCTAGCTCTGCCTACGCGAGGGCCTCTTTTGTGGTCCCTGGGCCAGTAAAATGAATCTCAGCGGTGCGATTCCCAGTCAGAACAAGCAGACACGTTTGCAATTGTCAGTCAGGTCAAGGGTTCAACAGATTTGCTGAATACTGCTGAACAGACAGAATGAAATGGAGTGAAAAAAAAAAAAAACCACATGCAGACATCCCATTTTTATTGAAATATTAAATGAGAGTGAAGATAGAGGAGTTATGTGGCAAACCACTGCCCACACATCCCAGTCACTTTAAGCAAAACAAGCTTAGCAGGGCTACATATGATTCACAGAAAAGTCTCCCTCATCACCACCGATTCAATCAAAGGGGGCAAAATGAAATTCCCAAAAATGACAAGTCACGAGGGATGTAATAGTGCAATTTGTACCCGCATGGAAGGAGAAAGAGAGTTAAAACCCCCCAAGAACAGGTGCCTTGTGGACTGTGCAAAAAAATGACAAAACTCCGAGGATCAGCACTTCAGGGCGGTTAAAACCTCTCCTGGATCTTACCAAAATTGACATCGCTTTGTATAGAAGGAAAAAGTGCATTGTTCAACAGCACTGAAGGACTAACCGCTGCTCAAACCTTATGAGGAGACATCACTCCTATTACAAAAATAAAAAACCCAAGGTCACACTGAAACATTACTGGAGTGTCAATGGCAGCCATCAATGTGCTACGTTATAAAAATATGCCGCTTCCGTGTTTAATGTAGTTAAGATAAGGAGATAAAAGGAGGGCAGAGAGCAGTGCTGCATAAGTTAATGAATCGGATGGGGCTGGTGGTGGGACGTGTTCAATATCAAATTTGACAACATTTAATTATATAAACTCGGGGGAATGTTAAGATGGACTTAGTTTTGTAAAAGGGTAAGGATAAGTGCCAAGTTTGGTTTAGGATGTAAAGCCATCGTTTTGCGCTTGCATTTCGAGCCACCCTGGCTGCTTCCAACATAGCAGAGGCACACAGCAGTTGTACCACCTAAAAAGGGGATTGCCCAGTAGGTAATGCATAAAAACACACACACACACACACACACACACACACACACACACTGATCTTAAGAGGAAGGTGGAAAAGTAAAAAGATGAACTAAACCCAAGTGGTCAGCCTCTTTTTGTGGCCGGGCAGGACGTCCCATTTCTTGTCATGAAACTTGACGCACACTCGAAGTAAATTGAAACACATGTATCCTTCAGGGCAACAGAATTGAGAATCACAGCAAACACCCTACAAAAAAAAAAAAAAAATGAATAAAGAAGAATAAAAAAAAAAGGAAGAGAAATCAGGGATGGACCCTCTGAGACCCAAAAGGAAAGGCTTAGCTCTATGGTCGGGTTGTTCTAACGTAGTGTCAAATGAAAATGGTGGAGCAACACAAAGCATTAGAACACTGCCTCACCAGCTGGCTCCCTTAGCTACGGTCAGGTGAAAAAGTGCATCCCACCCAAGGAAACATAAAGATTTGATCTTCATTTAAAATCCAAATCGTATTATGTGATCTCATCTACTGTTGAATTCTACTCTGTACTTGTAATATTTATATTGCATTGAGGATTGTGTTGTGTTCTGTGTATTGTATTGACCCCCTTCTTTTTGACACCCACTGCACACCCAACCTACCTGAAAAGGGGTCTCTCTTTGAACTTCCTTTCCCCAAGGATTCTTCCATTTTTTGTCCCGACAAGGGAATTTTTCTTTGTCTTCTTACAGCTGGGGTGTCTAACTCCAGGCCTGGAGGGCTGCTGGTTTTCATTCTAACCCGTTTCCTAATCAGTGACCAGTTTTCACTGCTAATTAACTTTTTCCCCATCACTTTAATAGCCCTGTTAGAAGAGTTCAGCCCTCTGAATTGATTCCTTTCTGCATTAAATGACAGCCAAACAAAAATGAAATGTGAAACGAGCCAATAGATGGCCAGCTAAATTGAATCCCCAAAGTCCAACCACTTTCACTCCAACCAGTTTCTTAATTAGAAGCCAGTTTTTGATGTTAATTAAACTCCTTCTTTAATCCCATGGCTTGTTGCTGCTCTCATTCTGCCACATCAGACATTTCCAAAACTGTTGATTTTCTATTTTTTCTAAAAACGCCATCAGTGACCTGAGAGACCAGCCTTACTGAGACCTTCACCTTTCTTTATTTTCAGATATTGTGCGATGGGCACAGGTGAGTCAGTCAGGTAGCATCTTGTTTTGTGTCTCATTATTGTTTGGCTGCTAATTAAAGAAAAACAAACAACTAAGGGGCCAGAGTCAAGTTAATTATAAGAAGTAATTAGCAGAAAGAACTGGTCACTAATTAAGAAGATGGCAAGAATGAAAACCTGCAGCCACTGCGGCCCTCCAGGACTGGAGTTCGACACCCGTGTCTTAGAGAGTCAAGGCGGTGGGTGGGGCGTGGGGGCTGTCAAAAGACAGGGGCTGTCAAAGCACACTGCGGCACTTCTTGTGCGATTTTGGGCTAAACAACAAATAAATTGTATTGTATTGTATTTAAACAGTATCTGGATGGAGTGGTGGCTCCAAGGCTAGGGTTTTGTACAGCTGCTTCGAATCCCGTAAAAAAAAAAACAACAGAAGTGACTCTACTCCGCTGGGCCCTTGAACAAGACCCTTAACCTGCAATTGCTCCTTCCTCGCTATGACGTTAATCTGCGAGCAGGTCCTACAACTTGCGGGGAAAACCTGGGGGTCGGTGGCAGGATTGTCACTTCAGCCACTGTATAAATAAAAAAAACCTCACGCTCTTCAGTGTGGTGCTGAGGTGTCACCCGTTGCACGGCTACACTTTGATCTCAATCCGGGTGGTTTGTCGTGTGGTGGATGCAGCAACGCGCTGTAATCGGCACATGCTCTCCACCTCTGTAGATAAAAGTGATATAACAGATGTCTGGCCACCCTAACATCTCACAGTCCATCTTATGGCAAAAAGTGGTGGCTCTGTGGCCCTGATAATCCGTAAGGTTGCAGTTGGGCCTTCAAATTTTCTCCACAGGTCATACGCAAAGAGAATTTCCTGTGAGGGGCCGATTTGAAATGACCAGTTAACCTAACTTGCACATCTTTGCAGAGGTGGGAGGAACCCACATGGACATGGGGACAACGTGCAAAGATTCAAACCCAGAATGCTGGATCAATGAGGCAGCATTGCAGGCCACTGCACCTATTTTAACATTTTATTAAATAATTCCACTCCAAAGTAACGACTTCCATGAATTCCTGCGAGTATCATACTCCTGGCTGTGCTCTTTCACTAACATTATGGGGGTCCTCTAATGGCGTAAGGAATTTATGCCAGTTTTGTTTTTATGTTTTCACACATTTAACCTAACTTTGTATTTTTCTTGCCTTTCCATGAATGTATACTTCAGGTACCCATTTTGTTTCCAAATCAAGGGTCAGTTGTTAACTCCAGCCATCTCTACCTACCCTCACCGGTAATCTCCAAAGGTACCTCACCTTGGCATAAGGGCAGCACTCCCAGGTTTCATTGGAAGTTTTGCTCATGCAGCACTTCTGTCCTTCTGGGCAGTAATGTCTTGCATCGCATTTCACATCTTGCTTGGGGGTCTGGGTAATGGGAACCTTCTGAGTGACCAGGGGTGCCACGTTGCTTTCTTTCTCACAAGTGCCCACCTGAATGTTGCAGTGGTATCCCTGTGGGCAACAATGCTGGCCATCTGAACAGCAAACTGCCTGCAGAGAAAAGCACAGCACAAGAGTTGGTGTTTGGATCACAAACACTCGATTGCAATCAAATGCTTCAATGTTATAACAATTACCATATTAAAAAAAAATTTATAAAATTCAGCAAAAAGTGGAAATATTGACACCCTCGCCCAATTCCTTCAAGGTATAAGATGAAAATGAGAAGAGGCTGCAGATGTTTGGTCACATTTTGCTACCCGTCAAATAATCCTGCATTTCTGTATTCAACATTTTCTGATTGGAGTGTACAGTGTGGATACTCGCATCCAGTTTCTACCAGCGAATGAAAAGGAATTTATGCAGCTTTTCTGGTGAATTTGTTCATAATTTGCTACTTTATGCATTTTCAGATCTTTTCCAGATTGGATGAACTTTGTTTGCTTTATTTTACTTCTGTCCATTTGGACAGGCATACCAATCCCCGACCGACGAGAAGCAACCACACAACATAATGCGGATACCTCCACCGTGACATTTCAATGTGGAGTTGGGTCTTGGAAGTGAAAACCAAGCACTTAGCATTATAGTCAAAAAAAAAAAAAATTCCAGTTTCATCTTTCTCACATTACTCGTCCCCCAGTTGCTACATCCTTTATTTGTGAAAGCCTTTCCTTGACAGTTTACCATACAATCCAGAATGGCACAGTACCGGAGAATATGTTGACAGGTGTCCGAGGTACTCCTGTCTCAAAATGTGAACAAATCAAGGCCTCTTGATTCCCTATCCGGTTTTCTTCTCACTCAGTTGCTGGGTTTGGAGGACAGCCAAGCCTTAGAAGATTCTGGGTGGTTTTGAGGGTCCTCCATTTCCACAACTGCTCCTTGAGGGTTTTACCCAAATCCTTTACTGTTCCTCACCTTACATGCATTTGTCTTTTCATATCATTTTGTGTTCAGTTCTCATGCAGACATCTGTGTTTATTCTCACAAGACAGGTGGCACTCAGCCAAAAAGGCGACACACACACAAGTCCCCAGTCAAATACGCAGTGTTTATTAATGACAATAAATGGCACGGGGATGAGGGTGTACTATTAAGGCTGGCTTTGTCAGTTTTGAATTTTGATTTGTTTTTACCTATTCATTTCATGAAACTCTACTTTTTATTATAACCCATTAAAATGTAAGGTATATTTACGTACGCTCCAACAAGGGGTGAGAGGTAGAGCGACTCCAACGGAGGCTGGGGGGCGAGTGAGTGAGTGAGTAGGGCACATCGCCACCACACCTCCCCAACTTCTCAGCCCAAAGCCTCTCTCTTGGGTTTGAGACAAATAAAAATCAGTACCACAAGCAAACTATAATACTTAGCTCAATGAGAGAAGTTGCAAAATTAATCCGAACGTTTAAAGCAAATTATAAAAGAAAAAAAAAAATCTAAATCGGTTAAGTACTTCTCTCGTGAAAAGCGGACATCATTACAGACATCTCCCTATAGCTTTATAGATCTCTCTCTATTATAAAAGAAAATCCTGAGACAAGACAAGACTTTTACTAAGAGATTATTTCAAGTCCTGCAAGACGAGACTTTTGCCATGAGATTTTTTTTTCAAGTACCCCCCACCTATTCACCATTTCTGGTTCATGGCCCATGCCCGTGGTCCTCTCACCTCTCATTGGTGTGAATGCTTTTGTCAGACTCGGCTCCTGCTCTTCCAGCCCTTATATGTTTTTAAGTTTTCCTCACTTTAAGTTCACAATAAAAGACGACTTGTGTCCAAATCTTATTGAAGAATTTTATCCCAAAGGGTTATCAACAGAAGAAATGAGTACATGGGCAATCCTAGCACTGAGAAACGATTAATTCAGATGAATTAACGAGAAAATTGTCGATCGGTTACACGTCAAATGCGTATCAGTAGACTTTGCTGAAACAGTTGGTGGTGATGGTGCGGCAGATGAAAATATCAACTTACAATGTCACGAAGAATATCTACAACTGAGCGACTGAGCGGCAGAAATGCAAAGAGGCTAGTGCCTGCCTGGGGATTGGCGAGTGAAGCCTCCTATTCTCTCTCTCTCTCTCTCTCTCTATCTATATCTTATGTAAAAACTGAAAAGTTGGGAGTGCATGTGCATTCATATCTTTTACTATGAAACCCCTAAATAAGAACTGGTTCAACCAATTAACTTTAAAAATCATATAATTAAATGTTGGGTCACATGATGTCTGTATGAATAGACCTGCTCCGAAAGGTCCCCCAAACTCTCCAACACCACTAAGCAATCGCCATGGAAGGTCAAGGAGCACTCCAAACAGGTCAGAGACAAATTTGTTAAAAAGTATAGAGCAGGCTGATTGAACAGGAATCCACATTGAGATGATCACAATTGCAACTGTTCTTATCCTAGCGAATGTGCCATGCCTTACCTTCACCAGCGGGCAGCAGCCCCATTTCCCAGTAGGAAGCCGACAGCAAGTGCTGCCAGCCGCACAGCTTGTTTCATCATCACATCTGATATCCAGGGAACTGGCTACATTGTTGGGATTCTCGCTCTTAGCGGGCAGCTTTTCCAGCCATGGCACAACTATCTCCCTCTTCTTGCACGCATTATGAGTCATGTCACACACGTAACCGGAGGGACAGCAGTGCTTCCCATCAGAACAACAGACTGCCTAAAAGCAAAAGGAAATAAGAAGTTAAGTTTATTTTGCTTAAACCCTCAACTTCTTCAAAATGCAGAAGAATCGGGCCTGCAATTGTCCAGCAGCTCCAGTTAATTCAGCAAATATCACATTATTTCACGACGGCTCTACACCAGGCACTTAATATCTTGTGTTTCTAGTTCTACACTTTTAAGAAGTAACAAAGCTGTGGCTTTCAATGACGTGATGGTGGATCCATTTATTTGATTGCTTTCAACAACCAGAATTAATCTTGGTGCACACAAAAACGTGGGCAGCAATGTTCGACGCAAACAGAACGCCAGGCCAGTCTTCATATTGCACTCTGAGTCCAGCAGGGGGCACAGGCTCCCTGGGAATGAGTTGTTCTAGAAATGCAGCTCACACTTGAACCTGAATACAGCGGGGAAATAAAAGTACTGAACGAGTCAATGTTTTTCTCAGTAAATATATTTCTAATGGGGCTATTGTCATGACATGTTCACCAGAGGTCGGTAACAACCCAAGTAATCCACACATACAAAGAAATCAAAACAAATAAAGTCCATAAATTAAGTGGAATGACACAGGGAGTAAGTATTGAACACATGAAGAAAAGGAGGTGCAAAAAGGCATGAAAAGTCAAGAAACCAGCTGAAATCTGTCCGTATTTAGAAAACAATCCTGCCCCCTTATCAGTGCAAATGAATATCAGCTGCTTTAGTCCTAATTGATGGCCTATAAAAAGGTTTCTCATTCCCAAGGTGTCGCACAAGAAGCATCTCATGATGAGTAAAAGCAAAGAGCTCTCTCAAGACCTCATCGTTGCCAAACATACTGATGGCATCGGTGACGGACGTAATTTCTAAACTTCTGAATGTTCCAGTGAGCACTGTGGGGGCCATAAGCCGGAAGTGGAAAGAACATGTCACCGTAAACCGGGCCACAAGCAGGTGCTCCTTGCAAGATTTCTGACAGAGGAGCCAAAAGAATAATCAGAAGAGTTGTTCAAGAGCCAAGGACCACTCGCTCGTCAGAAAGACCTGGAATTAGCAGGTCCAGTAAGTAATGCATACAAGGGCCATGGCCTCTCTGTAGGACGCTTACCACGCAGGACTCCACTAGTGAAGAACAGGCACGTTGAAGCTCATTTGAAGTTTGCTGCACAACATTTGGACAAGCCAATGAAATACTGGGAGACTAGAGTCCGGTCAGAGGAGACCAAAAATTGAACTCTTTGGATGTCATTATATTGAAATAAATAAAATAAATTCTTTGCATTTATATGGCACTTTTCAAAGCGCTCAGCAATTGCAGGTTAAGGGCCTTGCTCAAGGGCCCAACAGAGCAGAGAGTCCCTTTTGGCATTTATGGGATTCAAACCAGCAAACTTCCGATTGCCAGTTCAGATCCCTAGCCTCAGAGCCACCACTCTGCCTATATAATATGTCATCATTCTGGAGGGTGGGGCTGGACTGCATGTCTGCCTGGGGTGTTACAAACTCGGGATCCCAAGATGTTTTGTTGTGTAGTGGGTGCAGCAATGCACTGTACCAGTGCATGCTCCCCAACTTGACTTGACTTGATGTCATTATACACGCCATGTTTGGAATGTGGGAACATCACGGTGTGAGGCTGTTTTTCAGCATATGGTACTGGCAGACTTCATATAACTGAAGGAAGGCTGAATGGAGAGATGTAGCGGGACATTCTTGATAAGAATCTTCTGAAGATGAAACGGGGGGGGCATTTCAGCAAGACAAGGATCCCAAACACACAGCCAAAGAAACTTTTGACTGGTTTCAGAGAATAAAGAAAATGAAGCTGCTAGAATGGCCCAGTCAATCACCCAACTTGAATCCAATTGAAAATCTATGGAAAAAACTGAAGATCAGAGTTTACAGAAATGGCCCCCAGAACCTTCAAGATTTGAAGACTGATTATGTGGAAGAATGATTAAAAAATATATATATTTAACACCTGAGCAATGCATGCGAGGAGTTTCTCCATACAGCAGGCACCTTGAGGCTGTCATTACCAACAGAGGCTTTTCTACCAAGTATTAAATTCATTTCAGTAAGTGTGTTCAATACTCATTCCCTGTGTCATTATACATGATTTATGGACTTATTTGTATGTGTGGATTACTTGGGTTGTTACCGACATCTGATGAAAAGTTCATGTCAATTGCCCCATTACAAATATATTTACTGAGAAAAATGTCCAATACTTATTTTCCCTGCTGTATATGCTGCATTTTGGAGTGGGAGCTTGGAATTTGAGTTCCTAGCTGTAGTGAGAAGTTCAAGCAAAATGACACCTTTTAAATCGGCCAACTAAAAAGATTACAATATACAAGCGTTCGAGGCAACTCGGGGCCCCTTCTTCAGGCAAGATGTTGAATGGAATGTCCAACTGGAACGGTCACTTAATTTGAATTACCAGCTTGGAAACTCTGGCCTGCTCTGTCAAGTCTGTTTATCTGACTTCAGATCATGACGTCAGTCCCATAATGGCGACATACACTGCAAACTTTAGTGAGAGCTGTAGTATTATACGGTTTATTAGCTCGTGTGTGTGACATGTTCTGCCTAGGTTGGCTCTACATTTTTCTATCCCACTCCCTTTCATAACTTTTCAAGATTGACTTATCCAGTATGCAGTGCCGGATTTAGACTTGATAAGGCCCTAAGCTATTTGAGACATGGGGCCCTTTACAAGTATATATGACAATTGCTCACTCGGAAAATTTGTTTTGGGGGCCCCCAAGAAGGCGAGGGCCCTAAGCTATAGCTTGTGTAGCTTATACGTAAATCCTGCACTGCCAGTTTGAGGTCACAAAGGGGGTAGGATCATTCCCACTCGCACATCCACATTTCATCCTACATGTCAAAGGTTGATTTTGACCCACTATCTTTTTTGTACTTGATAAATTCTAAAAGCTTTGAACCTTTTCATTTAAATTTTCAATGACTTGTTTCTATACCCTTTGTTTTGTCGTGGCAGGGTCCTAGGGTGATAGTGAACTGCTGTGGACGCATATCACAGAGCACCTCAGTTGAGAGATTTGTGAACAAGCCGATGGTCAGTCATGAACCGATCCGGCTCAGAAGTAAATCTCCTTCCAGTGAGTTGACAGGACGACTATGACAACTAATATCCACTACAACCTTAACCTCGTTTATCAAAGCTACTATATGATATTCCAGTCAGAAGTCGTCATGTACCAGAGACAGTGTTATGGTTTACTTTACTTACACGGTCAGACTGTACTCCAGGCATTTACGCTTTATCTTTGTAAGCAGCAGGCCAATGAATCATAGCCGCTAATCCACACTGTCTGCCATGGTTGTCATTTTATCCACTGAGCCTCTTACCCCTAGCAGCGGGCAGCAGCTCCAGACCTTCTTCATCCAGCAGCAAGTCATTCCCACTGAGCAGTTACAGGGCCCCACAGAAGTGCTGAATGCAGCGTCATCAGAAACCTGTTCCATCTTCAACTCCGGCGGGTTGCATGTCAGAGTGGTAACATCACAGATGGTGCCCTCCGGACAGCAGTGCTCATGGTCACTGCAGCATACGGCCTTAAAGCAGGACAGAAAGACGAAGAGGCAACATCACTCGTGAGCAGACAGACAGGAAAGATGTCAGGCAGCCAGAGCCACATCCATTTGAACACAAGCCCACTTTAACAGCACATCCGTATGCATTTAGTAGGTGGATCAGGCCACTTCACACAGTTACTCGCCAAGTACACATTACTGTAACTTCCATTTTGCAAAGTTGCAGTACAATGATAATAAAGGTTGCTATATGAGATACGAGTACAAAGAGAACGTGCACTGTGAAAATGAAAGATACACTTGGCTCCACAAGTATTTTTACAGTGACAACTTTCATAATTTTGGCTCTATACGACTCCATAATGGATTTGAAAAGAAGAAATAATTACACAGGATTGAAGCGTGAGCTTTCAGCATTAATTCAAACGGTTTAACAGAAACATTGTATGAGCAATTTAGGAATGACAGCCATTTTTACCCATGGTCTCCCCAACCCCCAGTTCAGGGGCTCAAAAGTACAGTGGTACCTCGGTATACGTCCTTAATCCGTTCCAGATCCTTTGACATACCAAACAGAATGTAAATCAAATGAATTTTTCCCATAAGAAATAAAGGGAAAATGATTAATGGAAAAAAAAAATCCTATTGTTATTAGAAAATTATACATTGATGGGGTTGTATAAAATAAACACTGCTTAGTACTAAAATACATAAATACAAAAGCAATCAGAAGAAATAAATGAAAATGTAACCTCACTTTACTTTTTAATAACGTCTTTGTTTTTCACAATCGTAGATACCGTCGTTCTCGGCATACGGTATGCAGCAGCCATGTCCCGGATACGCATGCCACCTTCATACTTTTCAACAATCGATTCAAATTTAGGCGAAAAACACAAAATCACGTGAAAATTCACATAAAGTTATAGCGCGGGTTGTTCACCGAATGCTAGCAACTGCCGTACTGATGCTCGTAAGCAGTCGTGGCTTTTTCTCGAGAGAGGTAAATAAGGGTAGCACGCGGTGTTCTAGCACGCGAGTTGTACTACAAACAAAGGTCGTATAACAAGCAAACTTTTTCGGGTCCAAAACGTCCAAACAGGACGTAAACCAAGTTGGACTTATTCCAAAGCGGACGTATACCGAGGTACCACTGTATATGGACTTTTGACTGCCAAGCTGTTCGATAGTCAGGTATCAGCAGGTTCCTCATTTCATTAACTATTACGCGGGTAGAAGGTCTACAGTTGATCCCAAGTGTGGAATTTGCATTTGGAAGCTGTCACTGTGAACTCTCAATATGAGGCCCAAAAGAGCTGTCCATGAAAGTAAAAGCTGGGGATCATTAGACAGAGAAAACAAAACAAACCCATCAGAGAGATGGCAGAAACACTTGGAGTGGTCAAATCAACCATTTGGTCGATTCTTAAAGAGAAGGGACACACTGGTGAGTTCAGCAACACCAGAAGGCCTGGACAACCATGGAAGACAACTTTGCTGGATGATTACAGAATTCTGTCCTTGGTGAAGAAAAACCAATCCATGACATTTAGCCAAACCAAAAACACTCTCTGGGAGGTAGGCCTGTCATTGCCAAAGTCGAAGACGTCATGAAAGTTAAGACAACAGGGCTTACCACAAGGTGTAAACCACTGCTAGAACCTCAAGCACAGGAACGACAGATTAGAGTTTGCTAGAAAATGTCTAAAAAACCAGTCCAGTTTTTGAACAGTTTTCTTTAGACAAATCAAATTAATAAGGAATGAAGGATAGAGAAGGGTATGGAGAAGAAAAAGAAACAGCTCATGAACACCACATCATCTGTGAAACATGGTGGAGGCCGTGTTACGGCCTGATCATGCATAGCTGCCAATGTTAGTGAGTCGCTGGTATTTATTGAGGACATAACTGCTGACAGAAGCAGCAGGATGAGCTACCTTAGGCAATGGGCAGCAGGCCCAGCTTCCGTTAGCAGTCTTGCAGCAGGTCGTGTTGTCTGGACAGGCAGCTGTGTCATCACATGGCACATTACGAACTAATAAAGAGAAATAAAAGGTTATTTGAAAGTAGTTTTAAAATGAAGAAAAAAAAAATACAAAAAACAATAAATCCTCACCTTTAGCGGTCTCACTTAATGTTGGTGCTAGGAGCTTTATTTGCACATTACTATTTGAAGACAGACACATACCGGTTGCTGTGTCACAGGTATATCCTTCAGGACAGCAGTGCTCGTGGTCGTCACAGCAGACAGCCTGACGAAAAAGCAAGCAGCACGTCACACGACATATTGAGACTGAAGGGAGATGGACGTCATAAATCCTCCCCACCTTCACACCCATTAGATGTTCAACCATTTTAGAAAAATCGTTGTGTTCACGTGATATGGAAATTGTGGAAGTTATCACTTGTGTTCATTAGAATTACTGGCTGGAATTTTGAGAGGAATGCAAGCTCACAGTTTATTGGCAGCTTGGTCCGCATAAACAGCAATTACAGATAAGCCCTAGGGTTTTACAAAAGATAAAAAGCAAACTAAAATGCTTGATGAGTGTACTGCATCACTCCAAACAGTATCCAACGAATTATATATTTTTTTTGTTTATATTACTGTAGTAAGTGGTCAACATTACCACACGGAGATACCACTTTGAAGGACACTCATGGGATATTTCCCACGCATTTGTTCTCCATCCCATAGCACATGGACACGACATAGTTTAGAACTTGTGACACTCGGATCGGAGTTCATTTAGGGCCGTAACTTATCACCAATTTCATGTGACTAGAATTGGCCGATTTTAATACGGATTCTGATTTGTTTTCTCTTTTTAAATTTTTTATTTATTTATTTACGCTAAGGTCTTGCATTACAATCTGTGTAAAAGCCTCAGAACATAAGAATGTAAGAAATTGGGCAAACGAGAGGAGACCATTCAGTCCATCAAGCCCATTTGTTTAGCTAATAGCTAAATCGGCCTGCGGGTGGCTGGCGCCCTGCCCGGGTTTGTTTCCTGCCTTGTGCCCTGTGTTGGCTGGGATTGGCTCCAGCAGACCCCCGTGACCCTGTGTTAGGATATAGCGGGTTGGATAATGGATGGATGGATGGCTAATCGGTCCCTTATGTTCTTTACTGAAGGGGTATTTTTACAATTCAACTGCACATCTCGAATGTTACACAAAAAAAAAATCTGTAGATTTATAGTTCAAATACTTAAATACAAATTTTTCTGAATACACAATGAGCAGTCAGAAAATTGAGTGTACACCTTATGATGTGGATTTAGGAGTCATAGTGGACTCTAAGCTATTGACGTCCCGACAGGGTTCAGAAACCATTATGAAGGCTAACAGAACTGTCAGGTTATATAGCATCTTGACGTGTGGAGTACAAGTCACAGGAGGTTCTGCTCAAGCTTTATAACACACTGGTGAGGCCTCATCTGGAGTCCTGTGTGCAGTTTTGGTCTCCAGGCTACAAAAAGGACATAACAGCACAAGAGAAGGTCCAGAGGACATAACAGAACAAGAGAAGGTCCAGAGAAGAGTGACTAGGCTGATTCAGGGCTACAGGGGATGAGTTATGAGGGAAGATTAAAAGAGCCGAGTGTTAAGGAGATTAAGAGGAGACCTGAGTGAAGTGTTTAAAGTGACTATACTTCATTAGAAGGCTGGCGTCCATCAACATCTACAATAAGATGCTGCAGATGTTCTATCAGACGGTTGTGGCGAGCGCCCTCTTCTACGCGGTGGTGTGCTGGGGAGGCAGCATAAAGAAGAGGGACAAACTGGTGAGGAAGGCAGGCTCTATTGTGGGCACAGAGCTGGACAGTTTGACATCCGTGGCAGAGCGACGGGCACTGAGCAGACTCCTGTCAATCATGGAGAATCCACTGCATCCACTGAACAGGATCATCTCCAGACAGAAGAGCAGCTTCAGCGACAGACTGCTGTCACCATCCTGCTCCACTGACAGACTGAGAGGAGACCCCACACTATGCGACTCTTCAATTCCACCCGGCTGGGTAAACGTTAACATTATACAAAGTGATTGTCTGTTATACCAGCATTGTTATCACTCTTTAATTTAATATTGTTCTTATCAGTATGCTGAAGTATGTGAATTTCCCCTTGGGATTAATAAAGTATCTAGGTATCTAAAATGATAAAGGGAATTAGTGCAGTGGATCGAGACGGTGACTTTAAAATGAGTTCATCAAGAACACGGGGACCCAGTCGGGAACTTGTGATGGGGAAATTTTGCACAAACATGAAGTTTTTCTTTACACAAAGAATAGACACTTGGAATAAGCGACCAAGTAGTCTGGTAGACAGTGGGACGTTAGGGTCTTTCAAAACTCGACTTGATGTTTTTTTGGAAGAAACAAGTGGATAGGACTGGCAAGCTTTGTTGGGCTGAATGGCCTGTTCTCGTCTTGAGTATTCTAAAACAAATAAAATCCCCTTCAGATTCACTTTTTTTGTTTCAACTAATAAAAATGTACACAAAAGATCTATCTATAATATTACTTCCAATAAACCAACATAAAATGCTTGCCATAATTACATGTCCGAGTTCGTGGTCAACAAAACTTCAAAAAGTTTAACGTTAAAATCGGCGGTAAGCTGTTAAAACCAACTGTTTACTAAACACCAAAGGTAAATTCTTCATCGGTTTAACTTTCAATTAAAAATGTGAGCTGCTGTACTAAAACCCCAGCTTGCCCACTATCCACACTCAATCAACGAGGGTCTGTTAATTTTGTCCTGCAATTTAAAAAGGTCTGAATGTATTCTCTTTTAACATCTGCCGAAGACAGGCCTTTATCTTAACTACCAACTTCAGCTAGACTGCCGTTCCTCTCCATGCACAGGACGTCTCCTCAGACTCCCTCTTCTCAGTTTATCAACCCACTTGCTTCAATGGAAAAGCCTAAATTCCGATCTTCACTCTCTGGCAGCAAAATGACACGCGAGACTCCTCAAGTCAGTAATACCTTGCGTGAAGGAGCACCACAACTAAAATTACCACAGAGCTCAGAAAAGCAGATAAGAGCAGGCTAATTTACCGATCAAGTTATTTGAAGTGAAAATCGTCCAATCCAAATTGGTGGCTGACCGACTGGAAGATCACTATTAGTGCTGAGCACACCCTGCAGAGTTCGCTTTGCAGCAAGTTAGACAAAATCACGGAAACTTTAACTTCCAAAGCATTTTGTGAACTTCGCAAATGGGGAATGAGGAACTGAACTACTTTTGAGTGACTTATAATGGTGCAGTGGTGTTTTAAGAGCTGGGCCAAGCATCAGCTAACTATGTTGGACTAATTATTGCGGCAAAAATGTGATCTGAGCTGTCAAGTAGGAGTGTAATCCACTGCCCCACCGTGCCTCAAACAACAAAAGACTCAGAAGGATAATCACAAACAAAATACAACAAATGGCTACAAATTAGTTGTAACTAAAAAAAAAAAAAAAAGATTGCTCCTACAGAGATTGAATCTTGGGGAACACATTGACATGAAACAAAGCTGCAGTACGGGACAGTCTCATTCCACTATTTGAGCTTGCAGCACGTGAATATCTTTTTTATTTCTGACTTTCTGTGCAAAAGTTTTGCATTTTACCCCATGATGATGATAGAAATGGGCAGCACGGTGGCGCAGATGCCTCACAGTTAGGAGACCCGGGTTCGCTTCCTGGGTCCTCCCTGCATGGAGTTTGCATGTTCTCCCCGTATCTGCGTGGGTTTCCTCCCACAGTTCAAAGACATGCAGGTTAGGTGCATTGCCGATTATAAATTGTCCCTAGTGTGTGTGTGTGTGTGTGTGTGTGTGTGCGCGCGCTCCCTGTGGTTGGCTGGCGCCCTGCCTGGGGTTTGTTTCCTGCCTTGCGCTGGCTGGGATTGGCTCCAGCAGACCCCCCGTGACCCCGTAGTTTTGATATAGTGGGTTGGATAATGGATGGATGAAGATGATAGAAATGTCTAGTAAAAAGAGTAATAAATCTTTTGCTATTGTTAATATATCATAGGGTTGCATGTTATTTTCTCTTTCTCGGGGAGAAGGGGTGCTCCTTTACGGCGTGCCTTGCAGCTGGACACAAGACTAACTATGCACACAAATTAGCCATCCAGCCATGTGCAGCAAGCCCACAGAGATCAGTGTTCCATGTCTAGTGGCAGTACTCATAATATTCTCATGATGGTCAGCTAATGTACCCCTGAAATGAACTAAAAAAATAAAAATAAAATTCAGGGTGGAAGTCTGGGGTGCTCATTGGGTGGTGATGTGCCTGAAGTAGCTCCGCAATGATCTTACATTATACATGCATTAAAGTTCTGCTAATGGCTTCATCAGTTCTGTGGTATCACGCTGGCCTCACAAAAGTATCATGGGGCACAGGGGAAGACATGCTCAGCTAATCCAGCCACAGGGCAAATTTACAGGAAAATATTCACTGATGACCTTGTTTGCTGAATACAGCATATTCATTGCAAAAAAAACGTATTGGTGAATTTCGCCAGACAGCACCAATCAACTCTTCAGAACAATACAATTCTTCTATTATCTCCAAATTAGAAACTTTGCTAAACGAAATCTGCCCAATTTTCTTCAACTCCTACCGATTTTCTATTCCAGAAGATATATTGATCAATCTTGGGGACTCAGAATCTTTTTATATATTAGAGAAATGCTGTCTAAAGTCCATCCCTTTCAAAGATCCCACAGTACAGTGGGAAAAGGATCTCTTACTCAACATTTCAGAAACGGAGTGTAAGGCAGCCATGCACAGAATTCACTTGAGCTCCATATGTGCAAAACATTCAATTATTATAACTCAAAATCTTTTATCGAGCGCATCTGTCTCACTTAAACTTGTCCAAAATGTTTTTGGGGGCAAATGCCAACCTGCAAACGTTGCAATCAAGCTCCAGCCTCACTGGGCCACATGTACTGGGCCTGCACCAAATTAACAACATTCTGGACTAAAAACAGACAGCCTTGGTGTCACAATCACTCCTAATCCATTAACAGCCGTGTTTGATGGGCTTAAAGTGGAGAAGGACAAAAACTGGAATTGCTTTCACTTTACTATTGGCACACTGGCTTATGTTGCCCAACTGGAAGAATCCTAGCCCACCTCTTTCAAGTCAGAGGGTAACCGATGTTCTATTCTATTTGAAATTGGAAAGAATCAAATCCTTGCTTAGAGGCTCACAATGTTGGCCTTCCTCTCTTTCTCAAGGTTCGGGGTGGATTTGAATTTAGTTTTGTTGATGTATTATCAATAAATAATTTTTTAAGCAATTAGATTCAACCATAACCTCATTTATTTGGAACCTATAACATCCACATATCCAATGAGCGACTCTACAAAGACCTAAGACAGAAGGTGGCATGGCTCTACCAAACTTTCAGTTTTATTACTGGGCAGCAAACATACAAGCTATAAAAACCTGGACACAAATAGATGAACAGACACAGGCCTGGTCCACAATAGAAATAAAATCCTGCAGTACTTCTCTATAGTCCCTGCTTTGTGCCCCAATAAAGGCAAGTTATTGGCAATATACTGATAACCCAATTGTGCTTCACTCACTCAGAATATGGAACCAATGTAGAAAGCATTTTAAGATGGAGAATCTTATCTGTGGCACCTCTGCATGAGAACCACCTTTTTCAACCTTCACAAACATATGCAGTTTTTAATATCTGGAAAAGATTTGGAATTAACTTGCTTAGAGATCTTTATATAGACAACATCTTTGTATCTTACGAATAATTACATTCCAAATTTTATTTTCCAGCAACACATTTTTTTCACCATCTTCAAATCAGAAACTTTGTCAAACAGAACTTGCCTGATTTTTCCCATCTCTCAGCTTCCTCTATGCTGGGGAAAAATTATTGCTCAGTCTCAAGGACTCAGACAGCATTTCTGCAATATATAAAATGATTTTACAGTCCCTCCGTTTTAAAGATCCAAGAGGAAAATGGGAAAAAGATCTATCACTTGACATATCAGAAAAGGAGTGGAAGGAATTCATTCAAGCTCGCAAGAGAGATACAGAGATCGATATGAAAGGCACTATATGATAGATCGATACATCGATAGATACTTTAGTAATCCCAAGGGGAAATTTGCATACTCCAGCAGCAGCATTCTGATAAAAAAAAAATGTAAAAAATATTAAAGAGTGATAAAAATGCAGGTATAACAGACAATAACTTTGTATAATGTTAACGTTTACCCCACCCTGAGTGGAATTGAAGAGTCGCAGTGTGGGGTAGGACTGCAAATCTGCAAAAAGCATAAAATTATTCAACTCAAAATTATATATCGTGCACATCTGTCTCACTTGAAATTATCCAAAATGTTTCCAGGGTGAAAGCCAACCTGCGAACGCTGCAATCAAGTTCCAGCCTCACTAGGTCACATGTTTTGGGCCTGCACCAAATTAAAAATTTTTGTCCATAGTGATGTTAAGTGCCTTTCAGACGGCCTTGGTGTCACAATCCTAATCCACTAACAGCTGTGTTTGGTGTTCTTCCAGATGGGCTTAAAGTGGGGAAGGACAAACAAACTGTGATTGCCTTCACTACACTATTGGCACGCAGACTTATTTTGCTAAACTGGAAGAATCCTAACTCTCCTCTTTTAAGTCAGAGGGTAACTGATGTTTTATATTATTTGAAATCAGAAAAAATCAAATTCTCACTTCCACCGTACATGGTGCACCCTGACCCCCAAAGGTCATGTGAAAAGACAAATTTGCCTTCAGGGATTAACAAAGTATATCAAAATAAAGTCCCTTGAGTTGAAATGTTCTGAGTGGCTCATCACTTTTCTACTAACCAACTAGACAAATAACCCATTGACTGCTGCACTTCCAATTATGCATTGAAGGCCTGTGTTCGCAGTCACTCAACCAATGACAAAATTTCACTGACCCCAAGGTGCGTGCGAAATGATTGAACACTTAGCAAAGCCTACAAGGTAATGAACCCGTTTTTGAAAATACACTTACCTCCTGCTTCCAAGGTTTCTTTTAGATCTTTCTTTTAAAATTGATTAAATTAGCATAAAGCTTTGAAAAGAAGGCAAGTTCACATCAAAACAGTAAAATTAAAAAAAGACTCCAAGAGTTACAATATCAGTGTGAAACCCCCAGCGAGCATATCTTTCCTTGGGATACTCACATCAGGCAATGGACAGCAGCCCCAGGCTCCAGTGCTCTTTTTGCAGCAGGTGTTGCCATCTGGACAGCTCTTTGTGTCGTCGCATTTGACTTCATTCACAGCAATATTCTTAGCTGGCAGTTTCTTCAACCAGGGAACATAAACGGCTTTTGAATTGCATTGTGAAGTGGTCGGGTCACAAGTGGTTCCTTCAGGACAGCAATGCAAGTGGTCGTCGCAGCATACAGCCTACAGCAAGATGGGATTTGGAATTCTTAATTAAAAAAAGTTACGTGTAATCAGGTTTAGGACTAGGGTGTCGTACCATGTTAGCCATTATGGATGTAATGAGAAGTCAAGCAAAAAAGACGCCTTTTATTGGCTAACTAAAAAGATTACAGTATGCCGGTTTTTAAAGCCACTTCGTCAGGCACAATGTAATTGTAATTATAATTACATCTTGCCTGGAGAAGGGATCGGAGTTGCCTCGAAAGCTTGCATAGTTAGCCAACAAAAGGTGTAATCCGGCGTAATCACCGTCAATGAATTTAGGATGCCATGCCACATGAAACAGTCCATTTTCATTTTCTCATCACTCTGCATACCTTGGACTACAAGTACACCACCAAGTCAGGTCACGTTCAGATATTTTCTGATAATTCTGCAGCTATGGGGTGTGTTGGCAAGGGTAGGAGGCAAGACAGATGAGGAGTCTGGTGGAAAAGTTTGTTTCTTGGGTAAGAAAAAACTATTCTGCAACTTAACATTAGCAAAACCAAGAAACTGGTTATTGACTTTCACCACAACAAAGAGCCTCTATGTCCAGTCACTATACAGGGAGTGGATGTGGAGTTGGTGCATTCTTGCGAGTCCTTCAGGTTCCACATCAGTGGTAGGTTGGACTGTTCTCTTAACATAGAGGAACTATACAATAATGGGCAGTGAAGCCTCTTTACGTAGGGGACTGCATTACCTTTAATGTGGATAGTGACATCCTTAACATCTTCTGCAACCGTGTGGTGTACAGGGCTGGTAACGTTGTAACGGCTGGACCGGCAACTACACCGCCAAGACACCTGGCCTGTCAACCTGAGGGAACGTTAAAACTAGACAAGCCGTACTTCTTCCAAATCACTTCCCCAAACGACAAAAAAAAGACAGTCTAAACGTGCTCTCCTCTGCGTGTCGGTATGATCCTGAAACCTGGGGTTTGCGTAGTGATGGTGAAGCAGTTGAATGTTTGCCAATCGAGAGCAACAAGCGTGAAAAGGGTGTAACTGATCCTCAATTTCTTTTCATTCTCTTTATTTACATAGCAATGGCCTAGATGGAATGGATGTGATTGACAGGGACAATTACCTCGAGGGGTCACGGCTCTACAGCGTTCTCCTTCCCCCTTTGTTGTTTCCAGGGGGACAACATTTAAACAGACACACTAAACTATATAAAACGAGACAGTAGACACGACTCAGCACAAAACACATTTAAGATGTCCCCATTCATGTAGCACCACTACATCATCCCTTCCAAAGAGAAGCCTACAGAATTAATAAGCTAATTAAAACGGGCAGGATCAGTACTGGAGCTCACTCTGGAAACCCTGGAGGATAGTAGCAAAGGAGGGAATGAGAACAACTGGAGTGCCACTACATCCTCTCTCTTGGACACACTAACATTGAGGACTGTCCACCAACAAATTATTTAGAAGCAGCGTTTCAGGAAACATGACGGGGGCTCTTTAATACCAAAAGCAATATGGCTGTATGGTGCCTTAAACTGTGACTGCCAAGTCAGAAGCTTTTCTTTCCTTTTAACACTAGGATTACCAGAGCCTACGAAAAAACTTGTAGATCTGTCCCACCTTAAATCTCTTCTCACCTCTCCATCAGCGTCTTTTGTCCTGTAAATATGTCGATAAGCAGCAAGCAGCCTGCTATCACATCCCCCCACCGCCACATAGCCCAAAACATTAACATTTATATGTTAATATGTTGATAAGCCAGATCAAATGTGATTTACCTTGAGTTATTTACTTACTTACTAGAGCGTAAATTCACAAGTAGACTGCAGAGCTTCCTGTGTTTGATCGACACGGGCATGCTCAAAAAATGTGTAATGCCACAAAAAGTGCCTGCTGACACTTTAGTACGCAAGCAATCGTACGAGAATGCAGTTAGACTTGGGGGCACATACACCGTCCAGATCTAAACACTAGCGTGGAGAGTCACTCGCGTACTGAAGAGTCTATAGCTGAAGGTGGAAGCTGCCGTCACTGTACTTTGTATGTAAGAGCCAGATTGAATGTTATTTACCTTTATTTATTTACTTCCTACAGCGTAAAATCACAAGTAGACTGCAGAGCTTCCCATGTACATAAACAAAAGTACAGTGACGGCAAAAATGTGACATGCATTCTTGCTCCGCTGTAGAACCGTCGTCATCATCAGAGTTCACCTCTGTTATAGCGTGTCTTTATGTGAAAATAGCCGTGTCAGATCGGAGGGTGGGATCGTGAACGCAACTGAGAGAATAAAACTGAATAAAAAAAACAAAGCTAACCTTTACAAGTATCATAAATTACACCGGCTGTTACAGACTGGAATCAAATGTATGTTTTTATTCTAAAAATAGTAAGAATACGAACAGCTCACTTCTCAAAACGGACTCGTCCGGGATCGAACCCATGAAGTTTTGATTACCAGTCAACAGTTGATACCATTGCGCCACCAAAGCTGTCGTAGCAAATGCATGTCGATGTCGCACCCTAACGTGCGTTCTTTTTCTGCAGTTATATTTTAAAAAAAAAGCGCACTTGTTCTGTTTTATTTGTACCTTTTGTGAAAGTATTTCTTTGATATTTGGACTT